>NC_134354.1:236658245-237008120 GCF_048569485.1 Anomaloglossus baeobatrachus
ATGGAGAAAAAGTGGAGAAAAAGTGGAGAAAAAGTGGAGAAAAAGTGGAGAAAAAAATGGAGAAAAAGTGGAGAAAAAGTGGAGAAAAAGTGGAGAAAAAAATGGAGAAAAAGTGGAGAAAAAGTGGAGAAAAAAATGGAGAAAAAGTGGTGAAAAAGTGGAGAATAAGTGGAGAAAAAATGGAGAATAAGTGAAGAAAAAATGGAGAAAAAAATGGAGAAAAAGTGGAGAAAAAGTGGAGAAAAAATGAAGAAAAAAATGGAGAAAAAGTGGAGAAAAAGTGGAGAAAAAATGGAGAATAAGTGGAGAAAAAATGGAGAAAAAAATGGAGAAAAAGTGGAGAAAAAGTGGAGAAAAAGTGGAGAAAAAGTGGAGAAAAAATGGAGAAAAAAATGGAGAAAAAAGTGGAGAAAAAGTGGAGAAAAAGTGGAGAAAAAGTGGAGAAAAAAATGGAGAAAAAGTGGAGAAAAAGTGGAGAAAAAGTGGAGAAAAAAATGGAGAAAAAGTGGAGAAAAAGTGGAGAAAAAGTGGAGAAAAAATGGAGAAAAAAATGGAGAAAAAGTGGAGAAAAAGTGGAGAAAAAATGGAGAATAAGTGGAGAAAAAATGGAGAAAAAAATGGAGAAAAAGTGGAGAAAAAGTGGAGAAAAAGTGGAGAAGAAAATTTAGAAAAAGTGGAGAAAAAGTGGAGAAAAAGTGGAGAAAAAAATGGAGAAAAAAATGGAGAAAAAGTGGAGAAAAAGTGGAGAAAAAGTGGAGAAAAAGTGGAGAAAAAAATGGAGAAAAAGTGGAGAAAAAGTGGAGAAAAAGTGGAGAAAAAAATGGAGAAAAAGTGGAGAAAAAGGGGAGACAAAGTGGAGAAAAAGTGGAGAAAAAAATGGAGAAAAAGTGGAGAAAAAGTGGAGAAAAAAATGGAGAAAAAGTGGTGAAAAAGTGGAGAATAAGTGGAGAAAAAATGGAGAATAAGTGAAGAAAAAATGGAGAAAAAAATGGAGAAAAAGTGGAGAAAAAGTGGAGAAAAAATGAAGAAAAAAATGGAGAAAAAGTGGAGAAAAAGTGGAGAAAAAATGGAGAATAAGTGGAGAAAAAATGGAGAAAAAAATGGAGAAAAAGTGGAGAAAAAGTGGAGAAAAAGTGGAGAAAAAATGGAGAAAAAAATGGAGAAAAAGTGGAGAAAAAGTGGAGAAAAAGTGGAGAAAAAAATGGAGAAAAAGTGGAGAAAAAGTGGAGAAAAAGTGGAGAAAAAATGGAGAAAAAAATGGAGAAAAAGTGGAGAAAAAGTGGAGAAAAAATGGAGAATAAGTGGAGAAAAAAATGGAGAAAAAAATGGAGAAAAAGTGGAGAAAAAGTGGAGAAAAAGTGGAGAAGAAAATTTAGAAAAAGTGGAGAAAAAGTGGAGAAAAAGTGGAGAAAAAAATGGAGAAAAAGTGGAGACAAAGTGGAGAAAAAGTGGAGAAAAAAATGGAGAAAAAGTAGAGAAAAAGTGGAGAAAAAAATGGAGAAAAAGTGGTGAAAAAGTGGAGAATAAGTGGAGAAAAAATGGAGAATAAGTGAAGAAAAAATGGAGAAAAAAATGGAGAAAAAGTGGAGAAAAAGTGGAGAAAAAATGAAGAAAAAAATGGAGAAAAAGTGGAGAAAAAATGGAGAAAAAGTGTGGAAAAAATGGAGAAAAAAATGGAGAAAAAGTGGAGAAAAAGTGGAGAAAAAGTGGAGAAAAAGTGGAGAAAAAAATGGAGAAAAAGTGGAGAAAAAGTGGAGAAAAAATGGAGAAAAAGTGGAGAAAAAGTGGAGAATAAGTGGAGAAAAAATGGAGAAAAAAATGGAGAAAAAGGGAAGAAAAAGTGGAGAAAAAGTGGAGAAAAAATGGAGAAAAAAATGGAGAAAAAGTGGAGAAAAAGTGGAGAATAGGTGGAGAAAAAATGGAGAAAAAAATGGAGAAAAAGTGGAGAAAAAATTGGAGAAATAGTGGAGAAAAAGTGGAGAATAAGTGGAGAAAAAATGGAGAATAAGTGAAGAAAAAATGGAGAAAAAAATGGAGAAAAAGTGGAGAAAAAATGAAGAAAAAAATGGAGAAAAAGTGGAGAAAAAGTGGAGAAAAAGTGGAGAAAAAATGGAGAAAAAAATGGAGAAAAAGTGGAGAAAAAGTGGAGAAAAAGTGGAGAAAAAGTGGAGAAAAAAATGGAGAAAAAGTGGAGAAAAAGTGGAGAAAAGTGGAGAAAAAAATGGAGAAAAAGTGGAGAAAAAGGGGAGACAAAGTGGAGAAAAAGTGGAGAAAAAAATGGAGAAAAAGTGGAGAAAAAGTGGAGAAAAAAATGGAGAAAAAGTGGTTTAAAAGTGGAGAATAAGTGGAGAAAAAATGGAGAATAAGTGAAGAAAAAATAGAGAAAAAAATGGAGAAAAAGTGGAGAAAAAGTGGAGAAAAAATGAAGAAAAAAATGGAGAAAAAGTGGAGAAAAAGTGGAGAAAAAATGGAGAATAAGTGGAGAAAAAATGGAGAAAGAAATGGAGAAAAAGTGGAGAAAAAGTGGAGAAAAAGTGGAGAAAAAATGGAGAAAAAAATGGAGAAAAAGTGGAGAAAAAGTGGAGAAAAAGTGGAGAAAAAGTGGAGAAAAAAATGGAGAAAAAGTGGAGAAAAAGTGGAGAAAAAGTGGAGAAAAAAATGGAGAAAAAGTGGAGAAAAAGTGGAGAAAAAGTGGAGAAAAAATGGAGAAAAAAATGGAGAAAAAGTGGAGAAAAAGTGGAGAAAAAATGGAGAATAAGTGGAGAAAAAATGGAGAAAAAATGGAGAAAACGTGGAGAAAAAGTGGAGAAAAAGTGGAGAAGAAAATTTAGAAAAAGTGGAGAAAAAGTGGAGAAAAAGTGGAGAAAAAAATGGAGAAAAAGTGGAGACAAAGTGGAGAAAAAGTGGAGAAAAAAATGGAGAAAAAGTGGAGAAAAAGTGGAGAAAAAAATGGAGAAAAAGTGGTGAAAAAGTGGAGAATAAGTGGAGAAAAAATGGAGAATAAGTGAAGAAAAAATGGAGAAAAAAATGGAGAAAAAGTGGAGAAAAAGTGGAGAAAAAATGAAGAAAAAAATGGAGAAAAAGTGGAGAAAAAATGGAGAAAAAGTGTGGAAAAAATGGAGAAAAAAATGGAGAAAAAGTGGAGAAAAAGTGGAGAAAAAGTGGAGAAAAAGTGGAGAAAAAAATGGAGAAAAAGTGGAGAAAAAGTGGAGAAAAAATGGAGAAAAAGTGGAGAAAAAGTGGAGAATAAGTGGAGAAAAATGGAGAAAAAAATGGAGAAAAAGGGAAGAAAAAGTGGAGAAAAAGTGGAGAAAAAATGGAGAAAAAAATGGAGAAAAAGTGGAGAAAAAGTGGAGAAAAAGTGGAGAAAAAATGGAGAAAAAGTGGAGAAAAAGTGGAGAAAAAGTGGAGAAAAAATGGAGAAAAAGTGGAGAAAAAGTGGAGAAAAAAATGGAGAATAAGTGGAGAAAAAATGGAGAAAAAAATGGAGAAAAAGTGGAGAAAAAGTGGAGACAACATGGAGAAAAAAATGGAGAAAAAGTGGAGAAAAAGTGGAGAAAAAGTGGAGGAAAAAATGGAGAAAAAGTGAAGAAAAAGTGGAGAAAAAGTGGAGAAAAAATGGAGAAAAAAATGGAGAAAAAGTGGAGAAAAATGGAGAAAAAAATGGAGAAAAAGTGGAGAAAAAGTGGAGAAAAAGTGGAGAAAAAATGGAGAAAAAAATGGAGAAAAAGTGGAGAAAAAGTGGAGAAAAAGTGGAGAAAAAAATGGAGAAAAAGTGGAGAAAAAGTGGAGAAAAAGTGGAGAAAAAATGGAGAAAAAGTGGAGAAAAAGTGGCGAAAAAATGGAGAATAAGTGGAGAAAAAATGGAGAAAAAAATGGAGAAAAAGTGGAGGAAAAAGTGGAGAAAAAGTGGAGAAAAAGTGGAGAAAAAGTGGAGAAAAAATGGAGAAAAAATGGAGAAAAAAATGGAGAAAAAGTGGAGAAAAAGTGGAGAAAAAATGGAGAAAAAATGGAGAAAAAGTAGAGAAAAAGTGGAGAAAAAGTGGACTTATCTGCATGTAATCATGAAAATGACAATAATCAGTATTACATAAGAGTGAGAGAACAATAACATAAACTCGAACAATGTAGAGGTACAATTGGGATGCAGCAAAAAAATTGCAACACAGCAAGAAATGAAACACATGATACAAATGTCATAATACAGTACAAGGACAATATAGTAATGACAAATATGGGGTCAGAGTAGGCTTAGACAGCTCTGGTACGAAAGAGATGTCATTCCTAAAGTAACATGTGCAGTAGGTGTAGAGCTACAGTATGCATGGCAGAGCTAATGGGTAGACCGACCATAGAAAAAGAAAAGAGAAAAAGTGGAGAAAAAATGGAGAAAAAAATGGAGAAAACGTGGAGAAAAAGTGGAGAAAAAATGGAGAAAAAGTGGAGAAAAAGTGGAGAAAAAATGGAGAAAAAAATAGAGAAAAAGTGGAGAAAAAGTGGAGAAAAAATGGAGAAGAAAATGGAGAAAAAGTGGAGAAAAAGTGGAGAAAAAGTGGAGAAAAAGTGGAGAAAAAATGGAGAAAAAAATGTAGAAAAAGTGGAGAAAAAGTGGAGAAAAAAATGGAGAATAAGTGGAGAAAAAATGGAGAAAAAAATGGAGAAAAAGTGGAGAAAAAGTGGAGAAAAAAATGGAGAAAAAGTGGAGAAAAAGTGGTGAAAAAGTGGAGAATAAGTGGAGAAAAAATAGAGAATAAGTGAAGAAAAAATGGAGAAAAAATGGGAAAAAGTGGAGAAAAAGTGGAGAAAAAGTGGAGAAAAAATGTAGAAAAAAATGGAGAAAAAGTGGAGAAAAAATGGAGAATAAGTGGAGAAAAAATGGAGAAAAAAATGGAGAAAAAGTGGAGAAAAAGTGGAGAAAAAGTGGAGAAAAAAATGGAGAAAAAGTGGAGAAAAAGTGGAGAAAAAATGGAGAACAAAATGGAGAAAAAGTAGAGAAAAAATGGAGAATAAGTGGAGAAAAAATGGAGAAAAAAATGGAGAAAAAGTAGAGAAAAAGTGGAGAAAAAGTGGAGAAAAAGTGGAGAAAAAAATGGAGAAAAAGTGGAGAAAAAGTGGAGAAAAAATGGAGAAAAAGTGGAGAAAAAGTGGAGAATAAGTGGAGAAAAAATGGAGAAAAAAATGGAGAAAAAGGGGAGAAAAAGTGGAGAAAAAGTGGAGAAAAAATGGAGAAAAAAATGTAGAAAAAGTGGAGAAAAAGTGGAGAAAAAATGGAGAAAAAGTGGAGAAAAAGTGGACAAAAAGTGGAGAAAAAATGGAGAAAAAAATGGAGAAAAAGTGGAGAAAAATGGAGAATAAGTGGAGAAAAAATGGAATAAAAAATGGAGAAAAAGTGGAGAAAAAGTGGAGAAAAAATGGAGAATAGGTGGAGAAAAAATGGAGAAAAAAATGGAGAAAAAGTGGAGAAAAAATTGGAGAAATAGTGGAGAAAAAGTGGAGAAAAAGTGGAGAATAAGTGGAGAAAAAATGGAGAATAAGTGGAGAAAAAGTGGAGAAAAAGTGGAGAAAAAGTGGAGAAAAAAATGGAGAAAAAGTGGAGAAAAGTGGAGAAAAAGTGGAGAAAAAATGGCGAAAAAATATAGAATAAGTGAAGAAAAAATGGAGAAAAAAATGGAGAAAAAGTGGAGAAAAATTGGAGAAAAAGTGGAGAAAAAATGGAGAAAAAAATGGAGGAAAAGTGGAGAAAAAATTGGAGAAATAGTGGAGAAAAAAGAGGAGAAAAAGTGGAGAATAAGTGGAGAAAAAATGGAGAATAAGTGGAGAAAAAGTGGAGAAAAAGTGGAGAAAAAGTGGAGAAAAAAATGGAGAAAAAGTGGAGAAAAAGTGGAGAAAAAGTGGAGAAAAAGTGGAGAAAAAATGGAGAAAAAATATAGAATAAGTGAAGAAAAAATGGAGAAAAAAATGGAGAAAAAGTGGAGAAAAAATTGGAGAAAGAGTTGAGAAAAAATGGAGAAAAAAATGGAGAAAAAGTGGAGAAAAAATGGAGAATAAGTGGAGAAAAAATGGAGAAAAAAATGGAGAAAAAGTGGAGAAAAAGTGGAGAAAAAGTGGAGAAAAAATGGAGAAAAAAATGGAGAAAAAGTGGAGAAAAAGTGGAGAAAAAGTGGAGAAAAAGTGGAGAAAAAATGGAGAAAAAGTGGAGAAAAAGTGGAGAAAAAGTGGAGAAAAAAATGGAGAAAAAGTGGAGAAAAAGTGGAGAAAAAGTGGAGAAAAAATGGAGAAAAAAATGGAGAAAAAGTGGAGAAAAAGTGGAGAAAAAATGGAGAATAAGTGGAGAAAAAATGGAGAAAAAAATGGAGAAAAAGTGGAGAAAAAGTGGAGAAAAAGTGGAGAAGAAAATTTAGAAAAAGTGGAGAAAAAGTGGAGAAAAAGTGGAGAAAAAAATGGAGAAAAAGTGGAGACAAAGTGGAGAAAAAGTGGAGAAAAAAATGGAGAAAAAGTGGAGAAAAAGTGGAGAAAAAAATGGAGAAAAAGTGGTGAAAAAGTGGAGAATAAGTGGAGAAAAAATGGAGAATAAGTGAAGAAAAAATGGAGAAAAAAATGGAGAAAAAGTGGAGAAAAAGTGGAGAAAAAGTTGAGAAAATATATTGAAAGAAAAAAATGGAGAAAAAGTGGAGAAAAAATGGAGAATAAGTGGAGAAAAAATGGAGAAAAAAATGGAGAAAAAGTGGAGAAAAAGTGGAGAAAAAATGGAGAAAAAGTGGAGAAAAAGTGGAGAAAAAATGGAGAAAAAGTGGAGAAAAAGTGGAGAATAAGTGGAGAAAAAATGGAGAAAAAAAATGGAGAAAAAGGGAAGAAAAAGTGGAGAAAAAGTGGAGAAAAAATGGAGAAAAAAATGGAGAAAAAGTGGAGAAAAAGTGGAGAAAAAGTGGAGAAAAAATGGAGAAAAAGTGGAGAAAAAGTGGAGAAAAAATGGAGAAAAAAATGGAGAAAAAGTGGAGAAAAAATGGAGAATAAGTGGAGAAAAAATGGAGAAAAAAATGGAGAAAAAGTGGAGAAAAAGTGGAGAAAAAATGGAGAATAGGTGGAGAAAAAATGGAGAAAAAAATGGAGAAAAAGTGGAGAAAAAATTGGAGAAATAGTGGAGAAAAAGTGGAGAAAAAGTGGAGAATAAGTGGAGAAAAAATGGAGAATAAGTGGAGAAAAAGTGTTGAAAAAGTGGAGAAAAAGTGGAGAAAAAAATGGAGAAAAAGTGGAGAAAAAGTGGAGAAAAAATGGAGAAAAAAATGGAGAAAAAGTGGAGAAAAAGTGGAGAAAAAATGGAGAATAAGTGGAGAAAAAATGGAGAAAAAAATGGAGAAAAAGTGGAGAAAAAGTGGAGAAAAAGTGGAGAAAAAATGGAGAAAAAAATGGAGAAAAAGTGGAGAAAAAGTGGAGAAAAAAATGGAGAAAAAGTGGAGAAAAAGTGGAGAAAAAGTGGAGAAAAAAATGGAGAAAAAGTGGAGAAAAAGTGGAGAAAAAGTGGAGAAAAAAATGGAGAAAAAGTGGAGAAAAAGTGGAGAAAAAATGGAGAAAAAAATGGAGAAAAAGTGGAGGAAAAAGTGGAGAAAAAGTGGAGAAGAAAATTTAGAAAAAGTGGAGAAAAAGTGGAGAAAAAATGGAGAATAAGTGGAGAAAAAGTGGAGAAAAAGTGGAGAAAAAATGGAGAATAAGTGGAGAAAAAATGGAGAAAAAAATGGAGAAAAAGTGGAGAAAAAGTGGAGACAACATGGAGAAAAAAATGGAGAAAAAGTGGAGAAAAAGTGGAGAAAAAGTGGAGGAAAAAATGGAGAAAAAGTGAAGAAAAAGTGGAGAAAAAGTGGAGAAAAAATGGAGAAAAAAATGGAGAAAAAGTGGAGAAAAAATGGAGAAAAAAATGGAGAAAAAGTGGAGAAAAAGTGGAGAAAAAAATGGAGAAAAAGTGGAGAAAAAGTGGTGAAAAAGTGGAGAATAAGTGGAGAAAAAATGGAGAAAAAAATGGAGAAAAAGTGGAGAAAAAGTGGAGAAAAAGTGGAGAAAAAGTGGAGAAAAAAATGGAGAAAAAGGGGAGAAAAAGTGGAGAAAAAGTGGAGAAAAAATGGAGAAAAAAATGGAGAAAAAGTGGAGAAAAAGTGGAGAAAAAATGGAGAAAAAGTGGAGAAAAAGTGGACAAAAAGTGGAGAAAAAATGGAGAAAAAAATGGAGAAAAAGTGGAGAAAAAATGGAGAATAAGTGGAGAAAAAATGGAGAAAAAAATGGAGAAAAAGTGGAGAAAAAGTGGAGAAACAATGGAGAATAGGTGGAGAAAAAATGGAGAAAAAAATGGAGAAAAAGTGGAGAAAAAATTGGAGAAATAGTGGAGAAAAAGTGGAGAAAAAGTGGAGAATAAGTGGAGAAAAAATGGAGAATAAGTGGAGAAAAAGTGGAGAAAAAGTGGAGAAAAAGTGGAGAAAAAAATGGAGAAAAAGTGGAGAAAAAGTGGAGAAAAAGTGGAGAAAAAATGGAGAAAAAATATAGAATAAGTGAAGAAAAAATGGAGAAAAAAAATGGAGAAAAAGTGGAGAAAATTGGAGAAAAACTGGAGAAAAAATGGAGAAAAAAATGGAGGAAAAGTGGAGAAAAAATTGGAGAAATAGTGGAGAAAAAGAGGAGAAAAAGTGGAGAATAAGTGGAGAAAAAATGGAGAATAAGTGGAGAAAAAGTGGAGAAAAAGGGGAGAAAAAGTGGAGAAAAAAATGGAGAAAAAGTGGAGAAAAAGTGGAGAAAAAGTGGAGAAAAAATGGAGAAAAAATAAAGAATAAGTGAAGAAAAAATGGAGAAAAAATGGAGAAAAAGTGGAGAAAAAATGGAGAAAGAGTGGAGAAAAAATGGAGAAAAAAATGGAGAAAAAGTGGAGAAAAAGTGGAGAAAAAATGGAGAATAAGTGGAGAAAAAATGGAGAAAAAAATGGAGAAAAAGTGGAGAAAAAGTGGAGAAAAAGTGGAGAAAAAGTGGAGAAAAAATGGAGAAAAAAATGGAGAAAAAGTGGAGAAAAAGTGGAGAAAAAGTGGAGAAAAAGTGGAGAAAAAAATGGAGAAAAAGTGGAGAAAAAGTGGAGAAAAAGTGGAGAAAAAAATGGAGAAAAAGTGGAGAAAAAGTGGAGAAAAAGTGGAGAAAAAGTGGAGAAAAAATGGAGAAAAAAATGGAGAAAAAGTGGAGAAAAAGTGGAGAAAAAATGGAGAATAAGTGGAGAAAAAATGGAGAAAAAAATGGAGAAAAAGTGGAGAAAAAGTGGAGAAGAAAATTTAGAAAAAGTGGAGAAAAAGTGGAGAAAAAGTGGAGAAAAAAATGGAGAAAAAGTGGAGACAAAGTGGAGAAAAAGTGGAGAAAAAAATGGAGAAAAAGTGGAGAAAAAGTGGAGAAAAAAATGGAGAAAAAGTGGTGAAAAAGTGGAGAATAAGTGGAGAAAAAATGGAGAATAAGTGAAGAAAAAATGGAGAAAAAAATGGAGAAAAAGTGGAGAAAAAGTGGAGAGAAAGTGGAGAAAAAATGAAGAAAAAAATGGAGAAAAAGTGGAGAAAAAATGGAGAATAAGTGGAGAAAAAATGGGGAAAAAAATGGAGAAAAAGTGGAGAAAAAGTGGAGAAAAAGTGGAGAAAAAGTGGAGAAAAAAATGGAGAAAAAGTGGAGAAAAAGTGGAGAAAAAATGGAGAAAAAGTGGAGAAAAAGTGGAGAAAAAGTGGAGAATAAGTGGAGAAAAAATGGAGAAAAAAATGGAGAAAAAGGGAAGAAAAAGTGGAGAAAAAGTGGAGAAAAAATGGAGAAAAAAATGGAGAAAAAGTGGAGAAAAAGTGGAGAAAAAGTGGAGAAAAAAATGGAGAAAAAGTGGAGAAAAAGTGGAGAAAAAATGGAGAAAAAAATGGAGAAAAAGTGGAGAAAAAATGGAGAATAAGTGGAGAAAAAATGGAGAAAAAAATGGAGAAAAAGTGGAGAAAAAGTGGAGAAAAAATGGAGAATAGGTGGAGAAAAAATGGAGAAAAAAATGGAGAAAAAGTGGAGAAAAAATTGGAGAAATAGTGGAGAAAAAGTGGAGAAAAAGTGGAGAATAAGTGGAGAAAAAATGGAGAATAAGTGGAGAAAAAGTGGAGAAAAAGTGGAGAAAAAGTCGAGAAAAAAATGGAGAAAAAGTGGAGAAAAAGTGGAGAAAAAATGGAGAAAAAATATCGAATAAGTGAAGAAAAAATGGAGAAAAAAAAATGGAGAAAAAGTGGAGAAAAAGTGGAGAAAAAATGGAGAAAAAAATGGAGAAAAAGTGGAGAAAAAGTGGAGAAAAAATGGAGAATAAGTGGAGAAAAAATGGAGAAAAAAATGGAGAAAAAGTGGAGAAAAAGTGGAGAAAAAGTGGAGAGAAAGTGGAGAAAAAATGAAGAAAAAAATGGAGAAAAAGTGGAGAAAAAATGGAGAATAAGTGGAGAAAAAATGGGGAAAAAAATGGAGAAAAAGTGGAGAAAAAGTGGAGAAAAAGTGGAGAAAAAGTGGAGAAAAAAATGGAGAAAAAGTGGAGAAAAAGTGGAGAAAAAATGGAGAAAAAGTGGAGAAAAAGTGGAGAAAAAGTGGAGAATAAGTGGAGAAAAAATGGAGAAAAAAATGGAGAAAAAGGGAAGAAAAAGTGGAGAAAAAGTGGAGAAAAAGTGGAGAAAAAATGGAGAAAAAAATGGAGAAAAAGTGGAGAAAAAATGGAGAATAAGTGGAGAAAAAATGGAGAAAAAAATGGAGAAAAAGTGGAGAAAAAGTGGAGAAAAAATGGAGAATAGGTGGAGAAAAAATGGAGAAAAAAATGGAGAAAAAGTGGAGAAAAAATTGGAGAAATAGTGGAGAAAAAGTGGAGAAAAAGTGGAGAATAAGTGGAGAAAAAATGGAGAATAAGTGGAGAAAAAGTGGAGAAAAAGTGGAGAAAAAGTCGAGAAAAAAATGGAGAAAAAGTGGAGAAAAAGTGGAGAAAAAATGGAGAAAAAATATCGAATAAGTGAAGAAAAAATGGAGAAAAAAAAATGGAGAAAAAGTGGAGAAAAAGTGGAGAAAAAATGGAGAAAAAAATGGAGAAAAAGTGGAGAAAAAGTGGAGAAAAAATGGAGAATAAGTGGAGAAAAAATGGAGAAAAAAATGGAGAAAAAGTGGAGAAAAAGTGGAGAAAAAGTGGAGAAAAAGTGGAGAAAAAAAGGAGAAAAAAATGGAGAAAAAGTGGAGAAAAAGTGGAGAAAAAGTGAAGAAAAAAATGGAGAAAAAGTGGAGAAAAAGTGGAGAAAAAGTGGAGAAAAAAATGGAGAAAAAGTGGAGAAAAGTGGAGAAAAAGTGGAGAAAAAAATGGAGAAAAAGTGGAGAAAAAGTGGAGAAAAAGTGGAGAAAAAATGGAGAAAAAAATAGAGAAAAAGTGGAGGAAAAAGTGGAGAAAAAGTGGAGAAGAAAATTTAGAAAAAGTGGAGAAAAAGTGGAGAAAAAATGGAGAAAAAGTGGAGAAAAAGTGGAGAAAAAGTGGAGAAAAAATGGAGAATAAGTGGAGAAAAAATGGAGAAAAAAATGGAGAAAAAGTGGAGAAAAAGTGGAGAAAAAGTGGAGACAACATGGAGAAAAAAATGGAGAAAAAGTGGAGAAAAAGTGGAGAAAAAGTGGAGGAAAAAATGGAGAAAAAGTGAAGAAAAAGTGGAGAAAAAGTGGAGAAAAAATGGAGAAAAAAATGGAGAAAAAGTGGAGAAAAAATGGAGAAAAAAATGGAGAAAAAGTGGAGAAAAAGTGGAGAAAAAGTGAAGAAAAAATGGAGAAAAAAATGGAGAAAAAGTGGAGAAAAAGTGGAGAAAAAGTGGAGAAAAAGTGGAGAAAAAAATGTAGAAAAAGTGGAGAAAAAGTGGAGAAAAAATGGAGAAAAAGTGGAGAAAAAGTAGCGAAAAAATGGAGAATAAGTGGAGAAAAAATGGAGAAAAAAATGGAGAAAAAGTGGAGGAAAAAGTGGAGAAAAAGTGGAGAAAAAGTGGAGAAAAAGTGGAGAAAAAATGGAGAAAAATGGAGAAAAAAATGGAGAAAAAGTGGAGAAAAAGTGGAGAAAAAATGGAGAAAAAATGGAGAAAAAATGGAGAAAAAGTGGAGAAAAAGTGGAGAAAAAGTGGACTTATCTGCATGTAATCATGAAAATGACAATAATCAGTATTACATAAGAGTGAGAGAACAATAACATAAACTCGAACAATGTAGAGGTACAATTGGGATGCAGCAAAAAAATTGCAACACAGCAAGAAATGAAACACATGATACAAATGTCATAATACAGTACAAGGACAATATAGTAATGACAAATATGGGGTCAGAGTAGGCTTAGACAGCTCTGGTACGAAAGAGATGTCAATCCTAAAGTAACATGTGCAGTAGGTGTAGAGCTACAGTATGCATGGCAGAGCTAATGGGTAGACCGACCATAGAAAAAGAAAAGAGAAAAAGTGGAGAAAAAGTGGAGAAAAAGTGGAGAAAAAATGGAGAAAAAAATGGAGAAAAAGTGGAGAAAAAGTGGAGAAAAAGTGGAGGAAAAAATGGAGAAAAAGTGAAGAAAAAGTGGAGAAAAAGTGGAGAAAAAATGGAGAAAAAAATGGAGAAAAAGTGGAGAAAAAATGGAGAAAAAAATGGAGAAAAAGTGGAGAAAAAGTGGAGAAAAAGTGAAGAAAAAATGGAGAAAAAAATGGAGAAAAAGTGGAGAAAAAGTGGAGAAAAAGTGGAGAAAAAGTGGAGAAAAAAATGTAGAAAAAGTGGAGAAAAAGTGGAGAAAAAATGGAGAAAAAGTGGAGAAAAAGTGGAGAAAAAGTGGAGAAAAAGTGGCGAAAAAATGGAGAATAAGTGGAGAAAAAATGGAGAAAAAAATGGAGAAAAAGTGGAGGAAAAAGTGGAGAAAAAGTGGAGAAAAAGTGGAGAAAAAGTGGAGAAAAAATGGAGAAAAATGGAGAAAAAAATGGAGAAAAAGTGGAGAAAAAGTGGAGAAAAAATGGAGAAAAAATGGAGAAAAAATGGAGAAAAAGTGGAGAAAAAGTGGAGAAAAAGTGGACTTATCTGCATGTAATCATGAAAATGACAATAATCAGTATTACATAAGAGTGAGAGAACAATAACATAAACTCGAACAATGTAGAGGTACAATTGGGATGCAGCAAAAAAATTGCAACACAGCAAGAAATGAAACACATGATACAAATGTCATAATACAGTACAAGGACAATATAGTAATGACAAATATGGGGTCAGAGTAGGCTTAGACAGCTCTGGTACGAAAGAGATGTCAATCCTAAAGTAACATGTGCAGTAGGTGTAGAGCTACAGTATGCATGGCAGAGCTAATGGGTAGACCGACCATAGAAAAAGAAAAGAGAAAAAGTGGAGAAAAAGTGGAGAAAAAGTGGAGAAAAAATGGAGAAAAAAATGGAGAAAAAGTGGAGAAAAAGTGGAGAAAAAATGGAGAAAAAGTGGAGAAAAAGTGGAGAAAAAGTGGAGAAAAAGTGGAGAAAAAATGGAGAAAAAAATGGAGAAAAAGTGGAGAAAAAGTGGAGAAAAAGTGGAGAAAAAGTGGAGAAAAAAATGGAGAAAAAGTGGAGAAAAAGTGGAGAAAAAGTGGAGAAAAAAATGGAGAAAAAGTGGAGAAAAAGTGGAGAAAAAGTGGAGAAAAAGTGGAGAAAAAATGGAGAAAAAAATGGAGAAAAAGTGGAGAAAAAGTGGAGAAAAAATGGAGAATAAGTGGAGAAAAAATGGAGAAAAAAATGGAGAAAAAGTGGAGAAAAAGTGGAGAAGAAAATTTAGAAAAAGTGGAGAAAAAGTGGAGAAAAAGTGGAGAAAAAAATGGAGAAAAAGTGGAGACAAAGTGGAGAAAAAGTGGAGAAAAAAATGGAGAAAAAGTGGAGAAAAAGTGGAGAAAAAAATGGAGAAAAAGTGGTGAAAAAGTGGAGAATAAGTGGAGAAAAAATGGAGAATAAGTGAAGAAAAAATGGAGAAAAAAATGGAGAAAAAGTGGAGAAAAAGTGGAGAAAAAGTGGAGAAAAAATGAAGAAAAAAATGGAGAAAAAGTGGAGAAAAAATGGAGACTAAGTGGAGAAAAAATGGGGAAAAAAATGGAGAAAAAGTGGAGAAAAAGTGGAGAAAAAGTGGAGAAAAAGTGGAGAAAAAAATGGAGAAAAAGTGGAGAAAAAGTGGAGAAAAAATGGAGAAAAAGTGGAGAAAAAGTGGAGAATAAGTGGAGAAAAAATGGAGAAAAAAATGGAGAAAAAGGGAAGAAAAAGTGGAGAAAAAGTGGAGAAAAAATGGAGAAAAAAATGGAGAAAAAGTGGAGAAAAAGTGGAGAAAAAGTGGAGAAAAAATGGAGAAAAAGTGGAGAAAAAGTGGAGAAAAAATGGAGAAAAAAATGGAGAAAAAGTGGAGAAAAAATGGAGAATAAGTGGAGAAAAAATGGAGAAAAAAATGGAGAAAAAGTGGAGAATAGGTGGAGAAAAAATGGAGAAAAAAATGGAGAAAAAGTGGAGAAAAAATTGGAGAAATAGTGGAGAAAAAGTGGAGAAAAAGTGGAGAATAAGTGGAGAAAAAATGGAGAATAAGTGGAGAAAAAGTGGAGAAAAAGTGGAGAAAAAGTCGAGAAAAAAATGGAGAAAAAGTGGAGAAAAAGTGGAGAAAAAATGGAGAAAAAATATCGAATAAGTGAAGAAAAAATGGAGAAAAAAAAATGGAGAAAAAGTGGAGAAAAAGTGGAGAAAAAGTGGAGAAAAAATGGAGAAAAAAATGGAGAAAAAGTGGAGAAAAAGTGGAGAAAAAATGGAGAATAAGTGGAGAAAAAATGGAGAAAAAAATGGAGAAAAAGTGGAGAAAAAGTGGAGAAAAAGTGGAGAAAAAGTGGAGAAAAAAAGGAGAAAAAAATGGAGAAAAAGTGGAGAAAAAGTGGAGAAAAAGTGAAGAAAAAAATGGAGAAAAAGTGGAGAAAAAGTGGAGAAAAAGTGGAGAAAAAAATGGAGAAAAAGTGGAGAAAAAGTGGAGAAAAAGTGGAGAAAAAAATGGAGAAAAAGTGGAGAAAAAGTGGAGAAAAAGTGGAGAAAAAATGGAGAAAAAAATAGAGAAAAAGTGGAGGAAAAAGTGGAGAAAAAGTGGAGAAGAAAATTTAGAAAAAGTGGAGAAAAAGTGGAGAAAAAATGGAGAAAAAGTGGAGAAAAAGTGGAGAAAAAGTGGAGAAAAAATGGAGAATAAGTGGAGAAAAAATGGAGAAAAAAATGGAGAAAAAGTGGAGAAAAAGTGGAGAAAAAGTGGAGACAACATGGAGAAAAAAATGGAGAAAAAGTGGAGAAAAAGTGGAGAAAAAGTGGAGGAAAAAATGGAGAAAAAGTGAAGAAAAAGTGGAGAAAAAGTGGAGAAAAAATGGAGAAAAAAATGGAGAAAAAGTGGAGAAAAAATGGAGAAAAAAATGGAGAAAAAGTGGAGAAAAAGTGGAGAAAAAGTGAAGAAAAAATGGAGAAAAAAATGGAGAAAAAGTAGAGAAAAAGTGGAGAAAAAGTGGAGAAAAAGTGGAGAAAAAAATGGAGAAAAAGTGGAGAAAAAGTGGAGAAAAAGTGGAGAAAAAATGGAGAAAAAGTGGAGAAAAAGTGGCGAAAAAATGGAGAATAAGTGGAGAAAAAATGGAGAAAAAAATGGAGAAAAAGTGGAGGAAAAAGTGGAGAAAAAGTGGAGAAAAAGTGGAGAAAAAGTGGAGAAAAAATGGAGAAAAATGGAGAAAAAAATGGAGAAAAAGTGGAGAAAAAGTGGAGAAAAAATGGAGAAAAAATGGAGAAAAAATGGAGAAAAAGTGGAGAAAAAGTGGAGAAAAAGTGGACTTATCTGCATGTAATCATGAAAATGACAATAATCAGTATTACATAAGAGTGAGAGAACAATAACATAAACTCGAACAATGTAGAGGTACAATTGGGATGCAGCAAAAAAATTGCAACACAGCAAGAAATGAAACACATGATACAAATGTCATAATACAGTACAAGGACAATATAGTAATGACAAATATGGGGTCAGAGTAGGCTTAGACAGCTCTGGTACGAAAGAGATGTCAATCCTAAAGTAACATGTGCAGTAGGTGTAGAGCTACAGTATGCTAGGCAGAGCTAATGGGTAGACCGACCATAGAAAAAGAAAAGAGAAAAAGTGGAGAAAAAGTGGAGAAAAAGTGGAGAAAAAATGGAGAAAAAAATGGAGAATAAGTGGAGAAAAAATGGAGAAAAAAATGGAGAAAAAGTGGAGAAAAAGTGGAGAAAAAGTGGAGAAGAAAATTTAGAAAAAGTGGAGAAAAAGTGGAGAAAAAGTGGAGAAAAAAATGGAGAAAAAGTGGAGACAAAGTGGAGAAAAAGTGGAGAAAAAAATGGAGAAAAAGTGGAGAAAAAATGGAGAATAAGTGGAGAAAAAATGGAGAAAAAAATGGAGAAAAAGTGGAGAAAAAGTGGAGAAAAAGTGGAGAAGAAAATTTAGAAAAAGTGGAGAAAAAGTGGAGAAAAAGTGGAGAAAAAAATGGAGAAAAAGTGGAGACAAAGTGGAGAAAAAGTGGAGAAAAAAATGGAGAAAAAGTGGAGAAAAAGTGGAGAAAAAAATGGAGAAAAAGTGGTGAAAAAGTGGAGAATAAGTGGAGAAAAAATGGAGAATAAGTGAAGAAAAAATGGAGAAAAAAATGGAGAAAAAGTGGAGAAAAAGTGGAGAAAAAATGAAGAAAAAAATGGAGAAAAAGTGGAGAAAAAATGGAGAATAAGTGGAGAAAAAATGGGGAAAAAAATGGAGAAAAAGTGGAGAAAAAGTGGAGAAAAAGTGGAGAAAAAAAATGGAGAAAAAGTGGAGAAAAAGTGGAGAAAAAATGGAGAAAAAGTGGAGAAAAAGTGGAGAATAAGTGGAGAAAAAATGGAGAAAAAAATGGAGAAAAAGGGAAGAAAAAGTGGAGAAAAAGTGGAGAAAAAATGGAGAAAAAAATGGAGAAAAAGTGTAGAAAAAGTGGATAAAAAGTGGAGAAAAAATGGAGAAAAAGTGGAGAAAAAGTGGAGAAAAAATGGAGAAAAAAATGGAGAAAAAGTGGAGAAAAAATGGAGAATAAGTGGAGAAAAAATGGAGAAAAAAATGGAGAAAAAGTGGAGAAAAAGTGGAGAAAAAATGGAGAATAGGTGGAGAAAAAATGAAGAAAAAAATGGAGAAAAAGTGGAGAAAAAATTGGAGAAATAGTGGAGAAAAAGTGGAGAAAAAGTGGAGAATAAGTGGAGAAAAAATGGAGAATAAGTGGAGAAAAAGTGGAGAAAAAGTGGAGAAAAAGTCGAGAAAAAAATGGAGAAAAAGTGGAGAAAAAGTGGAGAAAAAATGGAGAAAAAATATCGAATAAGTGAAGAAAAAATGGAGAAAAAAAAATGGAGAAAAAGTGGAGAAAAAGTGGAGAAAAAGTGGAGAAAAAATGGAGAAAAAAATGGAGAAAAAGTGGAGAAAAAATGGAGAATAAGTGGAGAAAAAATGGAGAAAAAAATGGAGAAAAAGTGGAGAAAAAGTGGAGAAAAAGTGGAGAAAAAGTGGAGAAAAAAATGAGAAAAAAATGGAGAAAAAGTGGAGAAAAAGTTGAGAAAAAAATGGAGAAAAAGTGGAGAAATAGTGGAGAAAAAGTGGAGAAAAAAATGGAGAAAAAGTGGAGAAAAAGTGGAGAAACAAATGGAGAAAAAGTGGAGAAAAAGTGGAGAAAAAGTGGAGAAAAAATGGAGAAAAAAATAGAGAAAAAGTGGAGGAAAAAGTGGAGAAAAAGTGGAGAAGAAAATTTAGAAAAAGTGGAGAAAAAGTGGAGAAAAAATGGAGAAAAAGTGGAGAAAAAGTGGAGAAAAAGTGGAGAAAAAATGGAGAATAAGTGGAGAAAAAATGGAGAAAAAAATGGAGAAAAAGTGGAGAAAAAGTGGAGAAAAAGTGGAGACAACATGGAGAAAAAAATGGAGAAAAAATGGAGAAAAAGTGGAGAAAAAGTGGAGGAAAAAATGGAGAAAAAGTGAAGAAAAAGTGGAGAAAAAGTGGAGAAAAAATGGAGAAAAAAATGGAGAAAAAGTGGAGAAAAAATGGAGAAAAAAATGGAGAAAAAGTGGAGAAAAAGTGGAGAAAAAGTGAAGAAAAAATGGAGAAAAAAATGGAGAAAAAGTGGAGAAAAAGTGGAGAAAAAGTGGAGAAAAAAATGGAGAAAAAGTGGAGAAAAAGTGGAGAAAAAGTGGAGAAAAAATGGAGAAAAAGTGGAGAAAAAGTGGCGAAAAAATGGAGAATAAGTGGAGAAAAAATGGAGAAAAAAATGGAGAAAAAGTGGAGGAAAAAGTGGAGAAAAAGTGGAGAAAAAGTGGAGAAAAAGTGGAGAAAAAATGGAGAAAAATGGAGAAAAAAATGGAGAAAAAGTGGAGAAAAAGTGGAGAAAAAATGGAGAAAAAATGGAGATAAAATGGAGAAAAAGTGGAGAAAAAGTGGAGAAAAAGTGGACTTATCTGCATGTAATCATGAAAATGACAATAATCAGTATTACATAAGAGTGAGAGAACAATAACATAAACTCGAACAATGTAGAGGTACAATTGGGATGCAGCAAAAAAATTGCAACACAGCAAGAAATGAAACACATGATACAAATGTCATAATACAGTACAAGGACAATATAGTAATGACAAATATGGGGTCAGAGTAGGCTTAGACAGCTCTGGTACGAAAGAGATGTCAATCCTAAAGTAACATGTGCAGTAGGTGTAGAGCTACAGTATGCATGGCAGAGCTAATGGGTAGACCGACCATAGAAAAAGAAAAGAGAAAAAGTGGAGAAAAAATGGAGAAAAAAAAGGAGAAAACGTGGAGAAAAAGTGGAGAAAAAATGGAGAAAAAGTGGAGAAAAAGTGGAGAAAAAATGGAGAAAAAAATGGAGAAAAAGTGGAGAAAAAGTGGAGAAAAAGTGGAGAAAAAATGGAGAAGAAAATGGAGAAAAAGTGGAGAAAAAGTGGAGAAAAAGTGGAGAAAAAGTGGAGAAAAAATGGAGAAAAAAATGTAGAAAAAGTGGAGAAAAAGTGGAGAAAAAGTGGAGAAAAAATGGAGAATAAGTGGAGAAAAAATGGAGAAAAAAATGGAGAAAAAGTGGAGAAAAAGTGGAGAAAAAAATGGAGAAAAAGTGGAGAAAAAGTGGTGGAAAAGTGGAGAATAAGTGGAGAAAAAATGGAGAAAAAAATGGAGAAAAAGTGGAGAAAAAGTGGAGAAAAAGTGGAGAAAAAGTGGAGAAAAAAATGGAGAAAAAGTGGAGAAAAAGTGGAGAAAAAATGGAGAAAAAAATGGAGAAAAAGTGGAGAAAAAATGGAGAATAAGTGGAGAAAAAATGGAGAAAAAAATGGAGAAAAAGTGGAGAAAAAGTGGAGAAAAAGTGGAGAAAAAGTGGACAAAAAAATGGAGAAAAAGTGGAGAAAAAGTGGAGAAAAAATGGAGAAAAAGTGGAGAAAAAGTGGAGAATAAGTGGAGAAAAATGGAGAAAAAAATGGAGAAAAAGGGGAGAAAAAGTGGAGAAAAAGTGGAGAAAAAATGGAGAAAAAAATGGAGAAAAAGTGGAGAAAAAGTGGAGAAAAAATGGAGAAAAAGTGGAGAAAAAGTGGACAAAAAGTGGAGAAAAAATGGAGAAAAAAAATGGAGAAAAAGTGGAGAAAAAATGGAGAATAAGTGGAGAAAAAATGGAGAAAAAAATGGAGAAAAAGTGGAGAAAAAGTGGAGAAAAAATGGAGAATAGGTGGAGAAAAAATGGAGAAAAAAATGTAGAAAAAGTGGAGAAAAAATTGGAGAAAAAGTGGAGAAAAAGTGGAGAAAAAATGGAGAAAAAATGGAGAAAAAAATGGAGAAAAAGTGGAGAAAAAGTGAAGAAAAAATGGAGAAAAAATGGAGAAAAAGTGGAGAAAAAGTGGAGAAAAAGTGGAAAATCTGCATGTAATCATGAAAATGACAATAATCAGTATTACATAAGAGTGAGATAACAATAACATAAACTCGAACAATGTAGAGGTACAATTGGGATGCAGCAAAAAAATTGCAACACAGCAAGAAATGAAACACATGATACAAATGTCATAATACAGTACAAGGACAATATAGTAATGACAAATATGGGGTCAGAGTAGGCTTAGACAGCTCTGGTACGAAAGAGATGTCAATCCTAAAGTAACATGTGCAGTAGGTGTAGAGCTACAATATGCATGGCAGAGCTAATGGGTAGACCGACCATAGAAAAAGAAAAGAGAAAAAGTGGAGAAAAAATGGAGAAAAAAATGGAGAAAACGTGGAGAAAAAGTGGAGAAAAAATGGAGAAAAAGTGGAGAAAAAGTGGAGAAAAAAATGGAGAAAAAGTGGAGAAAAAGTGGAGAAAAAATGGAGAAAAAAATGGAGAAAAGGTGGAGAAAAAGTGGAGAAAAAAATGGAGAAGAAAATGGAGAAAAAGTGGAGAAAAAGTGGAGAAAAAGTGGAGAAAAAATGGAGAAAAAAATGTAGAAAAAGTGGAGAAAAAGTGGAGAAAAAGTGGAGAAAAAATGGAGAATAAGTGGAGAAAAAATGGAGAAAAAAATGGAGAAAAAGTGGAGAAAAAGTGGAGAAAAAAATGGAGAAAAAGTGGAGAAAAAGTGGAGAATAAGTGGAGAAAAAATGGAGAATAAGTGAAGAAAAAATGGAGAAAAAAATGGAGAAAAAGTGGAGAAAAAATGGAGAATAAGTGGAGAAAAAATGGAGAAAAAAATGGAGAAAAAGTGGAGAAAAAGTGGAGAAAAAGTGGAGAAAAAGTGGAGAAAAAATGGAGAAAAAAATGGAGAAAAAGTGGAGAAAAAGTGGAGAAAAAGTGGAGAAAAAAATGGAGAAAAAGTGGAGAAAAAGTGGAAAAAAAGTGGAGAAAAAAATGGAGAAAAAGTGGAGAAAAAGTGGAGAAAAAGTGGAGATAAGTGGAGAAAAAATGGAGAAAAAAAATGGAGAAAAAGTGGAGAAAAAGTGGAGAAAAAATGGAGAATAAGTGGAGAAAAAATGGAGAAAAAAATGGAGAAAAAGTGGAGAAAAAGTGGAGAAAAAGTGGAGAAGAAAATTTAGAAAAAGTGGAGAAAAAGTGGAGAAAAAGTGGAGAAAAAAATGGAGAAAAAGTGGAGAAAAAGTGAAGAAAAAATGGAGAAAAAATGGAGAAAAAGTGGAGAAAAAGTGGAGAAAAAGTGGAAAATCTGCATGTAATCATGAAAATGACAATAATCAGTATTACATAAGAGTGAGATAACAATAACATAAACTCGAACAATGTAGAGGTACAATTGGGATGCAGCAAAAAAATTGCAACACAGCAAGAAATGAAACACATGATACAAATGTCATAATACAGTACAAGGACAATATAGTAATGACAAATATGGGGTCAGAGTAGGCTTAGACAGCTCTGGTACGAAAGAGATGTCAATCCTAAAGTAACATGTGCAGTAGGTGTAGAGCTACAGTATGCATGGCAGAGCTAATGGGTAGACCGACCATAGAAAAAGAAAAGAGAAAAAGTGGAGAAAAAATGGAGAAAAAAATGGAGAAAACGTGGAGAAAAAGTGGAGAAAAAATGGAGAAAAAGTGGAGAAAAAGTGGAGAAAAAAATGGAGAAAAAGTGGAGAAAAAGTGGAGAAAAAATGGAGAAAAAAATGGAGAAAAGGTGGAGAAAAAGTGGAGAAAAAGTGGAGAAAAAGTGGAGAAAAAATGGAGAAGAAAATGGAGAAAAAGTGGAGAAAAAGTGGAGAAAAAGTGGAGAAAAAATGGAGAAAAAAATGTAGAAAAAGTGGAGAAAAAGTGGAGAAAAAGTGGAGAAAAAATGGAGAATAAGTGGAGAAAAAATGGAGAAAAAAATGGAGAAAAAGTGGAGAAAAAGTGGAGAAAAAAATGGAGAAAAAGTGGAGAAAAAGTGGTGGAAAAGTGGAGAATAAGTGGAGAAAAAATGGAGAAAAAAATGGAGAAAAAGTGGAGAAAAAGTGGAGAAAAAGTGGAGAAAAAGTGGAGAAAAAAATGGAGAAAAAGTGGAGAAAAAGTGGAGAAAAAATGGAGAAAAAAATGGAGAAAAAGTGGAGAAAAAATGGAGAATAAGTGGAGAAAAAATGGAGAAAAAAATGGAGAAAAAGTGGAGAAAAAGTGGAGAAAAAGTGGAGAAAAAGTGGACAAAAAAATGGAGAAAAAGTGGAGAAAAAGTGGAGAAAAAATGGAGAAAAAGTGGAGAAAAAGTGGAGAATAAGTGGAGAAAAATGGAGAAAAAAATGGAGAAAAAGGGGAGAAAAAGTGGAGAAAAAGTGGAGAAAAAATGGAGAAAAAAATGGAGAAAAAGTGGAGAAAAAGTGGAGAAAAAATGGAGAAAAAGTGGAGAAAAAGTGGACAAAAAGTGGAGAAAAAATGGAGAAAAAAATGGAGAAAAAGTGGAGAAAAAATGGAGAATAAGTGGAGAAAAAATGGAGAAAAAAATGGAGAAAAAGTGGAGAAAAAGTGGAGAAAAAATGGAGAATAGGTGGAGAAAAAATGGAGAAAAAAATGTAGAAAAAGTGGAGAAAAAATTGGAGAAAAAGTGGAGAAAAAGTGGAGAAAAAATGGAGAAAAAATGGAGAAAAAAATGGAGAAAAAGTGGAGAAAAAGTGAAGAAAAAATGGAGAAAAAATGGAGAAAAAGTGGAGAAAAAGTGGAGAAAAAGTGGAAAATCTGCATGTAATCATGAAAATGACAATAATCAGTATTACATAAGAGTGAGATAACAATAACATAAACTCGAACAATGTAGAGGTACAATTGGGATGCAGCAAAAAAATTGCAACACAGCAAGAAATGAAACACATGATACAAATGTCATAATACAGTACAAGGACAATATAGTAATGACAAATATGGGGTCAGAGTAGGCTTAGACAGCTCTGGTACGAAAGAGATGTCAATCCTAAAGTAACATGTGCAGTAGGTGTAGAGCTACAGTATGCATGGCAGAGCTAATGGGTAGACCGACCATAGAAAAAGAAAAGAGAAAAAGTGGAGAAAAAATGGAGAAAAAAATGGAGAAAACGTGGAGAAAAAGTGGAGAAAAAATGGAGAAAAAGTGGAGAAAAAGTGGAGAAAAAAATGGAGAAGAAAATGGAGAAAAAGTGGAGAAAAAGTGGAGAAAAAGTGGAGAAAAAATGGAGAAAAAAATGTAGAAAAAGTGGAGAAAAAGTGGAGAAAAAGTGGAGAAAAAATGGAGAATAAGTGGAGAAAAAATGGAGAAAAAAATGGAGAAAAAGTGGAGAAAAAGTGGAGAAAAAAATGGAGAAAAAGTGGAGAAAAAGTGGTGAAAAAGTGGAGAATAAGTGGAGAAAAAATGGAGAATAAGTGAAGAAAAAATGGAGAAACAATGGAAAAAAGTGGAGAAAAAGTGGAGAAAAAGTGGAGAAAAAATGGAGAAAAAAATGGAGAAAAAGTGGAGAAAAAATGGAGAATAAGTGGAGAAAAAATGGAGAAAAAAATGGAGAAAAAGTGGAGAAAAAGTGGAGAAAAAGTGGAGAAAAAAATGGAGAAAAAGTGGAGAAAAAGTGGAGAAAAAATGGAGAACAAAATGGAGAAAAAGTGGAGAAAAAATGGAGAATAAGTGGAGAAAAAATGGAGAAAAAAATGGAGAAAAAGTGGAGAAAAAGTGGAGAAAAAGTGCAGAAAAAGTGGAGAAAAAAATGGAGAAAAAGTGGAGAAAAAGTGGAGAAAAAATGGAGAAAAAGTGGAGAAAAAGTGGAGAATAAGTGGAGAAAAAATGGAGAAAAAAATGGAGAAAAAGGGGAGAAAAAGTGGAGAAAAAGTGGAGAAAAAATGGAGAAAAAAATGGAGAAAAAGTGGAGAAAAAGTGGAGAAAAAATGGAGAAAAAGTGGACAAAAAGTGGACAAAAAGTGGAGAAAAAATGGAGAAAAAAATGGAGAAAAAGTGGAGAAAAAATGGAGAATAAGTGGAGAAAAAATGGAGAAAAAAATGGAGAAAAAGTGGAGAAAAAGTGGAGAAAAAATGGAGAATAGGTGGAGAAAAAATGGAGAAAAAAATGGAGAAAAAGTGGAGAAAAAATTGGAAAAATAGTGGAGAAAAAGTGGAGAAAAAGTGGAGAATAAGTGGAGAAAAAATGGAGAATAAGTGGAGAAAAAGTGGAGAAAAAGTGGAGAAAAAGTGGAGAAAAAAATGGAGAATAAGTGGAGAAAAAGTGGGGAAAAAGTGGAGAAAAAATGGAGAAAAAATATAGAATAAGTGAAGAAAAAATGAAAAAAAAAATGGAGAAAAAGTGGCGAAAAATTGGAGAAAAAGTGGAGAAAAAATGGAGAAAAAAATGGAGAAAAAGTGGAGAAAAAGTGGAGAAAAAATGGAGAATAAGTGGAGAAAAAATGGAGAAAAAAATGGAGAAAAAGTGGAGAAAAAGTGGAGAAAAAGTGGAGAAAAAGTGGAGAAAAAATGGAGAAAAAAATGGAGAAAAAGTGGAGAAAAAGTGGAGAAAAAGTGGAGAAAAAAATGGAGAAAAAGTGGAGAAAAAGTGGAAAAAAAGTGGAGAAAAAAATGGAGAAAAAGTGGAGAAAAAGTGGAGAAAAAGTGGAGATAAGTGGAGAAAAAATGGAGAAAAAAAATGGAGAAAAAGTGGAGAAAAAGTGGAGAAAAAATGGAGAATAAGTGGAGAAAAAATGGAGAAAAAAATGGAGAAAAAGTGGAGAAAAAGTGGAGAAAAAGTGGAGAAGAAAATTTAGAAAAAGTGGAGAAAAAGTGGAGAAAAAGTGGAGAAAAAAATGGAGAAAAAGTGGAGACAAAGTGGAGAAAAAGTGGAGAAAAAAATGGAGAAAAAGTGGAGAAAAAGTGGAGAAAAAAATGGAGAAAAAGTGGTGAAAAAGTGGAGAATAAGTGGAGAAAAAATGGAGAATAAGTGAAGAAAAAATGGAGAAAAAAATGGAGAAAAAGTGGAGAAAAAGTGGAGAAAAAGTGGAGAAAAAATGAAGAAAAAAATGGAGAAAAAGTGGAGAAAAAATGGAGAATAAGTGGAGAAAAAATGGAGAAAAAAATGGAGAAAAAGTGGAGAAAAAGTGGAGAAAAAGTGGAGAAAAAGTGGAGAAAAAAATGGAGAAAAAGTGGAGAAAAAGTGGAGAAAAAGTGGAGAAAAAATGGAGAAAAAGTGGAGAAAAAGTGGAGAATAAGTGGAGAAAAAATGGAGAAAAAAATGGAGAAAAAGTGGAGAAAAAGTGGAGAAAAAGTGGAGAAAAAATGGAGAAAAAGTGGAGAAAAAGTGGAGAAAAAGTGGAGAAAAAATGGAGAAAAAAATGGAGAAAAAGTGGAGAAAAAATGGAGAATAAGTGGAGAAAAAATGGAGAAAAAAATGGAGAAAAAGTGGAGAAAAAGTGGAGAAAAAATGGAGAATAGGTGGAGAAAAAATGGAGAAAAAAATGGAGAAAAAGTGGAGAAAAAATTGGAGAAATAGTGGAGAAAAAGTGGAGAAAAAGTGGAGAAAAAATGGAGAATAAGTGGAGAAAAAGTGGAGAAAAAGTGGAGAAAAAGTGGAGAAAAAAATGGAGAAAAAGTGGAGAAAAAGTGGAGAAAAAATGGAGAAAAAATATAGAATAAGTGAAGAAAAAATGGAGAAAAAAATGGAGAAAAAGTGGAGAAAAAGTGGAGAAAAAGTGGAGAAAAAATGGAGAAAAAAATGGAGAAAAAGTGGAGAAAAAGTGGAGAAAAAGTGGAGAAAAAAATGGAGAAAAAGTGGAGAAAAAGTGGAGAAAAAGTGGAGAAAAAAAATGGAGAAAAAGTGGAAAAAAAGTGGAGAAAAAGTGGAGAAAAAAATGGAGAAAAACTGGAGAAAAAGTGGAGAAAAAATGGAGAAAAAAATGGAGAAAAAGTGGAGGAAAAAGTGGAGAAAAAGTGGAGAAGAAAATTTAGAAAAAGTGGAGAAAAAGTGGAGAAAAAGTGGAGAAAAAATGAAGAAAAAAATGGAGAAAAAGTGGAGAAAAAATGGAGAATAAGTGGAGAAAAAATGGAGAAAAAAATGGAGAAAAAGTGGAGAAAAAGTGGAGAAAAAATGGAGAATAAGTGGAGAAAAAATGGAGAAAAAAATGGAGAAAAAGTGGAGAAAAAGTGGAGAAAAAGTGGAGAAAAAGTGGAGAAAAAATGGAGAAAAAAATGGAGAAAAAGTGGAGAAAAAGTAGAGAAAAAGTGGAGAAAAAAATGGAGAAAAAGTGGAGAAAAAGTGGAAAAAAAGTGGAGAAAAAAATGGAGAAAAAGTGGAGAAAAAGTGGAGAAAAAGTGGAGATAAGTGGAGAAAAAATGGAGAAAAAAAATGGAGAAAAAGTGGAGAAAAAGTGGAGAAAAAATGGAGAATAAGTGGAGAAAAAATGGAGAAAAAAATGGAGAAAAAGTGGAGAAAAAGTGGAGAAAAAGTGGAGAAGAAAATTTAGAAAAAGTGGAGAAAAAGTGGAGAAAAAGTGGAGAAAAAAATGGAGAAAAAGTGGAGAAAAAGTGAAGAAAAAATGGAGAAAAAATGGAGAAAAAGTGGAGAAAAAGTGGAGAAAAAGTGGAAAATCTGCATGTAATCATGAAAATGACAATAATCAGTATTACATAAGAGTGAGATAACAATAACATAAACTCGAACAATGTAGAGGTACAATTGGGATGCAGCAAAAAAATTGCAACACAGCAAGAAATGAAACACATGATACAAATGTCATAATACAGTACAAGGACAATATAGTAATGACAAATATGGGGTCAGAGTAGGCTTAGACAGCTCTGGTACGAAAGAGATGTCAATCCTAAAGTAACATGTGCAGTAGGTGTAGAGCTACAGTATGCATGGCAGAGCTAATGGGTAGACCGACCATAGAAAAAGAAAAGAGAAAAAGTGGAGAAAAAATGGAGAAAAAAATGGAGAAAACGTGGAGAAAAAGTGGAGAAAAAATGGAGAAAAAGTGGAGAAAAAGTGGAGAAAAAAATGGAGAAAAAGTGGAGAAAAAGTGGAGAAAAAATGGAGAAAAAAATGGAGAAAAGGTGGAGAAAAAGTGGAGAAAAAGTGGAGAAAAAGTGGAGAAAAAATGGAGAAGAAAATGGAGAAAAAGTGGAGAAAAAGTGGAGAAAAAGTGGAGAAAAAATGGAGAAAAAAATGTAGAAAAAGTGGAGAAAAAGTGGAGAAAAAGTGGAGAAAAAATGGAGAATAAGTGGAGAAAAAATGGAGAAAAAAATGGAGAAAAAGTGGAGAAAAAGTGGAGAAAAAAATGGAGAAAAAGTGGAGAAAAAGTGGTGGAAAAGTGGAGAATAAGTGGAGAAAAAATGGAGAAAAAAATGGAGAAAAAGTGGAGAAAAAGTGGAGAAAAAGTGGAGAAAAAGTGGAGAAAAAAATGGAGAAAAAGTGGAGAAAAAGTGGAGAAAAAATGGAGAAAAAAATGGAGAAAAAGTGGAGAAAAAATGGAGAATAAGTGGAGAAAAAATGGAGAAAAAAATGGAGAAAAAGTGGAGAAAAAGTGGAGAAAAAGTGGAGAAAAAGTGGACAAAAAAATGGAGAAAAAGTGGAGAAAAAGTGGAGAAAAAATGGAGAAAAAGTGGAGAAAAAGTGGAGAATAAGTGGAGAAAAATGGAGAAAAAAATGGAGAAAAAGGGGAGAAAAAGTGGAGAAAAAGTGGAGAAAAAATGGAGAAAAAAATGGAGAAAAAGTGGAGAAAAAGTGGAGAAAAAATGGAGAAAAAGTGGAGAAAAAGTGGACAAAAAGTGGAGAAAAAATGGAGAAAAAAATGGAGAAAAAGTGGAGAAAAAATGGAGAATAAGTGGAGAAAAAATGGAGAAAAAAATGGAGAAAAAGTGGAGAAAAAGTGGAGAAAAAATGGAGAATAGGTGGAGAAAAAATGGAGAAAAAAATGTAGAAAAAGTGGAGAAAAAATTGGAGAAAAAGTGGAGAAAAAGTGGAGAAAAAATGGAGAAAAAATGGAGAAAAAAATGGAGAAAAAGTGGAGAAAAAGTGAAGAAAAAATGGAGAAAAAATGGAGAAAAAGTGGAGAAAAAGTGGAGAAAAAGTGGAAAATCTGCATGTAATCATGAAAATGACAATAATCAGTATTACATAAGAGTGAGATAACAATAACATAAACTCGAACAATGTAGAGGTACAATTGGGATGCAGCAAAAAAATTGCAACACAGCAAGAAATGAAACACATGATACAAATGTCATAATACAGTACAAGGACAATATAGTAATGACAAATATGGGGTCAGAGTAGGCTTAGACAGCTCTGGTACGAAAGAGATGTCAATCCTAAAGTAACATGTGCAGTAGGTGTAGAGCTACAGTATGCATGGCAGAGCTAATGGGTAGACCGACCATAGAAAAAGAAAAGAGAAAAAGTGGAGAAAAAATGGAGAAAAAAATGGAGAAAACGTGGAGAAAAAGTGGAGAAAAAATGGAGAAAAAGTGGAGAAAAAGTGGAGAAAAAAATGGAGAAAAAGTGGAGAAAAAGTGGAGAAAAAATGGAGAAAAAAATGGAGAAAAGGTGGAGAAAAAGTGGAGAAAAAAATGGAGAAGAAAATGGAGAAAAAGTGGAGAAAAAGTGGAGAAAAAGTGGAGAAAAAATGGAGAAAAAAATGTAGAAAAAGTGGAGAAAAAGTGGAGAAAAAGTGGAGAAAAAATGGAGAATAAGTGGAGAAAAAATGGAGAAAAAAATGGAGAAAAAGTGGAGAAAAAGTGGAGAAAAAAATGGAGAAAAAGTGGAGAAAAAGTGGTGAAAAAGTGGAGAATAAGTGGAGAAAAAATGGAGAATAAGTGAAGAAAAAATGGAGAAAAAATGGAAAAAAGTGGAGAAAAAGTGGAGAAAAAGTGGAGAAAAAATGGAGAAAAAAATGGAGAAAAAGTGGAGAAAAAATGGAGAATAAGTGGAGAAAAAATGGAGAAAAAAATGGAGAAAAAGTGGAGAAAAAGTGGAGAAAAAGTGGAGAAAAAAATGGAGAAAAAGTGGAGAAAAAGTGGAGAAAAAATGGAGAAAAAAATGGAGAAAAAGTGGAGAAAAAATGGAGAATAAGTGGAGAAAAAATGGAGAAAAAAATGGAGAAAAAGTGGAGAAAAAGTGGAGAAAAAGTGCAGAAAAAGTGGAGAAAAAAATGGAGAAAAAGTGGAGAAAAAGTGGAGAAAAAATGGACAAAAAGTGGAGAAAAAGTGGAGAATAAGTGGAGAAAAAATGGAGAAAAAAATGGAGAAAAAGGGGAGAAAAAGTGGAGAAAAAGTGGAGAAAAAATGGAGAAAAAAATGGAGAAAAAGTGGAGAAAAAGTGGAGAAAAAATGGAGAAAAAGTGGACAAAAAGTGGACAAAAAGTGGAGAAAAAATGGAGAAAAAAATGGAGAAAAAGTGGAGAAAAAATGGAGAATAAGTGGAGAAAAAATGGAGAAAAAAATGGAGAAAAAGTGAAGAAAAAGTGGAGAAAAAATGGAGAATAGGTGGAGAAAAAATGGAGAAAAAAATGGAGAAAAAGTGGAGAAAAAATTGGAGAAATAGTGGAGAAAAAGTGGAGAAAAAGTGGAGAATAAGTGGAGAAAAAATGGAGAATAAGTGGAGAAAAAGTGGAGAAAAAGTGGAGAAAAAGTGGAGAAAAAAATGGAGAATAAGTGGAGAAAAAGTGGGGAAAAAGTGGAGAAAAAATGGAGAAAAAATATAGAATAAGTGAAGAAAAAATGAAAAAAAAATGGAGAAAAAGTGGCGAAAAATTGGAGAAAAAGTGGAGAAAAAATGGAGAAAAAAATGGAGAAAAAGTGGAGAAAAAGTGGAGAAAAAATGGAGAATAAGTGGAGAAAAAATGGAGAAAAAAATGGAGAAAAAGTGGAGAAAAAGTGGAGAAAAAGTGGAGAAAAAGTGGAGAAAAAATGGAGAAAAAAATGGAGAAAAAGTGGAGAAAAAGTGGAGAAAAAGTGGAGAAAAAAATGGAGAAAAAGTGGAGAAAAAGTGGAAAAAAAGTGGAGAAAAAAATGGAGAAAAAGTGGAGAAAAAGTGGAGAAAAAGTGGAGATAAGTGGAGAAAAAATGGAGAAAAAAAATGGAGAAAAAGTGGAGAAAAAGTGGAGAAAAAATGGAGAATAAGTGGAGAAAAAATGGAGAAAAAAATGGAGAAAAAGTGGAGAAAAAGTGGAGAAAAAGTGGAGAAGAAAATTTAGAAAAAGTGGAGAAAAAGTGGAGAAAAAGTGGAGAAAAAAATGGAGAAAAAGTGGAGACAAAGTGGAGAAAAAGTGGAGAAAAAAATGGAGAAAAAGTGGAGAAAAAGTGGACAAAAAAATGGAGAAAAAGTGGTGAAAAAGTGGAGAATAAGTGGAGAAAAAATGGAGAATAAGTGAAGAAAAAATGGAGAAAAAAATGGAGAAAAAGTGGAGAAAAAGTGGAGAAAAAGTGGAGAAAAAATGAAGAAAAAAATGGAGAAAAAGTGGAGAAAAAATGGAGAATAAGTGGAGAAAAAATGGAGAAAAAAATGGAGAAAAAGTGGAGAAAAAGTGGAGAAAAAGTGGAGAAAAAGTGGAGAAAAAAATGGAGAAAAAGTGGAGAAAAAGTGGAGAAAAAGTGGAGAAAAAATGGAGAAAAAGTGGAGAAAAAGTGGAGAATAAGTGGAGAAAAAATGGAGAAAAAAATGGAGAAAAAGTGGAGAAAAAGTGGAGAAAAAGTGGAGAAAAAATGGAGAAAAAGTGGAGAAAAAGTGGAGAAAAAGTGGAGAAAAAATGGAGAAAAAAATGGAGAAAAAGTGGAGAAAAAATGGAGAATAAGTGGAGAAAAAATGGAGAAAAAAATGGAGAAAAAGTGGAGAAAAAGTGGAGAAAAAATGGAGAATAGGTGGAGAAAAAATGGAGAAAAAAATGGAGAAAAAGTGGAGAAAAAATTGGAGAAATAGTGGAGAAAAAGTGGAGAAAAAGTGGAGAAAAAATGGAGAATAAGTGGAGAAAAAGTGGAGAAAAAGTGGAGAAAAAGTGGAGAAAAAAATGGAGAAAAAGTGGAGAAAAAGTGGAGAAAAAATGGAGAAAAAATATAGAATAAGTGAAGAAAAAATGGAGAAAAAAATGGAGAAAAAGTGGAGAAAAAGTGGAGAAAAAGTGGAGAAAAAATAGAGAAAAAAATGGAGAAAAAGTGGAGAAAAAGTGGAGAAAAAGTGGAGAAAAAAATGGAGAAAAAGTGGAGAAAAAGTGGAGAAAAAGTGGAGAAAAAAAATGGAGAAAAAGTGGAGAAAAAGTGGAGAAAAAGTGGAGAAAAAAATGGAGAAAAACTGGAGAAAAAGTGGAGAAAAAATGGAGAAAAAAATGGAGAAAAAGTGGAGGAAAAAGTGGAGAAAAAGTGGAGAAGAAAATTTAGAAAAAGTGGAGAAAAAGTGGAGAAAAAGTGGAGAAAAAATGAAGAAAAAAATGGAGAAAAAGTGGAGAAAAAATGGAGAATAAGTGGAGAAAAAATGGAGAAAAAAATGGAGAAAAAGTGGAGAAAAAGTGGAGAAAAAAATGGAGAAAAAGTGGAGAAAAAGTGGAGAAAAAATGGAGAAAAAAATGGAGAAAAAGTGGAGAAAAATGGAGAATAAGTGGAGAAAAAATGGAGAAAAAAATGGAGAAAAAGTGGAGAAAAAGTGGAGAAAAAGTGGAGAAAAAGTGGAGAAAAAAATGGAGAAAAAGTGGAGAAAAAGTGGAGAAAAAATGGAGAAAAAGTGGAGAAAAAGTGGAGAATAAGTGGAGAAAATGGAGAAAAAAATGGAGAAAAAGTGGAGAAAAAGTGGAGAAAAAATGGAGAAAAAAATGGAGAAAAAGTGGAGAAAAAGTGGAGAAAAAATGGAGAAAAAGTGGAGAAAAAGTGGACAAAAAGTGGAGAAAAAATGGAGAAAAAAATGGAGAAAGAGTGGAGAAAAAATGGAGAAAAAAATGGAGAAAAAGTGGAGAAAAATGGAGAATAAGTGGAGAAAAAATGGAGAAAAAAATGGAGAAAAAGTGGAGAAAAAGTGGAGAAAAAGTGGAGAAAAAGTGGAGAAAAAAATGGAGAAAAAGTGGAGAAAAAGTGGAGAAAAAATGGAGAAAAAGTGGAGAAAAAGTGGAGAATAAGTGGAGAAAATGGAGAAAAAAATGGAGAAAAAGTGGAGAAAAAGTGGAGAAAAAATGGAGAAAAAAATGGAGAAAAAGTGGAGAAAAAGTGGAGAAAAAATGGAGAAAAAGTGGAGAAAAAGTGGACAAAAAGTGGAGAAAAAATGGAGAAAAAAATGGAGAAAGAGTGGAGAAAAAATGGAGAATAAGTGGAGAAAAAATGGAGAAAAAAATGGAGAAAAAGTGGAGAAAAAGTGGAGAAAAAATGGAGAATAGGTGGAGAAAAAATGGAGAAAAAAATGGAGAAAAAGTGGAGAAGAAATTGGAGAAATAGTGGAGAAAAAGTGGAGAAAAAGTGGAGAATAAGTGGAGAAAAAATGGAGAATAAGTGGAGAAAAAGTGGAGAAAAAGTGGAGAAAAAGTGGAGAAAAAAATGGAGAAAAAGTGGAGAAAAAGTGGAGAAAAAGTGGAGAAAAAATGGAGAAAAAATATAGAATAAGTGAAGAAAAAATGGAGAAAAAAAATGGAGAAAAAGTGGAGAAAAATTGGAGAAAAAGTGGAGAAAAAATGGAGAAAAAAATGGAGAAAAAGTGGAGAAAAAGTGGAGAAAAAATGGAGAATAAGTGGAGAAAAAATGGAGAAAAAAATGGAGAAAAAGTGGAGAAAAAGTGGAGAAAAAGTGGAGAAAAAGTGGAGAAAAAAATGGAGAAAAAAATGGAGAAAAAGTGGAGAAAAAGTGGAGAAAAAGTGGAGAAAAAGTGGAGAAAAAAATGGAGAAAAAGTGGAGAAAAAGTGGAGAAAAAGTGGAGAAAAAAATGGAGAAAAAGTGGAGAAAAAGTGGAGAAAAAGTGGAGAAAAAATGGAGAAAAAAATGGAGAAAAAGTGGAGAAAAAGTGGAGAAAAAATGGAGAATAAGTGGGGAAAAAATGGAGAAAAAAATGGAGAAAAAGTGGAGAAAAAGTGGAGAAAAAGTGGAGAAGAAAATTTAGAAAAAGTGGAGAAAAAGTGGAGAAAAAGTGGAGAAAAAAATGGAGAAAAAGTGGAGACAAAGTGGAGAAATAGTGGAGAAAAAGTGGAGAAAAAGTGGAGAAAAAGTGGAGAAAAAATGGAGAAAAAAATGGAGAAAAAGTGGAGAAAAAGTGGAGAAAAAATGGAGAATAAGTGGGGAAAAAATGGAGAAAAAAATGGAGAAAAAGTGGAGAAAAAGTGGAGAAAAAGTGGAGAAGAAAATTTAGAAAAAGTGGAGAAAAAGTGGAGAAAAAGTGGAGAAAAAAATGGAGAAAAAGTGGAGACAAAGTGGAGAAATAGTGGAGAAAAAAATGGAGAAAAAGTGGAGAAAAAGTGGAGAAAAAAATGGAGAAAAAGTGGTGAAAAAGTGGAGAATAAGTGGAGAAAAAATGGAGAATAAGTGAAGAAAAAATGGAGAAAAAAATGGAGAAAAAGTGGAGAAAAAGTGGAGAAAAAGTGGAGAAAAAATGAAGAAAAAAATGGAGAAAAAGTGGAGAAAAAATGGAGAATAAGTGGAGAAAAAATGGAGAAAAAAATGGAGAAAAAGTGGAGAAAAAGTGGAGAAAAAGTGGAGAAAAAAATGGAGAAAAAGTGGAGAAAAAGTGGAGAAAAAATGGAGAAAAAAATGGAGAAAAAGTGGAGAAAAAGTGGAGAAAAAATGGAGAATAGGTGGAGAAAAAATGGAGAAAAAAATGGAGAAAAAGTGGAGAAAAAACTGGAGAAATAGTGGAGAAAAAGTGGAGAAAAAGTGGAGAAAAAATGGAGAAAAAAATGGAGAAAAAGTGGAGAAAAAATGGAGAATAAGTGGAGAAAAAATGGAGAAAAAAATGGAGAAAAAGTGGAGAAAAAACTGGAGAAAAAGTGGAGAAAAAGTGGAGAAAAAGTGGAGAAAAAATGGAGAAAAAAATGGAGAAAAAGTGGAGAAAAAATGGAGAATAAGTGGAGAAAAAATGGAGAAAAAAATGGAGAAAAAGTGGAGAAAAAGTGGAGAAAAAATGGAGAATAGGTGGAGAAAAAATGGAGAAAAAAATGGAGAAAAAGTGGAGAAAAAACTGGAGAAATAGTGGAGAAAAAGTGGAGAAAAAGTGGAGAAAAAGTGGAGAAAAAGTGGAGAAAAAAATGGAGAAAAACTGGAGAAAAAGTGGAGAAAAAATGGAGAAAAAAATGGAGAAAAAGTGGAGGAAAAAGTGGAGAAAAAGTGGAGAAGAAAATTTAGAAAAAGTGGAGAAAAAGTGGAGAAAAAGTGGAGAAAAAATGAAGAAAAAAATGGAGAAAAAGTGGAGAAAAAATGGAGAATAAGTGGAGAAAAAATGGAGAAAAAAATGGAGAAAAAGTGGAGAAAAAGTGGAGAAAAAAATGGAGAAAAAGTGGAGAAAAAGTGGAGAAAAAATGGAGAAAAAAATGGAGAAAAAGTGGAGAAAAAATGGAGAATAAGTGGAGAAAAAATGCAGAAAAAAATGGAGAAAAAGTGGAGAAAAAGTGGAGAAAAAGTGGAGAAAAAAATGGAGAAAAAGTGGAGAAAAAGTGGAGAAAAAATGGAGAAAAAGTGGAGAAAAAGTGGAGAATAAGTGGAGAAAAAATGGAGAAAAAAATGGAGAAAAAGTGGAGAAAAAGTGGAGAAAAAATGGAGAAAAAAATGGAGAAAAAGTGGAGAAAAAGTGGAGAAAAAATGGAGAAAAAGTGGAGAAAAAGTGGACAAAAAGTGGAGAAAAAATGGAGAAAAAAATGGAGAAAGAGTGGAGAAAAAATGGAGAATAAGTGGAGAAAAAATGGAGAAAAAAATGGAGAAAAAGTGGAGAAAAAGTGGAGAAAAAATGGAGAATAGGTGGAGAAAAAATGGAGAAAAAAATGGAGAAAAAGTGGAGAAGAAATTGGAGAAATAGTGGAGAAAAAGTGGAGAAAAAGTGGAGAATAAGTGGAGAAAAAATGGAGAATAAGTGGAGAAAAAGTGGAGAAAAAGTGGAGAAAAAGTGGAGAAAAAAATGGAGAAAAAGTGGAGAAAAAGTGGAGAAAAAATGGAGAAAAAATATAGAATAAGTGAAGAAAAAATGGAGAAAAAAAATGGAGAAAAAGTGGAGAAAAATTGGAGAAAAAGTGGAGAAAAAATGGAGAAAAAAATGGAGAAAAAGTGGAGAAAAAGTGGAGAAAAAATGGAGAATAAGTGGAGAAAAAATGGAGAAAAAAATGGAGAAAAAGTGGAGAAAAAGTGGAGAAAAAGTGGAGAAAAAGTGGAGAAAAAATGGAGAAAAAAATGGAGAAAAAGTGGAGAAAAAGTGGAGAAAAAGTGGAGAAAAAGTGGAGAAAAAAATGGAGAAAAAGTGGAGAAAAAGTGGAGAAAAAGTGGAGAAAAAAATGGAGAAAAAGTGGAGAAAAAGTGGAGAAAAAGTGGAGAAAAAATGGAGAAAAAAATGGAGAAAAAGTGGAGAAAAAGTGGAGAAAAAATGGAGAATAAGTGGAGAAAAAATGGAGAAAAAAATGGAGAAAAAGTGGAGAAAAAGTGGAGAAAAAGTGGAGAAGAAAATTTAGAAAAAGTGGAGAAAAAGTGGAGAAAAAGTGGAGAAAAAAATGGAGAAAAAGTGGAGACAAAGTGGAGAAATAGTGGAGAAAAAAATGGAGAAAAAGTGGAGAAATAGTGGAGAAAAAAATGGAGAAAAAATTTAGAATAAGTGAAGAAAAAATGGAGAAAAAAAATGGAGAAAAAGTGGAGAAAAATTGGAGAAAAAGTGGAGAAAAAATGGAGAAAAAAATGGAGAAAAAGTGGAGAAAAAGTGGAGAAAAAGTGGAGAAAAAGTGGAGAAAAAATGGAGAAAAAAATGGAGAAAAAGTAGAGAAAAAGTGGAGAAAAAATGGAGAATAAGTGGAGAAAAAATGGAGAAAAAAATGGAGAAAAAGTGGAGAAAAAGTGGAGAAAAAGTGGAGAAGAAAATTTAGAAAAAGTGGAGAAAAAGTGGAGAAAAAGTGGAGAAAAAAATGGAGAAAAAGTGGAGACAAAGTGGAGAAATAGTGGAGAAAAAAATGGAGAAAAAGTGGAGAAAAAGTGGAGAAAAAAATGGAGAAAAAGTGGTGAAAAAGTGGAGAATAAGTGGAGAAAAAATGGAGAATAAGTGAAGAAAAAATGGAGAAAAAAATGGAGAAAAAGTGGAGAAAAAGTGGAGAAAAAGTGGAGAAAAAATGAAGAAAAAAATGGAGAAAAAGTGGAGAAAAAATGGAGAATAAGTGGAGAAAAAATGGAGAAAAAAATGGAGAAAAAGTGGAGAAAAAGTGGAGAATAAGTGGAGAAAAAATGGAGAAAAAAATGGAGAAAAAGTGGAGAAAAAGTGGAGAAAAAATGGAGAAAAAGTGGAGAAAAAGTGGAGAATAAGTGGAGAAAAAATGGAGAAAAAAATGGAGAAAAAGTGGAGAAAAAGTGGAGAAAAAGTGGAGAAAAAGTGGAGAAAAAATGGAGAAAAAAATGGAGAAAAAGTGGAGAAAAAATGGAGAATAGGTGGAGAAAAAATGGAGAAAAAATGGAGAAAAAGTGGAGAAAAAACTGGAGAAATAGTGGAGAAAAAGTGGAGAAAAAGTGGAGAAAAAATGGAGAAAAAAATGGAGAAAAAGTGGAGAAAAAATGGAGAATAAGTGGAGAAAAAATGGAGAAAAAAATGGAGAAAAAGTGGAGAAAAAACTGGAGAAAAAGTGGAGAAAAAGTGGAGAAAAAGTGGAGAAAAAATGGAGAAAAAAATGGAGAAAAAGTGGAGAAAAAATGGAGAATAAGTGGAGAAAAAATGGAGAAAAAAATGGAGAAAAAGTGGAGAAAAAGTGGAGAAAAAATGGAGAATAGGTGGAGAAAAAATGGAGAAAAAATTGGAGAAAAAGTGGAGAAAAAACTGGAGAAATAGTGGAGAAAAAGTGGAGAAAAAGTGGAGAATAAGTGGAGAAAAAATGGAGAATATGTGGAGAAAAAGTGGAGAAAAAGTGGAGAAAAAGTGGAGAAAAAAACTGGAGAAAAAGTGGAGAAAAAGTGGAGAAAAAATGGAAAAAAAATATAGAATAAGTGAAGAAAAAATGGAGAAAAAAAAATGGAGAAAAAGTGGAGAAAAAGTGGAGAAAAAGTGGAGAAAAAGTGGAGAAAAAATGAAGAAAAAAATGGAGAAAAAGTGAAGAAAAAATGGAGAATAAGTGGAGAAAAAATGGAGAAAAAAATGGAGAAAAAGTGGAGAAAAAGTGGAGAAAAAGTGGAGAAAAAGTGGAGAAAAAAATGGAGAAAAAGTGGAGAAAAAGTGGAGAAAAAATGGAGAAAAAGTGGAGAAAAAGTGGAGAATAAGTGGAGAAAAAATGGAGAAAAAAATGGAGAAAAAGTGGAGAAAAAGTGGAGAAAAAGTGGAGAAAAAATGGAGAAAAAGTGGAGAAAAAGTGGAGAAAAAGTGGAGAAAAAATGGAGAAAAAAATGGAGAAAAAGTGGAGAAAAAATGGAGAATAAGTGGAGAAAAAATGGAGAATAAGTGGAGAAAAAGTGGAGAAAAAGTGGAGAAAAAGTGGAGAAAAAATGGAGAATAAGTGGAGAAAAAATGGAGAAAAAAATGGAGAAAAAGTGGAGAAAAAGTGGAGAAAAAATGGAGAATAGGTGGAGAAAAAATGGAGAAAAAAATGGAGAAAAAGTGGAGAAAAAACTGGAGAAATAGTGGAGAAAAAGTGGAGAAAAAGTGGAGAATAAGTGGAGAAAAAATGGAGAATAAGTGGAGAAAAAGTGGAGAAAAAGTGGAGAAAAAAATGGAGAAAAAGTGGAGAAAAAGTGGAGAAAAAATGGAAAAAAAATATAGAATAAGTGAAGAAAAAATGGAGAAAAAAAAATGGAGAAAAAGTGGAGAAAAAGTGGAGAAAAAGTGGAGAAAAAATGGAGAAAAAATGGAGAAAAAGTGGAGAAAAAGTGGAGAAAAAATGGAGAATAAGTGGAGAAAAAATGGAGAAAAAAATGGAGAAAAAGTGGAGAAAAAGTGGAGAAAAAGTGGAGAAAAAGTGGAGAAAAAATGGAGAAAAAATGGAGAAAAAGTGGAGAAAAAGTGGAGAAAAAAATGGAGAAAAAGTGGAGAAAAAGTGGAGAAAAAGTGGAGAAAAAATGGAGAAAAAGTGGAGAAAAAGTGGAGAAAAAATGGAGAAAAAAATGGAGAAAAAGTGGAGAAAAAGTGGAGAAAAAGTGGAGAAAAAATGGAGAATAAGTCTTGGAAGGAGAAAATGGAGAAAAAATGGAGAAAAAGTGGAGAAAAGTGGAGAAAAAGTGGAGAATAAGTGGAGAAAAAATGGAGGAAAAAGTGGAGAAAAGTGGAGAAAAAGTGGAGAAAAAGTGGAGAAAAAATGAAGAAAAAAATGGAGAAAAAGTGGAGAAAAAATGGAGAATAAGTGGAGAAAAAATGGAGAAAAAATGGAGAAAAAGTGGAGAAAAGTGGAGAAAAAGTGGAGAAAAAGTGGAGAAAAAATTGAGAAAAGTGGAGAAAAAGTGGAGAAAAAGTGGAGAAAAAATGGAGAAAAGTGGAGAAAAAGTGGAGAATAAGTGGAGAAAAAATGGAGAAAAAAATGGAGAAAAGTGGAGAAAAAGTGGAGAAAAAGTGGAGAAAAAAATGGAGAAAAAGTGGAGAAAAAGTGGAGAAAAAGTGGAGAAAAAATGGAGAAAAAAATGGAGAAAAAGTGGAGAAAAAATGGAGAATAAGTGGAGAAAAAATGGAGAAAAAAATGGAGAAAAAGTGGAGAAAAAGTGGAGAAAAAATGGAGAATAGGTGGAGAAAAAATGGAGAAAAAATGGAGAAAAAGTGGAGAAAAAATTGGAGAAATAGTGGAGAAAAAGTGGAGAAAAAGTGGAGAAAAAGTGGAGAAAAAATGGAGAAAAAATGGAGAAAAAGTGGAGAAAAAGTGGAGAAAAAGTGGAGAAAAAAATGGAGAAAAAGTGGAGAAAAAGTGGAAAAAAAGTGGAGAAAAAAATGGAGAAAAAGTGGAGAAAAAGTGGAGAAAAAGTGGAGATAAGTGGAGAAAAAATGGAGAAAAAAATGGAGAAAAAGTGGAGAAAAAGTGTGAGAAAAAATGGAGAATAAGTGGAGAAAAAATGGAGAAAAAAATGGAGAAAAAGTGGAGAAAAAGTGGAGAAAAAGTGGAGAAGAAAATTTAGAAAAAGTGGAGAAAAAGTGGAGAAAAAGTGGAGAAAAAAATGGAGAAAAAGTGGAGACAAAGTGGAGAAAAAGTGGAGAAAAAATGGAGAAAAGTGGAGAAAAAGTGGAGAAAAAAATGGAGAAAAAGTGGTGAAAAAGTGGAGAATAAGTGGAGAAAAAATGGAGAATAAGTGAAGAAAAAATGGAGAAAAAAATGGAGAAAAAGTGGAGAAAAGTGGAGAAAAAGTGGAGAAAAAATGAAAAGAAAAAAATGGAGAAAAAGTGGAGAAAAAATGGAGAATAAGTGGAGAAAAAATGGAGAAAAAAATGGAGAAAAAGTGGAGAAAAAGTGGAGAAAAAGTGGAGAAAAAGTGGAGAAAAAAATGGAGAAAAAGTGGAGAAAAAGTGGAGAAAAAGTGGAGAAAAAATGGAGAAAAAGTGGAGAAAAAGTGGAGAATAAGTGGAGAAAAAATGGAGAAAAAAATGGAGAAAAAGTGGAGAAAAAGTGGAGAAAAAGTGGAGAAAAAATGGAGAAAAAGTGGAGAAAAAGTGGAGAAAAAGTGGAGAAAAAATGGAGAAAAAATGGAGAAAAAGTGGAGAAAAAATGGAGAATAAGTGGAGAAAAATGGAGAAAAAAATGGAGAAAAAGTGGAGAAAAAGTGGAGAAAAAATGGAGAATAGGTGGAGAAAAAATGGAGAAAAAAATGGAGAAAAAGTGGAGAAAAAATTGGAGAAATAGTGGAGAAAAAGTGGAGAAAAAGTGGAGAAAAAATGGAGAATAAGTGGAGAAAAAGTGGAGAAAAAGTGGAGAAAAAGTGGAGAAAAAAATGGAGAAAAAGTGGAGAAAAAGTGGAGAAAAAATGGAGAAAAAATATAGAATAAGTGAAGAAAAAATGGAGAAAAAAATGGAGAAAAAGTGGAGAAAAAGTGGAGAAAAAGTGGAGAAAAAATAGAGAAAAAAATGGAGAAAAAGTGGAGAAAAAGTGGAGAAAAAGTGGAGAAAAAAATGGAGAAAAGTGGAGAAAAAGTGGAGAAAAAGTGGAGAAAAAAAATGGAGAAAAGTGGAGAAAAGTGGAGAAAAAGTGGAGAAAAAAATGGAGAAAAACTGGAGAAAAAGTGGAGAAAAAATGGAGAAAAAAATGGAGAAAAAGTGGAGGAAAAAGTGGAGAAAAAGTGGAGAAGAAAATTTAGAAAAAGTGGAGAAAAAGTGGAGAAAAAGTGGAGAAAAAATGAAGAAAAAAATGGAGAAAAAGTGGAGAAAAAATGGAGAATAAGTGGAGAAAAAATGGAGAAAAAAATGGGAGAAAAAGTGGAGAAAAAGTGGAGAAAAAAATGGAGAAAAAGTGGAGAAAAAGTGGAGAAAAAATGGAGAAAAAAATGGAGAAAAGTGGAGAAAAATGGAGAATAAGTGGAGAAAAAATGGAGAAAAAAATGGAGAAAAAGTGGAGAAAAAGTGGAGAAAAGTGGAGAAAAAGTGGAGAAAAAAATGGAGAAAAAGTGGAGAAAAAGTGGAGAAAAAATGGAGAAAAAGTGGAGAAAAAGTGGAGAATAAGTGGAGAAAATGGAGAAAAAAATGGAGAAAAAGTGGAGAAAAGTGTGAGAAAAAATGGAGAAAAAAATGGAGAAAAAGTGGAGAAAAAGTGGAGAAAAAATGGAGAAAAAGTGGAGAAAAAGTGGACAAAAGTGGAGAAAAATGGAGAAAAAAATGGAGAAAGAGTGGAGAAAAAATGGAGAATAAGTGGAGAAAAAATGGAGAAAAAAATGGAGAAAAAGTGGAGAAAAGTGGAGAAAAAATGGAGAATAGGTGGAGAAAAAATGGAGAAAAAAATGGAGAAAAAGTGGAGAAGAAATTGGAGAAATAGTGGAGAAAAAGTGGAGAAAAAGTGGAGAATAAGTGGAGAAAAAATGGAGAATAAGTGGAGAAAAGTGGAGAAAAAGTGGAGAAAAAAGTGGAGAAAAAAATGGAGAAAAAGTGGAGAAAAAGTGGAGAAAAAGTGGAGAAAAAATGGAGAAAAAATATAGAATAAGTGAAGAAAAAATGGAGAAAAAAAATGGAGAAAAAGTGGAGAAAAATTGGAGAAAAGTGGAGAAAAAATGGAGAAAAAAATGGAGAAAAAGTGGAGAAAAAGTGGAGAAAAAATGGAGAATAAGTGGAGAAAAAATGGAGAAAAAAATGGAGAAAAAGTGGAGAAAAAGTGGAGAAAAAGTGGAGAAAAAATGGAGAAAAAAATGGAGAAAAAGTGGAGAAAAAGTGGAGAAAAAGTGGAGAAAAAGTGGAGAAAAAATGGAGAAAAAGTGGAGAAAAAGTGGAGAAAAAGTGGAGAAAAAAATGGAGAAAAAGTGGAGAAAAAGTGGAGAAAAAGTGGAGAAAAAATGGAGAAAAAAATGGAGAAAAAGTGGAGAAAAAGTGGAGAAAAAATGGAGAATAAGTGGGGAAAAAATGGAGAAAAAATGGAGAAAAAGTGGAGAAAAAGTGGAGAAAAGTGGAGAAGAAAATTTAGAAAAAGTGGAGAAAAAGTGGAGAAAAAAGTGGAGAAAAAAATGGAGAAAAAGTGGAGACAAAGTGGAGAAATAGTGGAGAAAAAAATGGAGAAAAAGTGGAGAAAAAGTGGAGAAAAAATGGAGAAAAAGTGGTGAAAAAGTGGAGAATAAGTGGAGAAAAAATGGAGAATATGTGAAGAAAAATGGAGAAAAAAATGGAGAAAAAGTGGAGAAAAAGTGGAGAAAAAGTGGAGAAAAATTGAAGAAAAAAATGGAGAAAAAGTGGAGAAAAAATGGAGAATAAGTGGAGAAAAAATGGAGAAAAAAATGGAGAAAAAGTGGAGAAAAAGTGGAGAAAAAGTGGAGAAAAAAAATGGAGAAAAAGTGGAGAAAAAGTGGAGAAAGTGGAGAAAAAGTGGAGAAAAAATGGAGAAAAAGTGGAGAAAAAGTGGAGAAAAAGTGGAGAAAAAATGGAGAAAAAGTGGAGAAAAAGTGGAGAAAAAATGGAGAAAAAAATGGAGAAAAAGTGGAGAAAAAATGGAGAATAAGTGGAGAAAAAATGGAGAAAAAAATGGAGAAAAAGTGGAGAAAAAGTGGAGAAAAAATGGAGAATAGGTGGAGAAAAAATGGAGAAAAAAATGGAGAAAAAGTGGAGAAAAAACTGGAGAAATAGTGGAGAAAAAGTGGAGAAAAAGTGGAGAAAAAATGGAGAAAAAAATGGAGAAAAAGTGGAGAAAAAATGGAGAATAAGTGGAGAAAAAAATGGAGAAAAAAATGGAGAAAAAGTGGAGAAAAAACTGGAGAAAAAGTGGAGAAAAAGTGGAGAAAAAGTGGAGAAAAAATGGAGAAAAAAATGGAGAAAAAGTGGAGAAAAAATGGAGAATAAGTGGAGAAAAAATGGAGAAAAAAATGGAGAAAAAGTGGAGAAAAAGTGGAGAAAAAATGGAGAATAGGTGGAGAAAAAATGGAGAAAAAAATGGAGAAAAAGTGGAGAAAAAACTGGAGAAATAGTGGAGAAAAAGTGGAGAAAAAGTGGAGAAAAAGTGGAGAAAAAGTGGAGAAAAAAATGGAGAAAAACTGAGAAAAAGTGGAGAAAAAATGGAGAAAAAAATGGAGAAAAAGTGGAGGAAAAAGTGGAGAAAAAGTGGAGAAGAAAATTTAGAAAAAGTGGAGAAAAAGTGGAGAAAAAGTGGAGAAAAAATGAAGAAAAAAATGGAGAAAAAGTGGAGAAAAAATGGAGAATAAGTGGAGAAAAAATGGAGAAAAAAATGGAGAAAAAGTGGAGAAAAAGTGGAGAAAAAAATGGAGAAAAAGTGGAGAAAAAATGGAGAAAAAAATGGAGAAAAAGTGGAGAAAAAATGGAGAATAAGTGGAGAAAAAATGCAGAAAAAAATGGAGAAAAAGTGGAGAAAAAGTGGAGAAAAAGTGGAGAAAAAAATGGAGAAAAAGTGGAGAAAAAGTGGAGAAAAAATGGAGAAAAAGTGGAGAAAAAGTGGAGAATAAGTGGAGAAAAAATGGAGAAAAAAATGGAGAAAAAGTGGAGAAAAAGTGGAGAAAAAATGGAGAAAAAAATGGAGAAAAAGTGGAGAAAAAGTGGAGAAAAAATGGAGAAAAAGTGGAGAAAAAGTGGACAAAAAGTGGAGAAAAAATGGAGAAAAAAATGGAGAAAGAGTGGAGAAAAAATGGAGAATAAGTGGAGAAAAAATGGAGAAAAAAATGGAGAAAAAGTGGAGAAAAAGTGGAGAAAAAATGGAGAATAGGTGGAGAAAAAATGGAGAAAAAAATGGAGAAAAAGTGGAGAAGAAATTGGAGAAATAGTGGAGAAAAAGTGGAGAAAAAGTGGAGAATAAGTGGAGAAAAAAATGGAGAATAAGTGGAGAAAAAGTGGAGAAAAAGTGGAGAAAAAGTGGAGAAAAAAATGGAGAAAAAGTGGAGAAAAAGTGGAGAAAAAGTGGAGAAAAAATGGAGAAAAAATATAGAATAAGTGAAGAAAAAATGGAGAAAAAAAATGGAGAAAAAGTGGAGAAAAATTGGAGAAAAAGTGGAGAAAAAATGGAGAAAAAAATGGAGAAAAAGTGGAGAAAAAGTGGAGAAAAAATGGAGAATAAGTGGAGAAAAAATGGAGAAAAAAATGGAGAAAAAGTGGAGAAAAAGTGGAGAAAAAGTGGAGAAAAAGTGGAGAAAAAATGGAGAAAAAAATGGAGAAAAAGTGGAGAAAAAGTGGAGAAAAAGTGGAGAAAAAGTGGAGAAAAAAATGGAGAAAAAGTGGAGAAAAAGTGGAGAAAAAGTGGAGAAAAAAATGGAGAAAAAGTGGAGAAAAAGTGGAGAAAAAGTGGAGAAAAAATGGAGAAAAAAATGGAGAAAAAGTGGAGAAAAAGTGGAGAAAAAATGGAGAATAAGTGGAGAAAAAATGGAGAAAAAAATGGAGAAAAAGTGGAGAAAAAGTGGAGAAAAAGTGGAGAAGAAAATTTAGAAAAAGTGGAGAAAAAGTGGAGAAAAAGTGGAGAAAAAAATGGAGAAAAAGTGGAGACAAAGTGGAGAAATAGTGGAGAAAAAAATGGAGAAAAAGTGGAGAAATAGTGGAGAAAAAAATGGAGAAAAAATTTAGAATAAGTGAAGAAAAAATGGAGAAAAAAAATGGAGAAAAAGTGGAGAAAAATTGGAGAAAAAGTGGAGAAAAAATGGAGAAAAAAATGGAGAAAAAGTGGAGAAAAAGTGGAGAAAAAGTGGAGAAAAAGTGGAGAAAAAGTGGAGAAAAAAATGGAGAAAAAGTAGAGAAAAAGTGGAGAAAAAATGGAGAATAAGTGGAGAAAAAATGGAGAAAAAAATGGAGAAAAAGTGGAGAAAAAGTGGAGAAAAAGTGGAGAAGAAAATTTAGAAAAAGTGGAGAAAAAGTGGAGAAAAAGTGGAGAAAAAAATGGAGAAAAAGTGGAGACAAAGTGGAGAAATAGTGGAGAAAAAAATGGAGAAAAAGTGGAGAAAAAGTGGAGAAAAAAATGGAGAAAAAGTGGTGAAAAAGTGGAGAATAAGTGGAGAAAAAATGGAGAATAAGTGAAGAAAAAATGGAGAAAAAAATGGAGAAAAAGTGGAGAAAAAGTGGAGAAAAAGTGGAGAAAAAATGAAGAAAAAAATGGAGAAAAAGTGGAGAAAAAATGGAGAATAAGTGGAGAAAAAATGGAGAAAAAAATGGAGAAAAAGTGGAGAAAAAGTGGAGAATAAGTGGAGAAAAAATGGAGAAAAAAATGGAGAAAAAGTGGAGAAAAAGTGGAGAAAAAATGGAGAAAAAGTGGAGAAAAAGTGGAGAATAAGTGGAGAAAAAATGGAGAAAAAAATGGAGAAAAAGTGGAGAAAAAGTGGAGAAAAAGTGGAGAAAAAGTGGAGAAAAAATGGAGAAAAAAATGGAGAAAAAGTGGAGAAAAAATGGAGAATAGGTGGAGAAAAAATGGAGAAAAAATGGAGAAAAAGTGGAGAAAAAACTGGAGAAATAGTGGAGAAAAAGTGGAGAAAAAGTGGAGAAAAAATGGAGAAAAAAATGGAGAAAAAGTGGAGAAAAAATGGAGAATAAGTGGAGAAAAAATGGAGAAAAAAATGGAGAAAAAGTGGAGAAAAAACTGGAGAAAAAGTGGAGAAAAAGTGGAGAAAAAGTGGAGAAAAAATGGAGAAAAAAATGGAGAAAAAGTGGAGAAAAAATGGAGAATAAGTGGAGAAAAAATGGAGAAAAAAATGGAGAAAAAGTGGAGAAAAAGTGGAGAAAAAATGGAGAATAGGTGGAGAAAAAATGGAGAAAAAAATGGAGAAAAAGTGGAGAAAAAACTGGAGAAATAGTGGAGAAAAAGTGGAGAAAAAGTGGAGAATAAGTGGAGAAAAAATGGAGAATAAGTGGAGAAAAAGTGGAGAAAAAGTGGAGAAAAAGTGGAGAAAAAAATGGAGAAAAAGTGGAGAAAAAGTGGAGAAAAAATGGAAAAAAAATATAGAATAAGTGAAGAAAAAATGGAGAAAAAAAAATGGAGAAAAAGTGGAGAAAAAGTGGAGAAAAAGTGGAGAAAAAGTGGAGAAAAAATGAAGAAAAAAATGGAGAAAAAGTGAAGAAAAAATGGAGAATAAGTGGAGAAAAAATGGAGAAAAAAATGGAGAAAAAGTGGAGAAAAAGTGGAGAAAAAGTGGAGAAAAAGTGGAGAAAAAAATGGAGAAAAAGTGGAGAAAAAGTGGAGAAAAAATGGAGAAAAAGTGGAGAAAAAGTGGAGAATAAGTGGAGAAAAAATGGAGAAAAAAATGGAGAAAAAGTGGAGAAAAAGTGGAGAAAAAGTGGAGAAAAAATGGAGAAAAAGTGGAGAAAAAGTGGAGAAAAAGTGGAGAAAAAATGGAGAAAAAAATGGAGAAAAAGTGGAGAAAAAATGGAGAATAAGTGGAGAAAAAATGGAGAATAAGTGGAGAAAAAGTGGAGAAAAAGTGGAGAAAAAATGGAGAATAAGTGGAGAAAAAATGGAGAAAAAAATGGAGAAAAAGTGGAGAAAAAGTGGAGAAAAAATGGAGAATAGGTGGAGAAAAAATGGAGAAAAAAATGGAGAAAAAGTGGAGAAAAAACTGGAGAAATAGTGGAGAAAAAGTGGAGAAAAAGTGGAGAATAAGTGGAGAAAAAATGGAGAATAAGTGGAGAAAAAGTGGAGAAAAAGTGGAGAAAAAAATGGAGAAAAAAGTGGAGAAAAAGTGGAGAAAAAATGGAAAAAAAATATAGAATAAGTGAAGAAAAAATGGAGAAAAAAAAATGGAGAAAAAGTGGAGAAAAAGTGGAGAAAAAGTGGAGAAAAAATGGAGAAAAAAATGGAGAAAAAGTGGAGAAAAAGTGGAGAAAAAATGGAGAATAAGTGGAGAAAAAATGGAGAAAAAAATGGAGAAAAAGTGGAGAAAAAGTGGAGAAAAAGTGGAGAAAAAGTGGAGAAAAAATGGAGAAAAAAATGGAGAAAAAGTGGAGAAAAAGTGGAGAAAAAAATGGAGAAAAAGTGGAGAAAAAGTGGAGAAAAAGTGGAGAAAAAAATGGAGAAAAAGTGGAGAAAAAGTGGAGAAAAAATGGAGAAAAAAATGGAGAAAAAGTGGAGAAAAAGTGGAGAAAAAGTGGAGAAAAAATGGAGAATAAGTGGAGAAAAATGGAGAAAAAAATGGAGAAAAAGTGGAGAAAAAGTGGAGAAAAAGTGGAGAAAAAATGGAGAATAAGTGGAGAAAAAATGGAGGAAAAAGTGGAAAAAAAGTGGATAAAAAGTGGAGAAAAAAATGGAGAAAAAGTGGAGAAAAAGTGGAGAAAAAGTGGAGAATAAGTGGAGAAATATGGAGAATAAGTGGAGAAAAAATGGAGAAAAAGTGGAGAAAAAGTGGAGCATCCTTTGGTGCCTTTCATGTGGCACTAAGGGGTGCTTAGCTTTGTATTTAGCCAAAAAAATGAAAAAAAAAATGACGTACGGTTCCCTCTAGTTTTGTAGCCAGCTAGGGTAAAGAAGACGGCTGCAGCCTGCAGACCACAGCTGGCAACCTCACCTTGGCTGGTAATCCAAAACTGAGGGCACCCCACGCTGTTATTTTAAATTAAATAAATAATTAAAAAAAAAACACGTAGGGGTCCCCCAAAATTGGATCACCAGCCAAGGTAAAGCAGACAGCTGGGGCCTGATATTCTCAGACTAGGGAGGTCCATGGTTATTGGACTTTCCCCAGCCTAAAAATAGGCCGCAGCCGCCCCAGAAGTGGCGCATCCATTAGATGCGCCAATCCTGGTGCTTCGCCCCAGCTCATCCTGCGCCCTGGTGCGGTGGCAAACGGGGTAATATATGGGGTTAATACCAGATGTGTAATGTCACCTGGCATCAAGCCCTGGGGTTGGTGAGGTGAGGCGTCTATCAGATACCCGACATCACCAACCCAGTCAGTAATAAAAAAAAATAGACGACAAACACATTTTTATTTGAAAAAACACTCCCCAAAACATTCCCTCTTTAACCAATTTATTAGAATGAAAAACAAATCCAGGTCTGGTGTAATCCAAGGGGTTGCCATGACGATCCACACTGTCCCAGTCAATGAAGAGCAGGATGTTCCCCATTGGCTGGGAGAGCAGTGCAGTGACCTGAGCTAACATCAATGGGTCAGCCCAGGTCACTGCAGGGCATGAGAAGTGCTGCTGTCAGCGAGGTACATTACCTGCGCTGATCTCCAGCACACTGACAGCCCCTGTCACTGAGTTCAATGACCGGCGCCTTCACACCAAGTATCGCGAGAGGCCCGTGACGTCACCGCTAGTCAGTCTCGGGTCGGAAGCGAGAGAAGGTGATGTGACAAGCGGCGGCCATGGAGGACAGTGACAGCGCTGAGGTCGGGATGGCAGGACTTCATCACCACAGGTAAGCCGAGCGGGACCGTGTGTGTGTGTGTGTGTGTACGTGTGTACAATACATGCCGCGGGCAGGAGGGGGCGGAGCGAGCTGAGCGGGGAAGTGTGGGCTTCCTGCACGTAACTAGGATAAACATCGGGTTACTAACCAAAGCGCTTTAGTTGGATACCCGATGTTTATCTTGGTTACCAGCTTCTGGCAGGCTGCCAGCGATGGCTGCTGCACACTGTAGCTGTAAAAAGCCCTGCTTTTTGCTGCTAGAACCGTTCTCGAACGTATCTGGAACTATCGAGCTTTTGCAAAAAGCTCGAGTTCTAGTTCGATCTCGAACAGCCCCCAAAATCACTCGAGCCTAGAACTGGAGAACCTCGGACCTAGAACCGCGCTCAACTCTACTCTGGAGGACAAACGATTATTAAAATATTCCATTGTTCAAAGAATAATTACGACCCTCTGCTGCTGTATCCACAGATAAGAAGAGCCGGTCACGCTGGGTCCCAATTAAAGTAGATGAGAGACTGTGGAAAGAAAACCGCAATAGGGTCTTTCCCCAAAAAGGGAGGAAGATATGTAATAAAAAAACACACAATAAGAAATCTAAGCTTAGGGTCACCCCTATTGAACAGATCCCTCCTTTTATCCCGAACCGTATGGAAATGCTCAACAAAAAGGAGACCTATTGGATCTATAGGCTACGTACACTTAAATCGTCGAGTCTTAATGAGGTCACTGATCTATTCTATTGATTTTAGGTTATATATACCCGTAATAATAATTTTTCTCAATTTTCACTTATTTATTAATGATTCCACTACATTTTTTTATATGTCTTAAACCCAAATTTTTTTTATATATTTATATATATATATATATATATATATTTTTTTTTTTTTTAAATATATATATATATTTTTTTTTTTAATAATTTTTAGGGTAATTTGCTTTTAAATACAGAGATAGATGCTTCCTAGTTTTTTAATGTTATAATAAAAATTAATATATATATTTTTTAACCACTTTGCCTTCTTACACTATGATGATTTTTTTTTTCCTTATCCAGTCTTTTACATTCTGATCATCCCCCTCCTCCAGTAATTGAACTTATTATAGTTTGAACGATGTTTTCTAGTTCTTTGAAACCTGTTCCCGTACCACTCAGTTTATCCCTCCCCTTTTGCAGTTTTCTGTTCGCGGAGGCGTAGGGGTATTCTTCCCACGCCGCTGAACTTTGTTCACCTCTCTGACATTAGCTCCGTACTGCATTTCATTGAAGGTTCCACAATATACTCAACACATAGCCCTCGGCCATCCGCTCTCTTCTAGCAATTCTTTGACAGCATTTTGAGCTCCATCATTATACCCTTAGGCTGCCTGCCTAATAGGAAAACACCTTAGGACGATTAATAACAACAATTACGACTCGGGGCGGTAGTCCTGTGGTTGATGTCTCTGCTCCTCCATGACATCATGCTGTTTTTCTTTCTTTTACACCAGGTTCTAACCCCGTGTATGTCGTTCAGTATATCTATTATATATCTATTTTGTTTTTCCTTTGTCAGGATTATTGTACATGTTTACTGTATGTTAGTAGAAGTGTATATAACTGTTTTTGATCATAATTGAATATTCAGGGAACTGTTGGAACATACAGATTTCTAGAATGATCAGGATCCCGCCCGCTTTCAAAGTTTTTTTCAGGATGGGTGTTTCCTATGACATCATTGCATGCTTTTATACTTCACCATCTCACTTGAAACCAGATTTGATGTTCTCTTGCCAATGTCCTGATGAAGGGAGCTATGTCTCCAGAAACACGTAGACTTGTGCATGTTATTAAAGAAGCATTAATCTCTTCCTGGATCCATTGAGTCTTTGGCGCGGAATTAAGACCCTTCTTCTATCACTCTCTGTTATCAATTTCTCTATGAGACAGACGCTACTACACATCTCTGGCAGTGGTTCGTCTGTTAGAGAAAAAAGGATCCACAATCCAAAATTAGACCTGCTGGGTCATCACTCCTCTGACAATCAGACTATCAGTCGAGCCTGTCTATCTCTGGGTTCTGCCAACTGTAATCTGTGTACAAGCACTGGGCATATGAACCATTAGGGTATGTGCACACCAAGGCTTTTACACATCTGTGAATCTTTTGAGTTTTTCAGGCGGAGGACAGGTTAGGAAACACTGCCATCTTTATTAAATTGAAATTGTATTAAGTGCTAGTCAGCAATAGAGATGAGCCCCCCCCCCTGGCGTTCGAGTTCGGTTCGGTTCGTCGAATGGAGGCCCCATTCGACGAACCGTTCTACAAACCACTCGAACCCCATTGAAAACAATGGGAGGCAAACACAAACACATAAAAACACATAGAAAACACCTTCAAAGGTGTCCAAAAGGTGACAAACAACTCCCAAGACACCACAAACACATGGGAAAGTGACAAGGACATATACTCATGCGAAAACAGAAGAGCTGGATGAGTAAAAAGAGGAGGAGACACAGATATAGGCATGTCATGCCCTTCTAAAATCATGTAAAACACAGCAAGTGGACTCCAACCAGAGTCTCCCTTTTTTCCCAAAAATTGGGCAAAAGACACCATTTAGTGGCATCACTTGTCCCCCAGTTGCAAACTTGACAGGTAGATTTTCATGAAGCACAATCCAAATTCACAAGCCTTTACTCTCCCCAGGATGACACCGGGGTAGCAAAGTCCTTACTGATCCATTACTTGTTCATCTTGGCTCAATGTTAAAAACACAGCAAGGGGACTCCAAGCTGAGTCTCCCTTTTTTCCAAAAATTGGGCACACACACCACTTCAGTGGCATCACTTGTGCCCCAGTTGCAAACTGGACATGTTGATTAGCATCAAGCACATTCAAAAATACGCCAGCCTTAACTGTCCCCAGGACAACACCAGGGTAGGTATTAAAGTCTTTGCTGAACCATGACTTGTTCATCTTGGCTCATTTTTAAAAACACCGCAAAGGGACTCCAAGCAGAGTCTCCCTTTTTTCAAAAAATTGGGCCACACACACCACTTCAGTGGCATCACTTGTCCCCCAGTTGCAAACTTGCAGGTAGATTTTCATGAAGCACAATCCAAATCCACAAGCCTTTACGCTCCCCAGGATGACACCGGGGTAGCAAAGTCCATGCTGATCCATGACTTGTTCATCTTGGCTCATTGTTAAAAACACAGCAAGGGGACTCCAAGCAGAGTCTCCCTTTTTTCCAAAAATTGGGCCACACACATCACTTCAGTGGCATCACTTGTGCCCCAGTTCCAAATTGGACATGTTGATTAGCATCAAGCACATTCAAAAATACTCCAGCCTTAACTGTCCCTAGGATGACACCGGGGTAGGTTGTAAAGTCTTTGCTGAACCATGACTTGTTCATCTTGGCTCATTTTTAAAAACACCGCAAGGGGACTCCAAGCAGAGTCTCCCTTTTTCCCAAAAAATTGGGCCACACACACCACTTCAATGGCATCACTTGTGCCCCAGTTGCAAACTTGACAGGTAGATTTTCAAGAAGCACATTCCAAAATATGCCAGCCTTTACTCTCCCCAGGATGACACAGGGGTAGTAAGGTCCTTGCGGATCCATGACTTGTTCATCTTGATGAACGTTAGTCTGTCCACATTGTCACTGGGCAGAAGCATGCGCTTATTTGTCAGCACACACCCAGCAGCACTGAAGACACGTTCAGAGACAACGCTGGTTGTGTGACACGACAAGATCTCCTAGGCGTAAGAGGCGAGCTCAGGCCATTTTTCAAGATTTGAAGTGTGATGCCCTGGACTAGCCAGGTAGTCACAGGTAGACCCTCTGCACAAACACCAGTCTCTAAAAAGGTGTAACCAACCAACCTAAAAAAACCCTGAGTAACCCCTCTCAGGTCTTCACGTTCACACTCGGGGGGCAGAGCAAGGCGGTTGGCCATGCCTTCCGACGAGTTTGGATAGCCTGAGGCGGGAAAAACACAAACAGATCAGTTAGGGAGTAGAGGAGAGTAGTAGTACTGTGTCAACGTCGGTCAGGGATCTGGGTAGAAGCCCAGATACCCTGTGACAAGGAGGCAGACGGTTGCCTTCAGGAGTCGGGAAATCGGCTGGTGGATCCGTAAGAGTATGGGACAGGGTAGTGACCCGCTGGTACCGAACCGGATAGCTAACTGGAAACCGGAGCACTAGGAGGGGTGCTCAGACTCAGAACAAGGTCCAGAAGCCACTGGACCATGTCAAATTCACTGATTGAGGTCTGGACCTTAGGTCCTTTCCCATCCCAAGACCCGAAAAACGGCAACAGCCCACCGAGGGGGATAGAAATCCACCGCACAGGCAAAGAGATCCCACGGGTCAGCGCCTGCGGGCAAACGGGTTCCCCGACACACAGAAAGATGGGGAGCGGACTACCCTTGCTGAAGCATAAGCAGTCAAGTTCTACCACAGAGTTGCAGGAGAAAGGCGGGAACTACCAACCTGAGAAAGTGGCAAAACGCAGCCGGCTGCGAGCACTGACCACCATCCTTTTTGGTTTACCCGAGACACCGGTGTATCTATCATAGTGAGTACAACAGTGCCCTCGGGCCGCGCACTGCACCACACCATCTTGCCGGCACCTCACAACCACCGAGCCCGGGACCATCACCCCCTGCCCACGGAGGGGTCAAAACCAGGCTGCATAACACCATCCCCGGGAGCCTAGTTAACGGCAGCGGTAGTGTCCACATTCACCACAACCTGTGGGTGGCGTCACGAACTTACATCCCTAAACACCACGGCCTCGGCCGTGAACCTCCCCACCGAAATCCCTACACTAGAGATGAGCGAACCAGCCGTGGTTCGGCTCGAGTTCAGTTCGTCGAACGGAGGTCTCGTTCGAGTTCAGTTCGTCGAACGTTCGACGAACCGAACTCGAACCAATAGGATATAATGGGAGGCAATCACAAACACATAAAAACGCATTATAAATGTACACATACAGTTAATAAACATTGCCATAACACTTACCGGTCCCCGCGATCCCTCCTGCACTCTGTCTCCTGCCGCTATTCCATCCGATGATCGCTGAATCCTCCCGGTAACCAGCACTGCCAGCAGTGATGCAGGACCTATCGTGACGTCAAAATAGCCATGTGACCAGTCACGTGGCTATTATCTCATTGGCTACAGACTGGTTACATGACTATGACGCATCATGTAGGACCTGTCATTGCACTCTCCGGTACACGGTGCACATTTGTGTATCACCGTGTACCGGCGACATGCTCTAGTACACGGTCGACTCCCCGTTCCGTTATTGACCGCCTGACACAGCCGGTCATTAACGGAGATCACCGTTGCCATAGCTAACCGCGGTTCCAGGAATCACATCATCGGAGCCCTGTTGCTATGGTAACGCGTCTGTCAGCGTTACCGCTGTTACCGCTAGCAGCACTGGTATCTCACGGAGTGAAGGCTGCACGCTGCTCCTTTCATAGAAGTGCCATCTTCTGGTGCTGTATCCATCTCTTCCAGCACCTGCCTGCTATACCTGGCTAGCATACAAAAATATGGCGAAGCTCACGTCCTTTTTTCTGGTATTCTCAGGGTGGGAAGGTCCATAGTTATTGGGCCTTCACAGCCTAAAAATAGCAGGCCGCAGGAACCCCAGACGTGGCGCATCCACTAGATGCGCCAATCCTGGCGCTTCACCCCAGCTCATCCCGTGCCCTGGTGCAGTGGCAAACGGGGTAATAAATCGGGTTGATACTAGCTGTAAAGTCACCTGAGATCAAGCCCAGCAGTTTGTGATGTCATGGCGTCTATTAGATACCCAACATCATAAACTGTCAGTACTAACAAAAAAAAATCGACAAAAGAAATTTATTTGAAAAAACAGTCCCCAAAACATTTCCTCTTTCACCAATTTATTGTAAGAAAAAAAATAAAGGGGTCCCACGACGACTCTGGACCGTCTAGAATATGGGGGGGAGACACTCAGGGAACGTATCCCCCATTTTCTAGGAGTGCGGACCCTTCATGTGAGGAGTGTGGGTGCAATGAATCTGCATTCCCTCTCCCCGGGTCCACAGCAGCAGAGTCCATGTCGTAATGGTTGCTACCAAAGCTGCAATGCCCTGCTCATGAGGTAAGGGCATGCCTAATCAGGAGAAATATTCTACATTTCCAAATATTGGTATTTGCTGATATTATTGCTATTCCACCTACTATATATTGGGGATAGTATCTTGGAGATGGAATACCCCTTTAAGTCCAGTTATCCAGCTGAATGAATACTTAACAACAGAGCTCGCTATTTAGATGTGTTTTCTTGTGGCGTATAACGGACTCTCATGTTTGGTAGTCGTTCAGCAGGGAAACTATAAAAGCAAATCCCTCCATTTGGAAATGTAGTATATAGCTCTCCTGATCAACTATGTTCCTTACCTCATGAGCAGGGCATTGCAGTAATAATAATAATTTATTCATTTATATAGCGTTATTAATTCCATAGCGCTGTATGTCTTTGGAGTGTGGGAGGAAACCGGAGTACCCGGAGAAAACCCACGCAAACACAGGGAGAACATACAAACTCCTTGCAGATGGTGCCCATGGTGAGAATTGAACCCGGGACCTAAGCGCTGCAAGATTGCAGTGCTAACCACTGAGCCACCGTGCTGCCCATTTAGCTTACAGATGCATAACCACCACTCACTGTGTCTGAACACAGGAAGCTGAGCTGACAGCCGCTCTGTGCATGCGGCAGCGTCTATTGTGAAGGAGAGGGCCGTGGGGGAATCAACGCTGCACAGGTACCGTGGGACAAAGGGGAACACCGGTGGGGTTATAGGGGGTGACCTGGCAGGGCCTGGGGAGGAGTTTGGTACATGGCACATGCGACAGAAATCAGAGGAGTAGGGTGAATGCGGCCGGCGCGCTGCTGTGCGTGCGGCCATCTTGGATTTCTGGGAGGGCATCAGGGGGGGCACTTTGGCGACCGGGGAGGAGATTTATCATGTTTGTTCATGCCAGATGGGAGATAAATAATTTTTTACTGGCGCTGTCATTTACTGTAACGTGATCATCGGTATACGGTGTATACCTGTGATCACGTGAGCGGGGACCGGAAAAAACGTCCTGAATCATGATCTCCAGGGTCTCAGCTAGCCTTGAAACCCCGGAGATTTTCTGACGCTGGGGGGCGCTATTCACTTATTTCTGCCTGCTGTTTATAAACGGCAGACCAGAATAAGGCTACATTCACACGACCGATCCATTTTTGTGGTCTGCAAAAAACAGTCCGTTTTTTTTCACGGGTGCATCCGTGTGGCATCCGTTTCCATTCCGTAGACGGTCCGTATGTCATCTGTTTGCCATCCGTGTGCCTTCCGTTTTTTTTGTGTACTGCAAAAAAACTGAAGGAGGGAAAATACATAAATTTACCCAGGATCCATAGCTTCAACCTACATGAGGCGGTCACATGTTCACTCCAGTGCCATTTTCTACTGCTTTTCACAGCGTAGTGCTCTCTGGTGATTTTCCTGTGCTTATACACTTCATATCAGTCTTTTCTGTCATTATAATGGCAGAAAGACACATAATGTCCCACTCTCCTGCATTTTGTAATTTTGCACCCTTTGGTGCCTATCATGTGGCACTAAGGGGTGCTTAGCTTTGTATTTAGCCAAAAAATGAAAAAAAAAAATGACGTAGGGTTCCCCCTAGTTTTGTAGCCAGCTAAGGTAAAGCAGACGGCTGCAGCCTGCAGACCACAGCTGGCAGCCTCACCTTGGCTGGTAATCCAAAACTGAGGGCACCCCACGCTGTTATTTTAAATTAAATAAATAATTAAAAAAAAAACACGTAGGGGTCCCCCCAAAATTGGATCACCAGCCAAGGTAAAGCAGACAGCTGGGGTCTGATATTCTCAGACTAGGGAGGTCCATGGTTATTGGACTCTCCTCAGCCTAAAAATAGCAGGCCGCAGCCGCCCCAGAAGTGGCGCATCCATTAGATGCGCCAATCCTGGTGCTTCACCCCAGCTCATCCCGCGCCCTGGTGCGGTGGCAAACGGGGTAATATATGGGGTTAATACCAGATGTGTAATGTCACCTGGCACCAAGCCCTGGGGTTGGTGAGGTCAGGCGTCTATCAGATACCCGACATCACCAACCCAGTCAGTAATAAAAAAAAATAGACGACAAACACATTTTTATTTGAAAAAACACTCGCCAATACATTCCCTCTTTAACCAATTTATTAGAAAGAAAAACAAATCCAGGTCTGCTGTAATCCAAGGGGTTGCCATGACGATCCACACTGTCCCAGTCAATGAAGAGCAGGATGTTCCCCATTGGCTGGGAGAGTAATGCAGTGACCTGAGCTAACATCAATGGGTCAGCCCAGGTCACTGCAGGGGGATGACAAGTGCTGCTGTCAGCGAGGTACATTACCTGCGCTGATCTCCTGCACACTGAATCATCTTCACAGCCAAGTATCGCAAGCGGCCCGTGACGTCACCGCTAGTCAGTCTCGGGTCGGAAGCGAGAGAAGGTGATGTGACAAGCGGCGGCCATGGAGGATAGTGACAGCGCTGAGGTCGGGACTTCATCACCGCAGGTAAGCCGAGCGGGACCATGTGTGCAGAGTGCCAGGTGGGCGGAGCATACCGGGACCATGTGTGCAGAGTGACAGGTGGGCAGAGCCTAGCGGGGTAATGTGTGCAGAGTATCAGGTGGGTAGTGCCTAGCGGGGTAATGTGTTGCAGAGTGCCAAGTGGGTGGAGCCTAGCGGGACCATGTGTGCAGAGTGACAGGTGGGCGGAGCCTATCGGGGTAATGTGTGCAGAGTGACAGGTGGGCGGAGCCTAGCAGGACAATGTGTGAAGAGTGCCAGGTGGGCGGAGCATACCGGGACCATGTGTGCAGAGTGACAGGTGGGCGGAGCCTAGCGGGGTAATGTGTGCAGAGTGTCAGGTGGGTGGAGCCTAGCGGGGTAATGTGTGCAGAGTGCCAGGTGGGCGGAGCCTAGCGGGACCATGTGTGCAGAGTGACAGGTGGGCGGAGCCTAGCGGGAGTAATGTGTGCAGAGTGACAGGTGGGCGGAGCCTAGCGGGACAATGTGTTCAGAGTGCCAGATGGGCGGAGCATACCGGGACCATGTGTGCAGAGTGCCAGGTGGGCGGAGCCATGTGTGCTGGCAGCGGAGTGTGAAGTGGGTGGAGCCTAGCGGGGTCATGTGGCGCTGAGGACGTCAGTGTCGTGGACTGCTTGGCTGGGGACAGGTGAGTGTGTGTGTGTGTGTGTGTGTGTGTACATGCCGCATGCAGGAGGGGGCGGAGCGAGCTGAGCGGGGAAGTGTCGGCTTCCTGCACGTAACTAGGATAAATATCGGGTTACTAACCAAAGCGCTTTGCTTGGATATCCGATGTTTATCTTGGTTACCAGCTTCTGGCAGGCTGCCAGCGATGGCTCCTGCACACTGTAGCTGTAAAAAGCCCTGCTTTTTGCTGCTAGAACCGTTCTCGAACGTAACTAGAACTATCGAGCTTTAGCAAAAAGCTCGAGTTCTAGTTCGATCTAGAACACCCCCCAAAATCACTCGAACCGCGAACTGGAGAACCGCGCTCAACTCTACCAGCCAGCTTCCCTTCAGAGCAACGTGACCCCAGGTCTGGGAGGAGCTCGAGCCACCCACCGACGAGCACGGATCCGAGCGGCTCGGCAGCTGGCCGAGCCCCGGGGCGGTACAGAAGCCCAAAATGAGCAAAGCTCCAATTGCAAAGTCATGGCATCAATGTTCATTTGGAGATACTCCTGTATCATCCTCTCCAGCCGTTGACTGTGTCAGACTTCTTGTCTCTTGTGGCCTTGCATTGGATGGTCTAGAAAAATTATGAAACGATTCCATAAAATTGCTGCTACCAGCACCAGATACGGTGTTGCTGGTATGGTTTGACTGATAATGACGAGACAGTCCCATGCTTGTCAAGTTACAACTCAAAAAAGTGTGTGGTGTCTCTGTTAGGACTTTACTTCTTTCTGCTCTAAGTCCCTCTTTCTGCCTACTGAGCATGCTCCAATGTTCCCTAGATACCAATGACGCTGCTATGTGCCAATGTAAATGCCCCTCATGCTGATTGGCCCTTGTAACGATTACACATTTACTGTCTATTCCTTGCCTGTCATTGGTCTCTGCCCATGTCACTCCAACAGCCAGCATTGCGATTGTGCAATCCACTCTGCTTTAGTACCTCCCCCCTAGCATTCTGATTGGTTTTAGGGTCCTTTTAAACATGGTGTTTTTTGTACCCTTGGTATGCAGCATAGTGGTGGATACCACTGCCTTTACCACTACCCTGACAGGCTTAATAACAAGGTGAGATTCTTTGGAGCTTGTTGACACTCAGTCTATGTATAGCTGCTAGCGTTTCTGCAGCACTGCCACTATTTACACAGCAGCATTAACAATCCCTCTGTGTTTCTGGTCTCTCTGGGAATCTCGCCCTCCCCTCCTCCCCTCCCCCCCTTTTTTCCCTTCTCTAAATCTGCTATATATAATGTATACATCCATGCTTCTCAGGTCACTTTTCTTATTGTTTTTTACTTTTTACCAATATCTTTTCTTGTCTGTTTTATAAGCTATATGCTCCAACTTTTTTTTGTAATCTCTATGTATTTGAGTCTTGTGTAAGATTCATATGAAATATTGTTTTTTACAGTTGTTTGATGAAGGCCACCCGGCCGAAACGTCACATGTTGCTTTAAGACTTATGGAATAAATTCCTCATTTGTATCACCAATTGAGAGTGCCTTGTTTCTAATTCTCTGTTAGGAATCTCGATACAGAAACTAGCCAGATATCCCTCCGGGAAGGACCTAGCCAAGGAGTGGCTCTTTTTAGGAGACCACCATAACCACCATATTAAGTGGCCCTGTTAGTCAATATCCAACTCTTTGACGAGTTTAAAGATATGACAAGGGAAATACCAAGGCCAGGTATCCACAGACAGCTGTTTCGGGGTATTGCCCCTCATCAGTGTGGAGCAGGATTCTGGCCAGGTGGAAGCAATGCATAGTAGACCAACAAGGCAAAATAATCACTGATCTCGGGGAGACCAGCCAGAGAAAACACCGCCGGCAGCCAACGAGGGCGCTCAAAACAGTGAAATCCTAGGTGCACTGCCCTCTGGGAAATATGCAAATCAAAAAGTCTGTGGAGTCTCTGTTAGGAGTCTTGACACAGAAACTAGCCAGATATGCCTCCGGGAAGGACCTAGCCAAGGAGTGGCTCTTTTCAGGAGACCACCATAACCACCATATTAATTGGCCCTTTTAGTCAATATCCAACTTTTGGACAAGTTTAAAAATATGACAAGGGAAATACCAAGGCCAGGTATCCACAGACAGCTGTTTCGGGGTATTGCCCCTCATCAGTGTGGAGCAGGATTCTGGCCAGGTGGAAGCAATGCATAGTAGACCAACAAGGCAAAATAATCACTGATCTCGGGGAGACCAGCCAGAGAAAACACCGCCGGCAGCCAACGAGGGCGCTCAAAACAGTGAAATCCTAGGTGCACTGCCCTCTGGGAAATATGCAAATCAAAAAGTCTGTGGAGTCTCTGTTAGGAGTCTTGACACAGAAACTTGCCAGATATCCCTCCAGGAAGGACTTAGCCTAGGAGTGGCTCTTTTTAGGAGACCACCATAACCACCATATTAAGTGGCCATTTTAGTCAATATTAGAGTTGAGCGCGGTTCGCGGTTCGCGGTTCTCCAGTTCACGGCTCGAGTGATTTTGGGGGCTGTTCTAGATTGAACTAGAACTCGAGCTTTTTTGCAAAAGCTCGATAGTTCTAGATGCGTTCGAGAACGGTTCTAGCACCAAAAAACCCAGCTAATTCCTAGCTGGCTTTCCGCTGTAATAGTGTAAGTCACTCTGTGACTCACACTATTATGACATTTCAGTGTATAGTGTGCGGGAACAGCGCATTCAGATCACTGCTGTTTGGATAATGGCGACTGCCATTTTTTTTTTTTCCTTGTCTTCCTTCCCTAAGCGCGCGCGTGTAGTGGGGCGGGCCAGCATGTCAGCAACGGCATGTGTGATAGGATATCTATGTCACATGTCCCTGCATTATAAAAACGAGTATCTGCCCGTCCGGACGCCATTATCTCTTCTGCGTCCTTGGTGTCAGACATCACTGGCGCAGCTCCTATCGCCGATACAGCTGTATACGCTCCATACACAGCGCTGGACAGCATAGGGATAGCACTTTCTATCAGTCCTTTTAAGGGCTCATACCGGCAGGGTCAGAGCCATAGGTGACAGGTCCTGAAAACAGAGTTTAACAGCTACACAAGATGACAGCGTCTGTGTAGCTAAGGTCAGGGATTTCCTCGCTGCATTTCCCCATTAGGAGGGATAGAAAGGCAGGCTTCCTTTCCTCTACCCAGAGACCCACAACCCTGCCACTGTACCCTCCTGCCCTTTGCACACTCCAACTCATTGTTACTAAGCCATTATACTAGCAAACACTGAGTGAACTTAGTGGCATCCTAAACGTGGCTATTGGACTTCTGTATAGTCCCACTAGTGCAAAGATATTTGCAGCACGTCTGCCTGCATTGCACACTCAAACTCATTGTAGCTAAGCCATTATACTAGCAAACACTGAGTGAACCTAGTGGCATCCTAAATGTGGCTATTGGACTTCTGTATAGTCCCACTAGTGCAAAGATATTTGCAGCACGTCTGCCTGCATTGCACATTCAAACTCATTGTTACTAAGCCATTATACTAGCAAAAACTGCTGCAACTTAGTGGCATACAAAAAGTGGCTGTTGTACTCCATTTGTGCCCCACTGGTGTCAAGCTATTTACAGCACCTCTGCATGACACCCTCCTGCTCTGTTTTTAAAAGCTATAATAATAGCAAAAACTGCTGCAACTTAGTGGCATACAAGAAGTGGCTGTTGTACTCCATTTGTGCCCCACAGGTGCCAAGCTATTTACAGCACCTCTGCATGACACCCTCCTGCTCTGTTTTTAATAAGCTATAATGATAGCAAAAAATACTGCCATTTAGTGGCATCATAGAACTGGCTGTTGTATTTCATTATTGTCCCACTGGTGCCAAGCTATTTCTAGCACCTGTGCAGGACACGCTCCTGCTCTGTTTTTAATAAGCTATAATGATAGCAAAACATACTGCCATTTAGTGGCATCATAGAACTGGCTGTTGTATTTCATTATTGTCCCACTGGTGCCAAGCTATTTCTAGCACCTGTGCAGGACACCCTCCTGCTCTGTTTTTAATAAGCTATAATGATAGCAAAAAATACTGCCATTTAGTGACATCATAGAACTGGCTGTTGTATTTCATTATTGTCCCACTGGTGCCAAGCTATTTCTAGCACCTGTGCAGGACACCCTCCTGCTCTGTTTTTAATAAGCTATAATGATAGCAAAAAATACTGCCATTTAGTGGCATCATAGAACTGCCTGTTGGACTTCCATAAGTGTCCCACTGGTGCAAATCTATTTGCAGCACCTCTGCATGACACCCTCATGCACATTTTGCTACGCTAATTTTATAGCAAACTCAGGGATTTCATTGCTGCATTTGATAATTCGGAGGGATAGAAAGTGATGCTTCCTTTAGCTTTTCCTTCTGTTCATAGACAGCATCTCCAAGTCCATACCCGAAGAGCAATTTCTCCTCCACGTCTAAGTGTGGAGAGGCAGCTAGTGCGCATGCGTGTGCCGATTTACCCCAGCTGCAGCATAACTACAGTGTTTCGCCTAGTGAGTATGCTCAGCCTGACTGTGCCATTCCTGAGGCTAAGTCTTCATTTCGGGATACAGCGCATGCTCCCACACTTTGTGCAAAAAGCCTCTTTGCACAGGTACTTGCATTCCGTGCCGGGTCTAAGTCTTGTTTTGTGCCTAGACACCATGCTAAAGCTGATAGTCTTTTTTCAGAGACTGTATTTCATGCAACTGAGCATGCTCAGGCACTTACTGCATCAGAGACTAGGTCCGGTAATGAACTCTTTGGCCCTGCCCCTGATGTGGGGGGCCCATATAGACCACAGGCCATCAGGTGTCCTGACGATGTGGCTAGGCCACTCCCAAATGGCTTGCAGAGGCCCGCCCCTATGACTTGTCACCTCATTATTGATGGTCAGACGATAACTGGTGATGTGTTTGTGTCGTGGCAGCCATGAGGTCATTATTGAAGTTTCGGTTCCAAATAGGACGCTAGTTATGCCACTCATGATGTGTCACTCTGCTTTTGTCTCCAGTAGGTGCATTGTGGTCCACCCTGGTTTGGGGCGGACCAAGGTTATAAAATGGGCTGGAGCCAACAAGGAGGTGCGCAGTCTTCTATTATGCTCCGAAAGAGCACACCTCCATGTGTTGAACCCATTGCGGCTTTAGGCCAGAGGTAGGCAGGGATAGGGCATCGATGCAGGCCGCCACCACAGTTGGTAACGCAGAACGGTTAAGACCAGCTCCTGTCCTACAAGTCCTGCTTGTGCAGCCCAGTGGCATTAACAGGCCTGCTGCTGCTGATGCGCCTGCTGTTCACAAGTGTGGCCCCAATGCACACGGTCAGCGTACTGAATGGCCCCTGTGATGTTAACAGGGAGTTCCTGGGCTGGGTGGGCGTGTGGACCCTGTGACGCTAACAGGGCTCCCACTCTCAAGATCCGAGTGGCGTCTAACTCGGTTCAGGCAACTATTAGTTTCATAGCCACACAGCTCTGTATCCTCCACCTAACCTTCCAGTTGCCAACCTCTCCTTTTCCATCTGGGAGCACGGTGGACATTGACTGCTGATGGGGATATATACCTTTCTCTTTCTTTTCTTATTAATTTTCGTTATATAGCGGTAGCATAGTATATACCACCTTATCCAAATCTGCCAGTCCCACCGTAACAGATGGTGTTTCTTCATCAAATGTTACTTTTGTTTAACCAACAAACCCACGGACAAAAACTTTTTTCCCCTTTCCAACACACCTGTTCCCCTTTCCACCAGCATCTGTCCTTTTTCAACTCATTTTGTATATGACCAAAAGTGAAACTCTGCAGGGACACCGTACTCAATGCCGTCTCAGCACAGCAGCCAGCCCTCGGTCCCTCAGATGTGGACAAGTAAAATACCATTTCCTCCTATCCATGACAAAGCGTTGAGATTCACTCTGTGCAGCACTGGTGTTTACTGATAAAAGCAGATCTAAGAATCCGTACCACCTTCTGCAGATACTCCTGTATACGTGCGTCCCTTTCTATGGCAGGAATTATTTAGCCAAATTTGGTCTTGTACCGAGGATCTAACAGTGTGGCAACCCAGTAGTTAGCATTACTTCGAATTCGTACAATCCGAGGGTCATGTTGTAGGTAGTGCAGCAAGAAGGCGCTCATGTGTCTTGTGCATCCAGGAGGACCAAGTCCTTGGTTTGTTGGTGGCAGAGAGGTGAGAATCGTGCCTCCTTCCTCTGCACTCTCCCCCCAACCTCGCACAACCGAAATGTGAGCAAGCTCTCACTCATCTGCTGAGTCTTCCATGCCCATTGCAAGTTCGTCCTCCATTTCTTCATGGGCTCCTGCACCTTACTCAACAATTTTTGCTGATACTATGCGCCCTTGTTAATCCCTATCCCCCACCATGACTGCCGCCTAGGTGCCGCTCAACGTATGGACCTTGTACATCTTATTATCCCTTCTGCATATGACTCCTCCTGTACTTCCTCCCCTTCCTCTTGGACCAACACCTGACTCCGAATAATGCTTACAGTGTGCTCCATCTTGTAGATGACCAGAATTGTCACGCTGAGAATGGCATCGCTAGTGCTAAACATCTTCGTCGACATTTGTAAACTGTGTAGAAGGGTGCATAGGTCCTTGATCTGACACCACTCCAGCAGCGTGATCTGCACCACCTCTGGATCAAGTTAGCCCAGGGTATACATCATACCGTATTTCAGCAGGGCTGTGCGGTGCTGCCACAGACGCTGCAACATGTGCAGATTCCAATTCCTGCGTGTCGGAACATCGCATTTCCGGCGTTTAACCGCCAGACCCTAAGACTTCAGGAGTGATGAAAGTTGTTGAGCTGCTGGGTGCGAAGGATGAAAGTGAGCACATAGCAGTGTGCCCGCTGCACAAGGCCATGTAAGCCGGGATGGTATTTTAAAAATTGCTGGAGAATCAGATTCAACACGTGAGCCATACAAGGCACGTGTGTCACATTTCCCTGACGAAGGGCCGCAGACAGGTTTGCGTCATTGCCGCACACGGCTGTGAAGTCACCAACGTAGTCCACTCAATCAATTTGTACTCCGGTCGCCAGGTGACAACGTGTTCCTTTCGTGCATAGTGCTGATGATGGGAAAGGAGTCGATGCCTGCGGCGCAGGTGGACGCAGGTTATGTTCACCCACTGGGTTGCGTTACCTTGACAGATACAGAACCACAGGCTGAATGTAGGTGGTGGGTATCTCACAGATGAAGTACCATCATTCAGCTACAACCAATGGGAAGACACCACACCCTTTTTTAGGCCCCTCCTGTCTGCAGACCACTGCCAGACAAAGCTATGAACCTCTTGTTACTGTTACCCCCAGTTCAGTTTTATGAGTTTGTGTGCTTGTTACCTGACTACTTTCCTGCTTACTGTTTATGTACCTCGTTGGCCGATCCGCATTTCACCTCTGCTTGTTTTCTGATTAAGTCCTGGCCATCCCATTCTGTTCCTCTTCCTCAATTAATGTTTTTGACCCTGCATGACTACTATTCTCTGGAACTGCAGCCTTCCACAGGTATTGATCAACTTGGGCCCTGTGTAATTCCAAATCACTGTATAGGGGTTAAAGGGTTTCAGGGTTCTGGGTGTCCAGCTTGGTGAGTGGCTTGCCTCTAGCCTATCCTTTACAGCCCATCTGAGTGTGTCGATCCAGGCAGGCGTTACACCGTGCCCTCTGCAGAAGGCCATGTAGGCCGGGATAGTGTTTTAAAAATTGCTGGACAACCAGGTTCAACACGTGAGCCATACAAGGCACGTGTGTGACATTGCCCTGAAGAAGGGTCGCAGACTGGTTTGCATCATTGTCGCACCCGACCTTCCCTGACTGCTGGTTGAGTGTAGACAACCATTGATGAAACTCGGTCTCACTCTCCAGAGCTAACCGTCCACAATTTCTTAGCGGTGTCTCACATTTCCACTACATTTCAAAGTAAACATTTGACCGCCTGATGGCCTTGAGCTCTGCTGCCAGCATAGTAAGGAGGTGTGTGGGATTCCTTGGGCGCAGGTACAAGGAAGGGTGGCCTGACCACACAGGGTTTGGGCCGAGTTGGAGGACCCACACGTGGTTAAGGAGGCAGAAGCAGTGGAGGAACTTGTACATACAGAGGAAGGATTGACACACAAGTCGTGGGGACGGCAAGACTTGTACATCAAACCCTTCTCCATCTCTCACCATACTTACCCAGTGCCCAGTCAGCAACATGTAACTCTCCTGTCCATGCTTACTGGTCCAAGTATCTGTGGTGAAATGCACCCTGTCACACACAGAGTTTCTCAAGGAATCGGTGAGGTTGTGTGCGACCTACTGTGGTAGCGCGGGCACGCCTTTCTTGGAGAAGGAGTGACGACTGGCCATCTGCTCTTGGGGCACTGCACTGGGCATAAGGTCTCGAAAATCCTCGGTCTCAAAAGGGTGTAAAGGCAGACTTTCTGTTGCCAACAAGTTGCAGATGATGAAACTCAACCTCTTAGGCATGTCATGCCCTTCGAAAATCATGTAAAACACAGCGAGGGGACCCCAACCACAGTCTCCCTCGTTTCCACTAATTGGGCCACACACACCCCACTTGACTGGCATCAGTTGACCCCCCTTTTGAAAAAGAAAAAGATGCTTTGCATGAAGCACTCTCAAAAATACGCGTGCCTTTCCCGTCCCCTGGCTGACCCAGGGGAAGAAAAGTCCTCTGAGAGCCATGACTTGTTCATCTTGGTTCTTTTAGAAACATAGCGAGGGGGCTCCAACCACAGTCTCCCTCGTTGCCACTAATTGGGCCACACACACCCCACTTGACTGGCATCAGTTGACCCCCCTTTTGAAAAAGAAAAAGATGCTTTGCATGAAGCACTCTCAAAAATACGCGTGCCTTTCCCGTGCCCTGGCTGACCCAAGGGAAGAAAAGTCCTCTGAGAGCCATGACTTGTTCATCTTGGTTCTTTTAGAAACACAGCGAGGGGACTCCAACCACAGTCTCCCTCGTTGCCACTAATTGGGCCACACACACCCCACTTGACTGGCATCAGTTGACCCCCCTTTTGAAAAAGAAAAAGATGCTTTGCATGAAGCACTCTCAAAAATACGCGTGCCTTTCCCGTCCCCTGGCTGACCCAGGGGAAGAAAAGTCCTCTGAGAGCCATGACTTGTTCATCTTGGTTCTTTTAGAAACATAGCGAGGGGACTCCAACCACAGTCTCCCTCGTTGCCACTAATTGGGCCACACACACCCCACTTGACTGGCATCAGTTGACCCCCCTTTTGAAAAAGAAAAAGATGCTTTGCATGAAGCACTCTCAAAAATACGCGTGCCTTTCCCGTCCCCTGGCTGACCCAAGGGAAGAAAAGTCCTCTGAGAGCCATGACTTGTTCATCTTGGTTCTTTTAGAAACACAGCGAGGGGACTCCAACCACAGTCTCCCTCGTTGCCACTAATTGGGCCACACACACCCCACTTGACTGGCATCAGTTGACCCCCCTTTTGAAAAAGAAAAAGATGCTTTGCATGAAGCACTCTCAAAAATACGCGTGCCTTTCCCGTCCCCTGGCTGACCCAGGGGAAGAAAAGTCCTCTGAGAGCCATGACTTGTTCATCTTGGTTCTTTTAGAAACATAGCGAGGGGACTCCAACCACAGTCTCCCTCGTTGCCACTAATTGGGCCACACACACCCCACTTGACTGGCATCAGTTGACCCCCCTTTTGAAAAAGAAAAAGATGCTTTGCATGAAGCACTCTCAAAAATACGCGTGCCTTTCCCGTCCCCTGGCTGACCCAAGGGAAGAAAAGTCCTCTGAGAGCCATGACTTGTTCATCTTGGTTCTTTTAGAAACACAGCGAGGGGACTCCAACCACAGTCACCCTCGTTGCCACTAATTAGGCCACACACACCCCACTTGACTGGCATCAGTTGACCCCCCTTTTGAAAAAGAAAAAGATGCTTTGCATGAAGCACTCTCAAAAATACGCGTGCCTTTCCCGTCCCCTGGCTGACCCAGGGGAAGAAAAGTCCTCTGAGAGCCATGACTTGTTCATCTTGGTTCTTTTAGAAACATAGCGAGGGGACTCCAACCACAGTCTCCCTCGTTGCCACTAATTGGGCCACACACACCCCACTTGACTGGCATCAGTTGACCCCCCTTTTGAAAAAGAAAAAGATGCTTTGCATGAAGCACTCTCAAAAATACGCGTGCCTTTCCCGTCCCCTGGCTGACCCAAGGGAAGAAAAGTCCTCTGAGAGCCATGACTTGTTCATCTTGGTTCTTTTAGAAACACAGCGAGGGGACTCCAACCACAGTCTCCCTCGTTGCCACTAATTGGGCCACACACACCCCACTTGACTGGCATCAGTTGACCCCCCTTTTGAAAAAGAAAAAGATGCTTTGCATGAAGCACTCTCAAAAATACGCGTGCCTTTCCCGTCCCCTGGCTGACCCAGGGGAAGAAAAGTCCTCTGAGAGCCATGACTTGTTCATCTTGGTTCTTTTAGAAACATAGCGAGGGGACTCCAACCACAGTCTCCCTCGTTGCCACTAATTGGGCCACACACACCCCACTTGACTGGCATCAGTTGACCCCCCTTTTGAAAAAGAAAAAGATGCTTTGCATGAAGCACTCTCAAAAATACGCGTGCCTTTCCCGTCCCCTGGCTGACCCAAGGGAAGAAAAGTCCTCTGAGAGCCATGACTTGTTCATCTTGGCTCTTTTAGAAACACAGCGAGGGGACTCCAACCACAGTCTCCCTCGTTGCCACTAATTAGGCCACACACACCCCACTTGACTGGCATCAGTTGACCCCCCTTTTGAAAAAGAAAAAGATGCTTTGCATGAAGCACTCTCAAAAATATGCGTGCCTTTCCCGTCCCCTGGCTGACCCAGGGGAAGAAAAGTCCTCTGAGAGCCATGACTTGTTCATCTTGGTTCTTTTAGAAACACAGCAAGGGGACTCCAACCACAGTCCCCCTCGTTGCCACTAATTGGGCCACACACACCCCACTTGACTGGCATCAGTTGACCCCCTTTTGAAAAAGAAAAAGATGCTTTGCATGAAGCACTCTCAAAAATACGAGTGCCTTTCCCGTCCCCTGGCTGACCCAGGGGAAGAAAAGTCCTCTGAGAGCCATGACTTGTTCATCTTGGTTCTTTTAGAAACACAGCAAGGGGCCTCCAACCACAGTCTGCCTCGTTGCCACTAATTGGGCCACACACACCCCACTTGACTGGCATCAGTTGACCCCCCTTTTGAAAAAGAAAAAGATGCTTTGCATGAAGCACTCTCAAAAATACGCGTGCCTTTCGCCTCCCCTGGATGACCCAGGTGAAGAAAAGTCCTCTGAGAGCCATGACTTGTTCATCTTGGTTCTTTTAGAAACATAGCGAGGGGACTCCAACCACAGTCTCCCTCGTTGCCACTAATTGGGCCACACACACCCCACTTGACTGGCATCAGTTGACCCCCCTTTTGAAAAAGAAAAAGATGCTTTGCATGAAGCACTCTCAAAAATACGCGTGCCTTTCCCGTCCCCTGGCTGACCCAAGGGAAGAAAAGTCCTCTGAGAGCCATGACTTGTTCATCTTGGTTCTTTTAGAAACAAAGCGAGGGGACTCCAACCACAGTCTCCCTCGTTGCCACTAATTGGGCCACACACACCCCACTTGACTGGCATCAGTTGACCCCCCTTTTGAAAAAGAAAAAGATGCTTTGCATGAAGCACTCTCAAAAATACGCGTGCCTTTCCCGTTCCCTGGTTGACCCAGGGGAAGAAAAGTCCTCTGAGAGCCATGACTTGTTCATCTTGGTTCTTTTAGAAACAAAGCGAGGGGACTCCAACCACAGTCTCCCTCGTTGCCACTAATTGGGCCACACACACCCCACTTGACTGGCATCAGTTGACCCCCCTTTTGAAAAAGAAAAAGATGCTTTGCATGAAGCACTCTCAAAAATACGCGTGCCTTTCCCGTCCCCTGGCTGACCCAGGGGAAGAAAAGTCCTTTGAGAGCCATGACTTGTTCATCTTGGTTCTTTTAGAAACACAGCGAGGGGACTCCAACCACAGTCTCCCTCGTTGCCACTAATTGGGCCACACACACCCCACTTGACTGGCATCAGTTGACCCCCCTTTTGAAAAAGAAAAAGATGCTTTGCATGAAGCACTCTCAAAAATACGCGTGCCTTTCCCGTCCCCTGGCTGACCCAGGGGAAGAAAAGTCCTCTGAGAGCCATGACTTGTTCATCTTGGCTCTTTTAGAAACATAGCGAGGGGACTCCAACCACAGTCTCCCTCGTTGCCACTAATTGGGCCACACACACCCCACTTGACTGGCATCAGTTGACCCCCCTTTTGAAAAAGAAAAAGATGCTTTGCATGAAGCACTCTCAAAAATACGCGTGCCTTTCCCGTCCCCTGGCTGACCCAAGGGAAGAAAAGTCCTCTGAGAGCCATGACTTGTTCATCTTGGTTCTTTTAGAAACACAGCGAGGGGACTCCAACCACAGTCTCCCTCGTTGCCACTAATTAGGCCACACACACCCCACTTGACTGGCATCAGTTGACCCCCCTTTTGAAAAAGAAAAAGATGCTTTGCATGAAGCATTCTCAAAAATACGAGTGCCTTTTCCGTCCCCTGGCTGACCCAGGGGAAGAAAAGTCCTCTGAGAGCCATGACTTGTTCATCTTGGTTCTTTTAGAAACACTGCAAGGGGACTCCAACCACAGTCTGCCTCGTTGCCACTAATTGGGCCACACACACCTTGACCCCCCTTTTGAAAAAGAAAAAGATGCTTTGCATGAAGCACTCTCAAAAATACGCGTGCCTTTCGCCTCCCCTGGATGACCCAGGTGAAGAAAAGTCCTCTGAGAGCCATGACTTGTTCATCTTGGTTCTTTTAGAAACATAGCGAGGGGACTCCAACCACAGTCTCCCTCGTTGCCACTAATTGGGCCACACACACCCCACTTGACTGGCATCAGTTGACCCCCCTTTTGAAAAAGAAAAAGATGCTTTGCATGAATCACTCTCAAAAATACGCGTGCCTTTCCCGTCCCCTGGCTGACCCAAGGGAAGAAAAGTCCTCTGAGAGCCATGACTTGTTCATCTTGGTTCTTTTAGAAACATAGCGAGGGGACTCCAACCACAGTCTCCCTCGTTGCCACTAATTGGGCCACACACACCCCACTTGACTGGCATCAGTTGACCCCCCTTTTGAAAAAGAAAAAGATGCTTTGCATGAAGCACTCTCAAAAATACGCGTGCCTTTCCCATTCCCTGGTTGACCCAGGGGAAGAAAAGTCCTCTGAGAGCCATGACTTGTTCATCTTGGTTCTTTTAGAAACAAAGCGAGGGGACTCCAACCACAGTCTCCCTCGTTGCCACTAATTGGGCCACACACACCCCACTTGACTGGCATCAGTTGACCCCCCTTTTGAAAAAGAAAAAGATGCTTTGCATGAAGCACTCTCAAAAATACGCGTGCCTTTCGCCTCCCCTGGATGACCCAGGTGAAGAAAAGTCCTCTGAGAGCCATGACTTGTTCATCTTGGTTCTTTTAGAAACATAGCGAGGGGACTCCAACCACAGTCTCCCTCGTTGCCACTAATTGGGCCACACACACCCCACTTGACTGGCATCAGTTGACCCCCCTTTTGAAAAAGAAAAAGATGCTTTGCATGAAGCACTCTCAAAAATACGCGTGCCTTTCCCATCCCCTGGCTGACCCAAGGGAAGAAAAGTCCTCTGAGAGCCATGACTTGTTCATCTTGGTTCTTTTAGAAACATAGCGAGGGGACTCCAACCACAGTCTCCCTCGTTGCCACTAATTGGGCCACACACACCCCACTTGACTGGCATCAGTTGACCCCCCTTTTGAAAAAGAAAAAGATGCTTTGCATGAAGCACTCTCAAAAATACGCGTGCCTTTCCCGTTCCCTGGTTGACCCAGGGGAAGAAAAGTCCTCTGAGAGCCATGACTTGTTCATCTTGGTTCTTTTAGAAACAAAGCGAGGGGACTCCAACCACAGTCTCCCTCGTTGCCACTAATTGGGCCACACACACCCCACTTGACTGGCATCAGTTGACCCCCCTTTTGAAAAAGAAAAAGATGCTTTGCATGAAGCACTCTCAAAAATACGCGTGCCTTTCCCGTCCCTTGGCTGACCCAGGGGAAGAAAAGTCCTCTGAGAGCCATGACTTGTTCATCTTGGTTCTTTTAGAAACACAGCGAGGGGACTCCAACCACAGTCTCCCTCGTTGCCACTAATTGGGCCACACACACCCCACTTGACTGGCATCAGTTGACCCCCCTTTTGAAAAAGAAAAAGATGCTTTGCATGAAGCACTCTCAAAAATACGCGTGCCTTTCCCGTCCCCTGGCTGACCCAAGGGAAGAAAAGTCCTCTGAGAGCCATGACTTGTTCATCTTGGTTCTTTTAGAAACACAGCGAGGGGACTCCAACCACAGTCTCCCTCGTTGCCACTAATTGGGCCACACACACACCACTTGACTGGCATCAGTTGACCCCCCTTTTGAAAAAGAAAAAGATGCTTTGCATGAAGCACTCTCAAAAATACGCGTGCCTTTCCCGTCCCCTGGCTGACCCAGGGGAAGAAAAGTCCTCTGAGAGCCATGACTTGTTCATCTTGGTTCTTTTAGAAACACAGCAAGGGGACGCCAACCACAGTCTCCCTCGTTGCCACTAATTGGGCCACACACACCCCACTTGACTGGCGTCAGTTGACCCCACTTTTGAAAATGGAAAAGATGCTTTGCATGAAGCACTTTCAAAAATACGCGTGCCTTTTGCCTCCCCTGGATGACCCAGGGGAAGAAAAGTCCTCTGAGAGCCATGACTTGTTCATCTTGGTTCTTTTAGAAACACAGCGAGGGGACTCCAACCACAGTCTTCCTCGTTGCCACTAATTGGGCCACACACACCCCAATTGACTGGCATCACTTGACCCCCCTATTCAAAATGAAAAAGATGCTTTGCATGAAGCACTCTCAAAAATATGCGTGCCTTTCGCCTCCCCTGGCTGGCCCAGGGGAAGAAAAGTCCTCTGAGAGCCATGTCCACATTGTCAGTGGACAGACACGTGTGCTTATCTGGCAGCAGACCCCCAGCAGCACTGAAGACAGGTTCCGAGAGAACGCTGGCTGCAGGACACGACAAGATCCCCAAGGCGTACGTGGTGACCTCAGGCAATGTATCCAGATTGGAAGCCTAAAATGAGAAGGGCTCAAGTTGCACAGTAATGGCATCGATGTTTCCTTGCATATACTCATAAATCTGTGTCTACTCCTCTTTTTCCTTGTCCAGCTGTTTTGTTTTCGCATGAGTATATGTCCTTGTCACTTTCCCATGTGTTTGTGTTGTGTTGTGAGTTGTTTGTCACCTTTTGGACACCTTTGAGGGTGTTTTCTATGTGTTTTTATGTGTTTGTGATTGCCTGCCATTGTTTCCTATGCAGTTCGAGTTCGGTTCGTCGAACGTTCGACGAACCGAACTCGAATGGGAGCTCCGTTCGGCGAACCGACCTCGAGCTGAACCGCGACCGGTTCGCTCATCTCTAGGCAATATCCAACTTTTAGACAAGTTTTAAGATATGACAAGGGAAATACCAAGGCCAGGTATCCATCCACAGACAGCTGTTTCGGGTTATTGCCCCTTATCAGTAGAGTTTAGCGCAGTTCGCGGTTCTCCAGTTCGCGGTTTGAGTAATTTTGGGGGCTGTTCTAAATCGAACTAGAACTCGAGCTTTTTGCTAAAGCTCGATAGTTCTAGTTACGTTCTAGCAGCAAATGCAAAATGGGAAATGCAGTGGATGTTGTGTATATGGACTTTTCAAAAGCTTTTGATACGGTGCCACACAAAAGGTTGGTACATAAAATGAGAATAATGGGGATAGGGGAAAATATGTGTAACTGGGTTAAAAACTGGCTCAGTGATAGGAAACAAAGGGTGGTTATTAATGGTACGTACTCGGACTGGGTCTCAGTTCATAGTGGGGTACCACAGGGGTCAGTATTGGGCCCGCTTCTTTTCAACATATTTATAAATGACCTTGTTGGGGGCATGCGGAGTAGAATTTCAATATTTGCAGATGATACTAAACTCTGCAGGGTAATCAATACAGAGGAGGATAATTTTATATTACAGGGAGATTTATGTAAATTGGAGGATTGGGCTGAGAAGTGGCAATTGAAGTTTAATGTAGATAAATGTAAGGTCATGCACTTGGGTAGAGGAAATAACATTTATGATTATGTACTTAATTGTAGAACACTGGGTAAAACAGACACAGAAAAAGACTTGGGTGTATGGGTGGATGGTAAACTTCACTTTAGTGGCCAGTGTCAGGCAGCTGCTGCCAGGGCTAATAAAATAATGGGATGTATTAAAAGAGGTATAAGTGTTCATGAAAAAAATATAGTTCTACCTCTGTACAAGTCACTAGTGCGACCGCACTTAGAATACTGTGTACAATTCTGGTCACCGATATATAAGAAGGACATAGCTGAACTGGAGAGGGTGCAGAGAAGAGCGACCAAGATTATTAGAGGAATGGGTGGGCTGCAATACGAAGACAGGTTATTAAACTTGGGGTTATTTAGTTTGGAAAAACGAAGGCTTAGGGGGGATCTAATCACAATGTATAAATATATGAGGGGACAGTACAGAGACCTTTCCAAAGATCTTTTTACACCTAGGCCTGCGACTGGAACACGGGGGCATCCGATACGTCTGGAGGAAAGAAGGTTTAATCATAATCACAGACGAGGATTCTTTACTGTACGAGCAGTGAGACTATGGAACTCTCTGCCGCATGATGTTGTAATGAGTGATTCACTACTAACATTTAAGCAGAGCCTGGATGCCTTTCTTGAAAAATTTAATATTACCAGTTATGTATATTAGATTTTATGACAGGGTGTTGATCCAGGGAACTAGTCTGATTGCCGGATGTGGAGTCAGGAAGGAAATTTTTTCCCCATTGGAACTTGTTTGCCACATTGGGGTTTTTTTGCCTTCCTCTGGATCAACATGTTAGGCTACGGGTTGAACTAGATGGACTTAGAGTCTCCCTTCAACCTTAAAAACTATGATACTATGATACTATGAAAAAGCCAAGCTAATTACTAGCTGGCTTTCTGCTGTAATAGTGCAAGTCGCTATTTGCAGCACCACTGCATTGCACACTCAAACTCATTGTTACTAAGCCATTATACTAGCAAACACTGAGTAAACTTAGTGGCATCCTAAAAGTGGCTGTTGGACTTCCATTAGTGTCCAACTGTCAGGGCCAGGCGGTCGGGCAGACCCAGGAGGTGGATCCACTGGTCCGAACTCTAAGATGGTGGTAAGGAGTCCGGTAGCTGAAGCACTATGGGCAGCAGAACAGTCCGTGCAAGTGTGTAACGGAGAAGTCCCTGGGACCACGGAGTCACAGATGGTAGTCCGGGTGACGTAGCTCAGGTTCGGAAGCCGAGATGAGGTCAGGCGGGGTCCGGAACCTTTGGAGCGAGATGACGGGTCACCGCAGGGATCCGAGATGGTACGGACTGTCAGATGGCAGACGGACAGCGTGCGGGGTTCGGGATTCAGCAGGACCGGATGCCGAGGCAGGATCAGCTCTAGAAGAGAGATACGTGAGTATGGCAAGGAGACACAAGGAGACCTGACTCCTAGCTTGGAAGACACGAAGATCAGGCCCCGCCCCCTTGGACAATAAACCCTTATATACCCTGTACCTGTTTAGCTTCATTTCCTGTTAATGGACGCTGGCCCTTTAAGAAAGGGTCAGTGACCGCGCGCGCGCCCTAATGCGCATGCGCGCCGCCCGGGTGCCAGAAGCCAGGGAAGGAAGCTGAGGGGAGGACGCAGGGGAGCCGGCCAGGGCCTGGGAAGCCGTCAGACGCCGGGATCGGAGGCCAGGGAACCTGGGAAGGACGGGCACCGGAGGCTGGGGAGCGGGGAGCGTGGCAGGTGAGTCGGGGAGCGGGGCTGAGGACCCGGGGAGCGGAGCAGAGGACCCGGGGAGGGGAGCCGAGGACCCGGGGAGCGTGACACCAACTAGTGCAAATCTAATTGCAGCACCTCTGCATTGCACACTCAAACTCATTGTTACTAAGCCATTATTTTACCAAACACTGAGTAAACTTAATGGCATCCTAAAAGTGGCTGTTGGACTTCCATTAGTGTCCCACTGGTGCAAAGCTATTTGCAGCACCACTGTATTGCACACTCAAACTCATTGTTACTAAGCCATTATACTAGCAAACACTGAGTAAACTTAGTGGCATCCTAAAAGTGGCTGTTGGACTTCCATTAGTGTCCCACTAGTGCAAATCTATTTGCAGCACCTCTGCATTGCACACTCAAACTCATTGTTACTAAGCCATTATACTAGCAAACACTGAGTAAACTTAGTGGCATCCTAAAAGTGGCTGTTGGATTTTCATTAGTGTCCCACTGGTGCAAAGCTATTTGCAGCACCACTGCATTGCACACTCAAACTCATTGGTACTAAGCCATTATACTAGCAACTACTAAGTAAACGTAGTGGCATCCTAAAAGTGGCTGTTGGACTTTCCTTAGTGTCCCACTAGTGCAAATCTATTTGCAGCATCTCTGCATTGCACACTTAAACTCATTGTTACTAAGCCATTATACTAGCAAACACTGAGTAAACTTAGTGGCATCCTAAAAGTGGCTGTTGGACTTCCATTAGTGTCCCACTGGTGCAAAGCTATTTGCAGCATCTCTGCATTGCACACTCATACTCATTGTTACTAAGCCATTATACTATCAAACACTGAGGAAACTTAGTGGTATCCCAAAAGTGGCTGTTGGACTTCCATTAGTGTCCCACTAGTGCAAATCTATTTGCAGCACCTCTGCATTTCACACTCAAACTCATTGTTACTAAGCCATTATACTAGCAAACACTGAGTAAACTTAGTGGCATCCTAAAAGTGACTGTTGGACTTCCATTAGTTTCCCACTAGTGCAAATCTATTTGCGGCACCTCTGCATTGCACACTCAAACTCATTGTTACTAAGCCATTATACTAGCAAACACTGAGTAAATTTAGTGGCATCCTAAAAGTGGCTGTTGGAATTCCATTAGTGTCCCACTGCTGCAAAGCTATTTGCAGCACCACTGCATTGCACACTCAAACTTATTGTTACTAAGCCATTATACTAGCAAACACTGAGTAAACTTAGTGGCATCCTAAAAGTGGCTGTTGGACTTCCATTAGTGTCACACTAGTGCAAATCTATTAGCAGCACCTCTGCATTGCACACTCAAACTCATTGTTACTAAGCCATTATACTAGAAAACACTGAGTAAACTTAGTGGCATTCTAAAAGTGGCTGTTAGACTTCCATTAGTGTCCCACTAGAGCAAATCTATTTGCAGCACCTCTGCATTGCACACTCAAACTCATTGTTACTAAGCCATTATACCTGCAAACTATTCTGCCAGTTTAAGGGCCGTAGTTTCATTGTCGGGGATAGTTATTGTTGTTTATTCGGCTGTTAATAAAGATAGACCACTTCTGCAATCTACACCACCTCTCAATTTTTACTACCACATTTTAAGTGAACAATCTTGTCTCAATCAAAATGCGTGGTAAAATTACAGATGCTGGTGGAGAGGGGAAGAGGCGTGTTGGAAAAGGAAAAAAAGGGTTTGTCCGTGGGGAAAACTGCAAAGCTCCATTAACATCTGCTGAAGATAGACCATCTTCCAGCAAAAGTAAGATGTCTACTACTTACCGTGGACAATCCGATGTGCTCCCTTTTTTACCAACACGAGCAACTGGAACAAAGGTAGATGATGGCCAAAAAAAGAATATGCTTAAATGGATCTCAATTGGTCCAACAAGTGCCCTCTCCGCCACCTCAACTACTGCATCCAAAAAACACCAGTCCTCTGAGTTGTCATTAGAGTTGAGCGCGGTTCGCGGTTCGAGGTTCTCCATTCGCGGTTCGAGTGATTTTGGGGGGTGTTCTAGATCGAACTAGAACTCGAGCTTTTTGCTAAAGTTCGATAGTTCTAGTTACGTTCGAGAACGGTTCTAGCAGCAAAAAGCAGGGCTTTTTACAGCTACAGTGTGCAGGAGCCATTGCTGGCAGCCTGCCAGAAGCTAGTAACCAAGATAAACATCGGGTATCCAAGCAAAGCGCTTTGGTTAGTAACCCGATATTTATCCTAGTTACGGGCAGGAAGCCCACACTTCCCCGCTCAGCTCACTCCGCCCGCTCCTGCACGCGGCATGTACACATACATATACACACACACACACTCACACTCACCTGTCCCCAGCCAAGCAGTCCATGACACTGACGTCCTCAGCGCCACATGACCCCGCTAGGCTCCACCCATGTCGCACTCCGCCGCCAGCACACATGGCTCCGCCCACCTGGCACTCTGCACACCTGGTCCCGCTAGGCTCCGCCCACCTGTCACTCTGCACACATGGCCCGCTAGGCTCCGCCCACCTGCCACTCTGCACACATTACCCCGCTAGGCTCCGCCCACCTGGCACTCTGCACATATTACCCCGCTAGGCTCCGCCCACCTGGCACTCTGCACACATGGTCCCGCTAGGCTCCGCCCACCTGTCACTCTGTACACATGAGCCCACTAGGCTCCGCCCACCTCGCACTCTGCACACATTGCCCCGCTAGGCTCCGCCCACCTGTCACTCTGCACACATTACCCCGCTAGGCTCCGCCCATCTGGGACTCTGCACACATGGTCAAGCTAGGCTCCGCCCACCTGGCAATCTGCACACATCGTCTCGCTAGGCTCCACCCACCTGAGACTCTGCACACATTACCCCGCTAGGCTCCGCCCACCTGTCCCTCTGCACACATGGTCCAGCTAGGCTCCGCCCACCTGGCACTCTGCACACATTGCCCCGCTAGGCTCCGCCCACCTGTCACTCTGCACACATTACCCCGCTAGGTTCCTCCCACCTGGCACTCTGCACACATGGTCTCGCTAGGCTCCGCCCACCTGGCACTCTGCACACAATGCCCCGCTAGGCTCCGCCCACCTGGCACTCTGCACACATTACCCCGCTAGGCTCCGCCCACCTGACACTCTGCACACATGGTCCCGCTAGGCTCCGCCCACCTGGCACTCTGCACACATTACCCTGCTAGGCTCTGCCCACCTGCCACTCTGCACACATGGTCTTGATAGGCTCCGCCCACCTGGCACTCTGCACACATTACCCCGCTAGGTTCCTCCCACCTGGCACTCTGCACACATGGTCTCGCTAGGCTCCGCCCACCTGGCACTCTGCACACATTGCCCCGCTAGGCTCCGCCCACCTGGCACTCTGCACACATTACCCCGCTAGGCTCCGCCCACCTGACACTCTGCACACATGGTCCCGCTAGGCTCCGCCCACCTGGCACTCTGCACACATTACCCTGCTAGGCTCCGCCCACCTGGCACTCTGCACACATGGTCTTGCTAGGCTCCGCCCACCTGGCAATCTGCACACATCGTCCCGCTCGGCTTACCTGTGGTGATGAAGTCCCGACCTCAGCGCTGTCACTGTCCTCCATGGCCGCCGCTTGTCACATCAACTTTGCTCGCTTCCGACCCGAGACTGACTAGCGGTGACGTCACGGGCCGCTCGCGATACTTGGCTGTTTTGAAGTGTGATTGAAGTCAGTGTGCAGGAGATCAGCGCAGGTAATGTACCTAGCTGACAGCAGCACTTGTCATGCCGTGCAGTGACCTGGGCTGACCCATTGATGTTAGCTCAGGTCACTGCACTGCTCTCCCAGCCAATGGAGAACATCCTGCTCTTCATTGACTGGGACAGTGTGGATCGACATGGGAACCCCTTGGATTACACCAGACCTGGATTTGTTTTTCTTTCTAATAAATTGGTTAAATAGGGAATGTATTGGGGAGTGTTTTTTCAAATAAAAATGTGTTTGTCGTCTATTTTTTTTTATTACTGACTGGGTTGGTGATGTTGGCTATCTGATAGACGCCTGACCTCACCAACCCCAGGGCTTGGTGCCAGGTGACATTACAGATCTGGTATTAACCCCATATATTACCCCGTTTGCCACCGCACCAGGGCACGGGATGAGCTGGGGCGAAGCACCAGGATTGGCGCATCTAATGGATGCTCCACTTCTGGGGCGGCTGCGGCCTGCTATTTTTAGGCTGGGGACCTCCCTAGTCTGAGAATATCAGACCCCAGCTGTCTGCTTTACCTTGGCTGGTAATCAAATTTTGGGGGGACCCCTACGTGTTTTTTTTTTTTTTTAATTATTATTTAATTTAAAATAACAGCGTGGGGTGCCTCAGTTTTGGATTACCAGCCAAGGTGAAGCTGCCAGCTGTGGTCTGCAGGCTGCAGCCGTCTGCTTTAGCCTAGCTGGCTACAAAAATAGGGGGAACCCTACGTCATTTTTTTTTTTCATTTTTTTTGGCTAAATACAAAGCTAAGCACCCCTTAGTGCCACATGAAAGGCACCAAAGGGTGCAAAATTACAAAATGCAGGAGAGTGGGACATTATGTGTCTTTCTGCCATTATAATGACAGAAAAGACTGATATGAAGTGTACAAGCACAAGAAAATCACCAGAGCGCTCTACGCTGTGAAAAGCAGTAGAAAATGGCACTGGAGTGAACATGTGACCGTCTCATGTAGGTTGAAGCTATGGATCCTGGGTAAATTTATGTATTTTCCTTCCTTCAGTTTTTTTGCAGTACGCAAAAAATACAGAAGGCACACGGATGACAAACAGATGAGATACGGACCGTCTACCGAACGGAAACAGATGCCACACGGATGCACCCATGAAAAAAAACGGACTGTTTTTGCAGACCGCAAAAATGGATCGGTCGTGTTAATGTAGCCTTATTCTGATCTGCCGTTTATAAACAGCAGGCAGAAATAAGTGAATAGCGCCCCCCAGCGTCAGAAAATCTCCGGGGTTTCAGGGCTAGCTGAGACCCTGGAGATCATGATTCAGGACGGTTTTTCTGGTCCCCGCTCACGTGATCACCAGTATACACCGTACACCGATGATCACGTTACAGTAAATGACAGCGTCTGTAAAAAATTATTTATCTCCCATCTGGCATGAACAAACATGATAAATCTCCTACCCGGTCCCCTCCGGTCCCCCGGTGTCGCCAAAGTGCCCCCCCTGATACCCTCCCAGAAATCCAAGATGGCCACGCGCACAGCAGCGCGCCGGCCGCATTCACCCTACTCTTCTGATTTCTGTCGCATGTACCATGACACATGCGACAGAAAACTCCTCCCCAGGCCCTGCCAGGTCACCCCCTATAACCCCACCGGTCTTCCCCGGTGTCCCACGGTACCTGTGCAGCGTTGGTCCCCCGCGGCCCTCTCCTTCACAATAGACGCTGCCACATGAGCGGCTGTCAGCTCAAGTTCCTGTGTTCAGACACAATGAGTGGTGGTTATGCATCTGTAAGCTAAATGGGTGGCATGGTGGCTCAGTGGTTAGCCACCCATTTATGGTTAGCTGAGGTCCTGGGTTCAATTCCCACCAAGAACACCATCTGCAAGGAGTTTGTATGTTCCCCCCGTGTTTGCGTGGGTTTCCTCTGGGTACCCCGGTTTCCTCCCACACTCCAAAGACATACAGCGCTTTGGAATTAATAACTAGTGATGAGCGAGCATGCTTGTCACTACTCGGTACTCGCACGAGTATCGCTGTACTCGGGCTGCTCGGCGGGGACCAAGTAATCTCGCGATACTCGTGCTGTATACAGGCAGGCAGGGTATAGCCAGGTCGGAGTACAGTAGCAGAGTCCTTCTCAGGACTATTGTTGCTATATACAGGCAGGGTATAGCCAGGTCTGAATACAGGCTAGTGACCAAAAGAGTCCTTGTCAGGACTATTGTACCAGTATACAGGCAGGCAGGCAGGCAGGGTAGTGGTGACCGTATACCAGCCTTCATCATATCTGGGGCTGGTGTACACAGTGTAAAACAGTCCAGATAGTGTCTGACTTGTCTGTAATTGTCGCTCCCCAAAAAAACCTGTTAGGTTCTTATTGCGTCCGTGCTTGGTTTTTAAAACCGCACGTGTGTGCCTGTTGGTGGCAGCGTACAGGTGCACTTGTATGCAATTTCCAGAAACTTTTATATAACGCACAAGTAGTGAATATACACGTCAGCAGTGCACAGCATTGCAAAATGCGCAAGGGCATTGGCAAGGAACAAGGAAGTGGACGTGATGGTGGTGCAGGCAGAGGCCGAGGTCGTGGGCAAGCTCTAATTTCGCCACAACAAAGGGCCACATCTAGTCGCTCGCACGTCCTGTCCCAAATTCTTGGGGACCGCAGCAGTACACCGCTCTTGAACCAAGACCAGTGTCAACAGGTTGTTAGTTGGATAGCAGATAATGCTTCCAGTCAGATTGGCACCACCACAAACACTCTGTCTTCCACACGGTCAAGTGTCAGTAGCCGTGATACTGCACCGCACATTTCTGAACCTGATCCTCCTTCCTACCACCAGGCTGAGTACACGTCCTCCTCGGACATTAATGATCCCACACTTGGACACTCGGAAGAGCTGTTCACGTTTCCATTCACACATTCTGGCCTCTCGCCAGCTCATATTGAAGTGGGTCATGAGGAGATCGTCTGTACAGATGGCCAAATATTTGAGCAGCCACGTTCTCACGAAGTTGGCAACGTGTCTCAACAAGTGGTGGACGATGATGAGACACAATTGTCAGCAAGTCAGGAGGAGGATCAGGGTGCGGAAGTGGAAGACGACGTGGTGGATGATCCAGTAACTGACCCAACCTGGCAGGAGGATATGCAGAGCGAGGACAGCAGTGCACAGGGGGAGGGAGGCGTAGCATCACAACAGGCAGTAAGAAGCAGGGTGGTGGCCCCAGGCAGAAGTCAGGCAACCGTTCCCCGGAACAACACGACGACACAAGGTGCCTGTACAAATGTTAGGTCTTCCCGAGTCTGGCAGTTTTTTAAGTTGGATCCAGATGATTCAAAAAAGGCCATTTGCAACACCTGCCGTGCCAGCATCAGCAGGGGTACCAAAACTAGCAGCCTGACCACCACCAGCATGATCAGGCACATGTCAGCCAAGCACCCGACTTTGTGGGAAGTACAACAGAGTCGAGGAGCAGTGCTTGCTGATGTCACTGCTACGTCTTCGCTGGTTGTGCATGCGAGCCAATCCTCTGTCCATGCTGCCTGCGAACAAGCCTCCTCCACTCCTGCACCTGCAGTTGCCTACGCAGAAAGAACACCATCATCAAGCACGTCCTTGTCCCAGCGCAGCGTTCAGTTATCCATTCAGCAAACCTTTGAACGCAGGCGCAAATACACTGCCAACACCCCACATGCCACAGTTCTAAATGCTAACATTTCGCGACTGCTTGCGCTGGAAATGTTGCCTTTTAGGCTGGTGGAGACAGAAGCATTCCGTGACCTGATGGCGGCAGCTGTCCCACGTTACTCGGTCCCCAGCCGCCACTATTTCTCCCGGTGTGCCGTCCCCGCGTTGCATAACCACGTGTCACAAAACATCACACGTGCCCTGAACAACGCTGTTTCACCCAAGGTCCACCTAACCACAGACACGTGGACAAGTGCTTGTGGGCAAGGCCGCTACATCTCGTTGACGGCACACTGGGTTAATATTGTGGAAGCTGGGACCCAGTCTGAGCGAGGGACGGAACACGTCCTTCCCACACCAAGGTTTGCAGGCCCTACCTCAGTCAGTGTTTCACCCACACTCTACAGCTCCGGAATGTCATGCTCTTCAGCCTCCTCCTCCTCCTGCGCATCCTCATCCACTGTGCCCTCCACACCAGTCACAAGCTGGAAGCACTGCAGCACTGCCTCGGCAAAGCGGCAACAGGCTGTGCTGAAGCTAATCTGCATAGGTGACAAACCCCACAATGCAGAAGAGCTGTGGACAGCTCTGAAACAGCAGGCAGATCACTGGCTCACACCTCTGAACCTAAAGCCAGGAAAGGTCGTGTGTGACAATGGCCGGAACCTGGTGGCGGCTTTGAGGCGAGGCCAGCTGACACATGTTCCATGCGTGGCCCATGTGCTCAACCTCGTGGTTCAGCGGTTTATAAAGTCATACCCAGAGCTGTCTGATCTGCTGGTAAAAGTTCGCCGCCTGTCTGCACATTTTCGAAAGTCACCTACTGCTTCAGCCGGCCTTGCCGGCTTTCAGCGCCGTTTGCATCTTCCGGCTCACAGACTGGTGTGTGATGTCCCCACGCGTTGGAATTCAACTCTGCACATGTTGGTCAGGATATGTGAGCAGAAGAGGGCAGTTGTTGAGTACCTGCATCACCTAAGCCGTCGGGAAATGGGTCAAACTCCACACATAACACCTGAGGAGTGGAGATGGATGTCAGACCTATGTACCATCCTCCAAAACTTTGAGGACTCCACCAAGATGGTGAGTGGTGATGACGCCATTATTAGCGTCACCATACCGCTACTCTGCCTTCTAAAACGGTCTCTGCTGAAAAACAAACATGATGCATTGCAGGCGGAGCGCGATGAGTTGCAGCAAGAAACAGTAGTGGGTGTGGGTGATAACACACAGCCCAGCCTCGTCTCATCACAACGTGCAGTGGAGGACTATGACGAGGAGGAGGATGAAGACATGGAGCAACTCTCCGGCCAAATTGAGGATATGACATGCACACCAGTCATATCCTCGGTTCAGCGTGGCTGGCCAGAGGACAGGGTAGATGAGGAGGAGGAGGAGGAGGAGGAGGAGGAGGACAGCATGTTCAGTCATCTTGTTGGTCAGGCTACTGAAGTCCTGGCTGTTAAGAGTCTGGCGCACATGGCTGACTTTATGGTAAGCTGCCTGTCTCGTGACCCTCGCGTTAAGAACATCTTGGCCGACAATCATTACTGGTTGGTAACACTGTTAGACCCACGCTACAAGGAGAACTTTTTGTCTCTTATTCCCGTGGAGGAGAGGTCAACCAAAATGCAGCAGTTCCGGAAGGCCATACTCACGGAAGTAGGCAAAGCATTCCCCTCACAAAACGCTAGCGGCATAGGTCAGGAATCAGTGGACAACCGAGGCATACAGCCGAGAGAGGCACAAGTCCAATCCGCCAGAGGTAGGGGAACAGTCTTTAAGATGTGGGACAGTTTTCTCAGCCCCTCACGTACCACAGCGCCTGAGGTGCGGGGTAGTGCCACAAGAAATCCCAAGTTTGCCCAGATGCTGAAGGAGTACCTTGCAGATCGAACAACTGTACTCTGACATTCCTCTGTGCCTTACAATTATTGGGTATCCAAGCTGGACACGTGGCATGAATTGGCTCTCTACGCCTTGGAAGTCCTGGCCTGCCCTGCTGCTAGCGTTTTTTCAGAGCGTGTTTTTAGTGCCGCAGGTGGAATCATTACAGATAAACGCACCCACCTGTCAACTTAAAATGCTGACAGGCTGACTCTGATCAAGATGAACAAGGGTTGGATTGGGCCAGACTTCACCACACCACCAGCAAATGAGAGCGGAATTTAAAGTTTGCCATTTACCTCCACTCACCCATGGGTACACACTTCTGGACTTTGGATAATCGCTGGACTGCTCCTCCTTCTCCTCATGCGCCACCATGATGATGACCGTTACAAATTGCAATACTTAGGCCTTTGTTTCAGGTATACCCCCAGTGGTAAATTTTTTCGCCCATTCTTTGCAGAATGGACATTACAACGACAGGAGACCCGCTCCTTTGCAATGGGAACAATGTTTTGAGGCCCTCATGCACGTCTCTACCCAGGGACAACATGGAGCCTCCCAATTTTTGGCTGCCCTGCCTAAGGGCTATACTATAATACACCCACTTCCTTAAAATGGACACTTAATGTTTTGAGGCCCTCATGCACGTCTCTACCCAGGGACAACATGGAGCCTCCCAATTTTTGGCTGCCCTGCCTAAGGGCTATACTATAATACACCCACTTCCTTAAAATGGACACTTAATGTTTTGAGGCCCTCATGCACGTCTCTACCCAGGGACAACGTGGAGCCTCCCAATTTTTGGCTGCCCTGCCTAAGGGCTATACTATAATACACCCACTTCCTTAAAATGGACACTTAATGTTTTGAGGCCCTCATGCACGTCTCTACCCAGGGACAATGTGGAGCCTCCCAATTTTTGGCTGCCCTGGCAAAGGGCTATACTGAAATAGACCCACTTCCTTACAATGGGCACTTCAGGTTTACAGGCCATCATGCACGTCTCTATCCAGGGACAATGTGGAGCCTCCCAATTTTTGGCTGCCCTGGCAAAGGGCTATACTGAAATAGACCCACTTCCTTACAATGGGCACTTCAGGTTTACAGGCCATCATGCACGTCTCTATCCAGGGACAATGTGGAGCCTCCCAATTTTTGGCTGCCCTGGCAAAGGGCTATACTGAAATAGACCCACTTCCTTACAATGGGCACTTCAGGTTTACAGGCCATCATGCACGTCTCTATCCAGGGACAATGTGGAGCCTCCCAATTTTTGGCTGCCCTGGCAAAGGGCTATACTGAAATAGACCCACTTCCTTACAATGGGCACTTCAGGTTTACAGGCCATCATGCACGTCTCTATCCAGGGACAATGTGGAGCCTCCCAATTTTTGGCTGCCCTGGCAAAGGGCTATACTGAAATAGACCCACTTCCTTACAATGGGCACTTCAGGTTTACAGGCCATCATGCACGTCTCTATCCAGGGACAATGTGGAGCCTCCCAATTTTTGGCTGCCCTGGCAAAGGGCTATACTGAAATAGACCCACTTCCTTACAATGGGCACTTCAGGTTTACAGGCCATCATGCACGTCTCTATCCAGGGACAATGTGGAGCCTCCCAATTTTTGGCTGCCCTGGCAAAGGGCTATACTGAAATAGACCCACTTCCTTACAATGGGCACTTCAGGTTTACAGGCCATCATGCACGTCTCTATCCAGGGACAATGTGGAGCCTCCCAATTTTTGGCTGCCCTGGCAAAGGGCTATACTGAAATAGACCCACTTCCTTACAATGGGCACTTCAGGTTTACAGGCCATCATGCACGTCTCTATCCAGGGACAATGTGGAGCCTCCCAATTTTTGGCTGCCCTGCCTAAGGGCTATACTATATAATACACCCACTTCCTGACAATGGACACTTAATGTTTTGAGGCCCTCATGCACGCCTCTATCCAGGGACAACGTGGAGCCTCCCAATTTTTGGCTGCCCTGCCTAAGGGCTATACTACAATAGACCCACTTCCTTACAATGGGCACTTCAGGTTTACAGGCCCTCATGCACGTCTGTATGCAGGGGCATTGGTGAACCTCACAATTTTGGACTGCCCTGGCAAAGGAAAATACTACAAAGACTCACTTCCTCAAAATGGGCACATTAGACTCAAGAGGCCTTCATGTACGTCTCTTCTCAGGGACATCGGAGTGCCACACAATGTTTTCACGTAAAATCTTTCATGTATTAATCTCAAAAAGTAACATACACCAGCTCTATCTCACTATTGGGTATGTGCCCTTAACATTTCTGCCATGAAAAATCATTTTGGGGTCATTTTGGAAGGTTTTCTGGTGAGTCCGTAAAAATGGCGTAAAACGCGGACAAAATTGTTCACAGCTGTGACTTTTGAGTGATAAATGCTTCAAGGGGTCTTCCCCATGCTGTTGCCATGTCATTTGAGCACTCTTCTGAGACTTTTGTGACCTTTTTAGGGTTTCTCCATGCTGCCGGGGGTCATTTCACAAAAATACTCGGGTCTCCCATAGGATAACATTGGGCTCGGTGCTCGGGCCGAGTACACGAGTATCTTGGGAGGCTCGGCCCGAGCTTCGAGCACCCGAGCTTTTTAGTACTCGCTCATCACTATTAATAACATTATATAAATGAATATATTATTATTATTACTGCAATGCCCTGCTCATGAGGTAAGGAACGTAATTGATCAGGAGAGCTATATATTACATATCCAAATGGAGGGATTTGCTTTTATAGTTTCCCTGCTGAACGACTACCAAACATGAGAGTCCGTTATACGCCACAAGAAAACTCATCTAAATAGCGAGCTCTGTTGTTAAGTATTCATTCAGCTGGATAACTGGACTTAAAGGGGTATTCCATCTCAAAGATACTATCCCCAATAAATAGTAGGTGAAATAGCAAAAATATCAGCAAATACCAATATTTTGAAATGTAGAATAGTTCTCCTGATTAGGCATGCCCTTACCTCATGAGCAGAGCATTGCAGCTTTGGTAGCAACCATTACGACATGGACTCTGCTGCTGTGGACCCCGGGAGAGTGAGTGCAGATTCATTGCACCCACACTCCTCACATGAAGGGTCTGCACTCCTAGAAAATGGAGGATATGTTCCCTGAGTGTCTCCCCCCATATTCTAGACGGTACAGAGTCGTTGTGGGACCCCTTTATTTTTTTTCTTACAATAAATTGGTGAAAGAGGGAATGTTTTGGGGACTGTTTTTTCAAATAAATTTCTTTTGTCGATTTTTTTTTGTTAGTACTGACAGTTTATGATGTTGGGTATCTAATAGACGCCATGACATCACAAACTGCTGGGCTTGATCTCAGGTGACATTACAGCTAGTATCAACCCGATTTATTACCCCGTTTGCCACTGCAACAGGGCACGGGATGAGCTGAGGTGAAGCGCCAGGATTGGCGCATCTAGTGGATGCGCCACGTCTGGGGTGCCTGTGGCCTGCTATTTTTAGGCTGTGAAGGCCCAATAACTGTGGACCTTCCAACCCTGAGAATACCAGACCACAGCTGTCCGCTTTACCTTGGCTGGTGATCCAGTTTGGGGGGGACCCTACTTTTTTTGTGTAATTATTAATATTTATAAAATAATTATAAAAAAAGAGCCTGGGGGGACCTCCACATTGGATCCCCAACCACGGTAAAGCTGCCAGCTGGGGTTTTCAGGCTACAGCCGTCTGCTTTACCCTAGCTGCCTATCAAAAATGAGGGGACCCAACGTCATTTTTTTTTAACTATTTTTTAAATAGAAAAAATTAATGGGCTTCCTTGTATTTTGATTGCCAACCAAGGTAACGGCAGGCAGATGGGGGTGGCAACCCATAGCTGTCTGCTTTATCTGCGCTGAGAATCAAAAATACCGCGGAGCGCTATGTCATTTTTTTTAAAGATTTATTTTTACAGCACTGTGATGTCCAGCAATCAAAATACAGGGAAGCCCATTTTGTTTTTAGTTATTTAAATAAATAATTAAAAAAAATATACATGGGCTCCCGCTGCATTTTTTGTATTGCTAGCTAAGGGTAATCCAAGCAGCTACTGGCTGCTAACCCCCACTGCTTGGTGTTACCTTCACTGGCAATGGAAAATCCAGGGACGCATTTTTTATTTTTTTTGCCAAAAAACTTGAGCTTCGCCATATTTTTGTATGCTAGCCAGGTATAGCAGGCAGGTGCTGGAAGAGTTGGATACAGCGCCAGAAGATGGCGCTTCTATGAAAGTGCCATTTTCTGAGGCGGCTGCAGACTGCAATTCACAGCAGTGGAGCCCAGAAAGCTCAGGCCAACCTGTGCTGCGGATTCCAATCTTCAGCTGCCTAGTTGTACCTGGCTGGACACAAAAATGGGGCGAAGCCTACGTCATTTGTTTTCTAATTATTTCATAAAATTCATGAAATAATAAAAAAAAGGGCTTCCCTTTATTTTTGGTTCCCAGCCGGGTACAAATAGGCAACTGGGGGTTGGGGGCAGCCGTACCTGCCTGCTGTACCTGGCTAGCATACAAAAATATAGTGAAGCTCACATAATTTTTTCAGGGGGCAAAAAACTTCTGCATACAGTCCTGGATGGAGTATGCTGAGCCTTGTAGTTCCGCAGCTGCTGTCTGTCTGTATGAAGAAGAGCAGACAGCAGCTGCAGAACTACAAGGCTCAGCATACTCCATCGAGGACTGTATGCAGAAGTTTTTTGCCCACCAAAAAAATGACGTGGGCTTCTCCTTATTTTTGTATGCTAGCCAGGTACAGCAGGCAGCCACGGGCTGCCTCCAACCCCCAGTTGCCTATTTGTACCCGGCTGGGAACCAAAAATATAGGGAAGCCAGTTTTTTTTAATTATTTCACTTATTTCATGAAATAATTAAAAAACAAATGACGTGGGCTTTGCCCCATTTTTGTGTCCAGCCAGGTACAACTAGGCAGCTGGGGATTGGAATCCACAGGTTAGCCCGAGGTTTCTGGGTGCCTCTGCTGCGAATTGCAGTCCGCAGCCGCCCCAGAAAATGGCGCTTTCATAGAAGCGCCATCATCTGGCGCTGTATACAACTCTTCCAACAGCCCTGAAGCCGGGTGGCTTGCTGGGTAATAATGAGCTAATACTAGCTTTGTTTTACTAGCTAGTATTAAGCCAGAGATTCTTAATGTCAGGTACGTTTGACCCGGCCATTAAGAATCTCCATTAAAGGGTTAAAAAAAAGAGACCACACAGAGAAAAAATACTTTAATAGAAATAAATACACAGACACATTAGAGACTCCATATTTATTACCCCCTGTCACCCCTCCACGATCCATGGTCTTCTGTCTTTCTCGTTCAACAAATGCAGCTCTGCTCCATCACTGTTGCATGGGGGAAGACGCTGCTTCCCGTGCAGCCTTCACTCCGTGAGAGATCAGTGCTGCTGGCTGTTAACGGTAACAGCGGTAACGCTGACAGACGCGTTACCATAGCAACGGTGCTCCGATCATGTGATTCCAGGAGCCGCGGTTAGCGTTGACGTCACCGCTAACTGTGTTGCTATGGCAACGGTGATCTCCGTTAATGACCAGCTGTGTCATCCGGTCCCTAACGGAACGGGGAGTCGACCGTGTGCTAGAGCATGTCGCCGGTACACGGCGATACACAAATGTGCACCGTGTACCGGAGAGTGCAATGACAGGACCTAGGACAGGACATGACGTCAAAGCCATGTGACCAGTCTGTAGCCAATGAGATAATAGCCACGTGACTGGTCACATGGCTATTTTGACGACGTCACGGAAGGACCTGTCAGTGCTGGTTATCGGGAGGACGCAGAGATCATCGGAAGGAATAGTGACAGGAGACAGAGTGCAGGACGCATTGCGGGCACTGGTAAGTGTTATGTCAATGTTTATTAACTGTATGTGTACATTTATAATGCATTTTTATGTGTTTGTGATTGTCTCCCATTATTTACTATTTTTCGAGTTCAGTTTGTCGAACGTTTGCCGAACTGAACTCGAACAAGTCCTCCGTTCGACGAACCGAACTCGAGCCGAACTACGGCCGGTTCGCTCATCTCTATTTGTCATCCCAATCACACTTGCATTCTCCCAGCTCTCAAGTCTCCATCCGCCCTGCACAGTATGGGGGAACGGAGATGGCTGAGTCTGCAGAGCTGTTCAGTCACACTATAGCCTGGGAATCAGAGGTCTGCTCCCAAGCTACAGTGAGTACAGACCAGGAAATGGTCTGCAGTGATGCCCAGAACCTTTGTGACTCAGATTAAGGCCATGATGAACAAGTTTCTGAGCATAATGTTGACCCTTATTCACAAACTGAAACACCTGTTGTAATAGACAATGAGGAACATACTGATGACGATGAGACGCAGATACCAGATTGGGATGACAACTTAAATATTTGGTCAGGGCAAGAAGAGGCTCGGTCTGAGGGTGACGAGAGAGCAAACACAATAATTGATGAGGAAGTTTTAGATCCCACCTACTGTCAACCCACAGTCAGGCACTCGAGGAGGTCAACAGAAGCGGTGGAGGAGGATGCAACTGACGACGAAGTTACCTTGGGCCTTCCTGGACAGAGTCGGAGTACTGGTAGCACGTCTACAACTGCATCCTCAGCCACCACTGTGCCTCTGAGCACTAGTCGGAGTGGATCAGCAGGTCACATGCCCTCTAAGCCTTGCCTAGCCTGTTCCTTTTTTGACATAGCAAAAGATCGCCAAAATTATGTGATCTGTAAAATTTGTCGTGATTCTGTTAGTAGAGGGCAAAACCTCAGCAGTTTGACAACTTCTTTCATGAATCGTCACATGAATAAATATCATATGTCCCAGTGGGAAGCTCACCGTGCTGCAATGCGGCCTAGCGGAGTGATCCATCCACCACCTGCCCCTTCCAGTGCATCCGCGCGCTCTTCATCTTCTAGGACAGTGGGGACAGCTGTCACACCTGGTTTTCCACGCACAACTTCCACCACTGTAACTGCAACAGGCAGTTTGCTTGGTAGGTCGTCAGTTGGTTTGGAAGGGGAAACAAGTGCGTGTGTACAGCTCTCTAAGACATCGATAGCACCAACGTTGGATGAAGGCAACATCATGTCTACGCCTGCACTTTCCTCACAAACCTGCATTTTTCCAGGGACACCCTACTCAACACCGTCTACACACAGCAGCCAGATCTCTGTCCGTCAGATGTGGACAAATAAAAGGCCATTTCCTGCGACTCATGACAAAGCTAAGAGGTTGACTTTATCCCTCTGTAAGCTCTTGGCTACCGAAATGCTGCCTTTCCGCCTGGTGGACACACAGGATTTTAGAGACCTTATGTCTGTCACTGTGCCCCAGTACCAGATGCCCAGTCGCCACTACTTCTCTAAGAAAGGTATGCCTGTGCTACACCAGCATGTCGCACACAACATCACTGCTTCCTTGAGAAACTCTGTGTGTGAACGGGTGCATTTCACCACCGATACTTGGACCAGTAAGAATGGACAGGGACGTTACATGTCGCTGACTGGGTATTGGGTAACTATGGTGATAGATGGTGAAGCGTCTGCTGCAAAAGTATTGCCGTCCCAATGACTTGTGTGTCAATCCTCTGTCTGTCCAAGTTCCGCCACTGCTTCTGCCTCCTGCACCTCGTCTGGGTCCTCCACCTCCGCCCCAAGCCTGCCTGGTCAGGCCACCAGCGTTCTAACTGCGCAGAAGGAATCATGCACCCCTCATTACTATGCTGGCAGCAAAGCACAACGGCAACAGGCGGTCTTTACCTTGCAATGTCTTGGAAATAAGAGTCACACAGCGGCTGAGTTGTGGGCAGCTCTGGAAACTGAGTTTAATAAATGGTTGTCTCCACTCAACCTGCAGCCTGGTAAGGCAGTGTGCAACAATGCTGCACCTGGGTGCGGCCCTTCGCCTGGGCAAGGTGACACATGTGCCTTGTATGGCTCACGTGTTGAACTTTGTTGTCCAGCAATTTTTAACACACTATCCCGGCCTATATGGCCTTCTGAACATGGCACGAAATTGTCTGCTCACTTCCGCCGTTCAACCACCGCTGCTGAGCGACTTGCATCGCTCCAGAAGTCTTTCGGCCTACCGATTCATCGCCTGAAATGCGATGTGCCGACACGCTGGAATTCGACTCTCCACATGTTACAGCGACTGTGGCAGAACCGTCGAGCCCTGTTGCAATACGTCATGACGTATAGCCTGGGCCAACGAGATACAGAGATGCAGATGGGCATCTGCACAGGGCACGGTCACTCTCTGCTCACTTCAGCCGTTCAACCGGTGCAGCTGACCGACTTGCATCGCTCCAGAAGACTTTCGGCCCGCCGGTTCATCGACTGAAATGCGATGTTCCGACACGCTGAAATTCAACTCTCCACGTGTTTCAGCGACTGTGGCAGCACCGCCGAGCCCTGGTGCAATACGTTATGATGTATAGCCTGGGCCAACGAGATGCAGAGGTGGGGCAGATCACCCTGATGGAGTGGTCTCAGATCAAGGACCTATGCACCCTTCTGCACAGTTTCGACATGGCGACGAATATGTTTAGCGCTGACAATGCCATTATCAGCATGACAATTCCAGTCATTTAAATGCTGGAGCACACGCTAAACACTATTCGGAGTCAGGGGGTGGGACAACAGGAAGGGGAGGAACTATAGGAGGATTCATATGCGCAAGACACAACAACATCACCAAGGTCCAGACGTTCATCATCACCAACGCGGCAGACATGGGACCATGGGGGACAGGGATCAACAAGGGCGCATAGTAGCAGGCAAAATGTTGAGAAATGTGGAGGAGAACATGAAGAAATGGAGGACAAACTGTCCATGGACATGGAAGACTCAGCGGATGAGGGATACCTTGGTTAAATTTCTGTTGAAAGAGGTTGGGGGGAGATGTCAGAGGAAGAAAGAACGGTTAGCACCTCTATGCCACAAACACAGCGTGGACTTGGTCCGCATGGCTGCGCAAGACACATGAGCGCCTTCTTGCTGCACTACCTACAACATGACCCTCGTATTGTCAAAATTAGAAGTGATGATGACTACTGGCTTGCCACACTATTAGATCCCTGGTACAAGTCCAAATTTTGCGACATAATTCCAGCCATAGAAAGGGACGCACGTATGCAGGAGTATCAGCAGAAGCTGTTACTCGATCTTAGCTCAGCTTTTACACCAAACAACCGTGGTGAAGAGAGTGAATCTCCCAGTTGTAACTTGACAAACATGGGACGGTCTCGTCATCTTCAACAGTCTACCCGTACCAGTAGCACCGTATCTGGTGCTGGTAACAGCAATTTTATTGAATCTTTTCATAATTTTTTTAGACCATCCTTTGCAAGGCCACCAGAGATAACAAGTCAATGGCTGGAGAGGATGATACAGGAGTATCTCCAAATGAACATCGATGCCATGACTTTCCAAATGGACCCTTGCTCATTTTGGGCTTCAAATCTTGAAAAATGGCCAGAGCTCTCCACATACGCCTTGGAGATTTTGTCATGTCCAGCTGCCAGCGTTGTCTCTGAACGTGTCTTCAGTGCTGCTGGGTGTGTGCTGACAGATAAGCGCATGCGTCTGACCAGTGACAATGTGGACAGACTAACGTTCATCAAAATGAACAAGTCATGGATCCACAAGGAATTTACTACCCCTGTGTCATCCTGGGGAGAGTAAATGCTTGTGTATTTTGAATGTGCTGGATGCAAATCTACACGTGAAGTGTACAACTGGGGCACAAGTGCTGCCACTGAAGGGGTGGGTGTGTGTGTGGCCCAATTTTTGGAAAAAAGGGAGACTCCGCTTGGAGTAATTCTTGCTTACAGTGTTTTTAAAATTGATCCAAGATGAACAGAGCTGGGATCAGGAAAGACTTAGCTACCTACCCCGATGTCATCCTGGGGACGGTTAAGAATGGCGTATTTTTGAATGTGCTTGATGCAAATCTACCTGTGAAGTGTACAACTGGGGCACAAGTGCTGCCACTGAAGGGGTGGGTGATTGTGGGGCCCAATTTTTGGAAAAAAGGGAGACTCCGCTTGGAGTAACCTTGCGGTGTTTGACATGATTTTAGAAGGGCATGCCATGCCTATGTCTGTGTCTCTTCCTCTTTTTCCTTGTCCAGCTCTTTTGTTTTCACATGAGTATATGTCCTTGTCACTTTCCCATGTGTTTGTGTTGTGTTGTGAGTTGTTGGTCACCTTTTGGACACCTTTTGAGGGTGTTTTCTAGGTGTTTTATGTGTTTGTGATTGCCTCCCATTGTTTCCTATGCGGTTAGAGCTATTCGCCGAACCGGTTCGCCGAACTGAACTCGAACGAGACCTCCGTTCGGTGAACCGAACTCGAGCCGAACCGTGACCGGTTCGCTCATCTCTACTCTTCAGTGTGGAGCAGGATTCTGGTCAGGTTGGAGCAATGCCTAGTAGATCAACAAGGCAAAACAATCACTGATCTCGGGGCGACCAACTGGGAGATTCACTCCGTGCACCACTGGTGTTTGGTGGAAAAGCCGAGCTAAGATTGAGTAACAGCTTCTGCTGATACTCCTGCATACATGCGTCCCTTTCTATGGCTGGAATTATTTCACCAAATTTGGACTTGTACCGGGGATCTAAGAGTGTGGCAACCCAGTAGTCATCATTACTGCTAATTCGGACAATCCGAGGGTCATGTTGTAGGTAGTGAAGGAAGAAGCGCTCATGTGTCTTGCGCATCCATGCGGACCAAGTCCATACTGTGTTTGTGGTGGTGAGGTGATAACCGTGCTTTCTTCCTCTGACATCTCCCCCCAACCTCGTTCAACCGAAATTTGACCAAGGTCTACTGTGATAACACGCTCCGGGATCGCCTTTGCTGGGTTCAAAGGGCACGTATTCACCTCAGGCAGACAGCCGAATTCAAGGTGTAACTGACGCTTGGTCAGGTTTATTGCAGTGAAGCATAAACAAAAAGAAAAAAACACCAACAAAATAAATCCTTGCCTGTCCGGCACTAACTATACACGGTGTTATCCTAACTACCAACTGGAGGGCTTCTCCCTTCCAGCTAAACCATACAAACATCAGGCACTGCTCCTCACAAGTGTCTCCTACACAGACAGGCTTACTGTGTTCCCAGATGGAGACCCTCCCCCAACTTCCCAGATTCCTTTTACCTCCGTCCTTCACCTTCCATTAATCCATTAGTAGCCAGGTGATCCTGGCCAGGCTAAGTCACATAGGACCGATACCGGGGTGAGATATACCTGCCCTCATCCACTAATCCCACATGAGTCTCACACTACCTCATCTGCTGAATCTTCCATGCCCATCGAGAGTTCGTCCTCCCTTTCTTCCAGGTCTCCTGCAACTTCCTCAACATTTCGTCTGCTACCTGCGCCCTTGTTAATCCCTCTCCCCCACCGTCCCATACCTGCCGCCTTGGTGATGCTGAACGTCTGGACCTTGTAGATGTTGGTATCCCTTGTGCATATGAATCCTCCTGTACTTCCTCCCCTTCCTCTTGTCTCACCCCCTGACTCTGAATAGTGTTTAGCGTGTGCTCCAGCTTGTAAATAACTGGAATTGTCATGCTGATAATGGCCTTGTCAGCGCTAAACATATTCGTTGCCATGTCGAAACTGGGCAGAACGGTGCATAGGTCCTTGATCTAAGACCACTCCAGCAGCGTGATCTGCCCCACCCCTGCATCTTGTTGGCCCAGGCTATACATCATAACGTATTGCACCAGGGCTCGGCGGTGCTGCCACAGTCGGTGAAACACGTGGAGAGTCGAATTTCAGCGTGTCGGAACATCGCATTTCAGGCGATGAACCGGCGGGTCGAAAGTCTTCTGGAGCGATGCAAGTCGGTCAGCTGCACCGGTTGAACGGCGGAAGTGAGCAGAGAGTGACCGTGCCCTGTGCAGATGCCCATCTAGGCCTAGAGAGTGGGTTAAAAATTGCTGGACAACAAGGTTCAACACGTGAGCCATACAAGGCACGTGTGTCACCTTGCCCCGGCGTAGGGGTGCACCCAGGTTTGCAGCATTGTCGCACACGGCCTTCTCTGGCTGCAGGTTGAGTGGAGACAACCTTTTTGCTAAACTCGCTCGCAAGAGCTGACCACAACTCCTCAGCTGTGTGACTCTTTTTTCCAAGACATTTCAAGGTAAAGACCGCCTGATGCCGTTGAGCTCTGCTGCCAGCATAGTAAGGAGGTGTGTGTGATTCCTTCTGCGCAGTTACAATGCTGACCAGGCTGGCTTGGGGTGGAGGTGGAGGACCCAGACGAGGTTGAGGAGGCAGAAGCAGTGGAAGAACTTCGACATACAGAGGATTAATGCACAAGTCATGGGGACGGCAAGACTTGTACAGCAGACAATTCTCCATCTCGCACCATAGTTACCCAGTGTCCAGTAAGCGACATGTAACGCCCATGTCCATGCTTACTGGTCCAAGTATCGGTGGTGAAATGCACCCTGTCACACACAGAGTTTATCAAGGAAGTGGTGATGTTGTGTGCGACATGCTGGTGTAGCGCACGCACACCTTTCTTGGAGAAGTAGTGGTGACTGGGCATCTGGTACTGGGGCACTGTGATGGACATAAGGTCTCGAAAATCCTCTGTGTCCACCAGGCGGAAAGGAAGCATTTTTGTAGCCAACAACTTGCAGACTGTGAAAGTCAACCTCTTAGCTTTGTCATGGCTCGGAGGAAATGGTCTTTTAATTGTGCACATCTGAGGGACCGAGATCTGGCTGCTGTGCGGAGGCGGTGTGGAGTAGGGTGTCCCTAGAAAACTGCTAGTCTGTGAGGAAAGTGCAGGCAGAGACATGATATTGCCCTCATCCAAAGTTGGTGCTCTCAATGTCTGAGAGAGCTCTACAACACCACCTGATTCCCCCCCCAAAACAACTGATGATGACCTGCCAAGCAAATTGCCTGTTGCAGTTAAAGAGGTGGAAGGTCTGCGTAAAAAAACATGTGTGACAGCTGTCCCCACAGTCATAGAAGATGAAGAGCGCACGGATGCATTTGAAGGGGAAGACGGTGGTTGGCCCGCTCTGCTAGGCCACATTGTAGCACACTGAGCTTCCCTCTGGGACTTATGCTTGTTATTCTTGTGACGGTTCATGGACGAAGTGGTCAAACTAGTGAGTTTTTGGCCTCTACTTACAGATTGTCGACAGCCTACAGATCACATGAGTTGGGTGATCCTTTGCGATGTCAAAAAAGGACCAGGCAATGCAACTATTAGAGCCCATGTGACCTGCAGAGCCACCACGACTTGTGCTCAGAGGCAGAGTTGTGACTGAGGATGCAGTTGTTGACCGGCTGCCAGTACTCCGTCTTTGTCCAGGAAGGCACAAGCTAACCTCGTCGTCAGTCTCATCCTCCTCCACCACCTCTACTGACCTCCTCGAGTGCCTGACTATGGGTTGACAATAAGTGGGATCTAGAACTTCAAATCAACCATTGTGTTTGCACTCCCCTCGCCCTCAGACCTAACCTCTTCCTGCCCTGACTGAATAGTTAAGTTGTCATTCCAATCTGGTATCTGAGTCTCATCATCATTAGTATGTTCCTCAATGTCTCCACCAAGAGGTGTTACAGTTTGTGATTGAGGCTCTACATTATGCTCAGAAACTTGGTCATCAGGGCCTGAATCAGACTCACAAAGCTTGTAGGCATCACTGCAGACCATTTCCTGGTCTGTACTCACTGTAGCTTGGGAGCAGACCTCTGATTCCCAGCCTATAGTGTGACTGAACAGCTCTGTAGACTCACCCATCTCTGTTACACCATACTGTGCAGGGCAGGTGGATACTTGAGAGCTGGGAGAAAGCAATTGCGATTGGGGTGACAACTCAGAAGACTATTGTTTTTTGGATGTTGAAGTTGAGGTGGAGGAGAGGACACTTGTTGGAGCACTTGCGATCCATTCAAGCATGTTCTTTTTTTGTGCAACATCTACCTTTGTTACAGTAGTTCTGTTCCGTAAAAAAGGGAGCACATCGGATTGTCCACGGAAAGTAGTAGACATCTTACTTTTGCTTGAAGATGGACTTTCTTCAGCAGATGTTACTGTAGCTGTACCACTTCCCCCACGGACACAAACTTTTTTTCCCTTTCCAACACGCCTGTTCCCCTTTCCACCAGCATCTGTCCTTTTGCCACTCATTTTGTTTGTGACCAGATTGGACACCTAAAATGTCGTAGCAAAAATGGAGAGGTGGTGTAGATTGCAGAGGTGGTCTAGCTGTATTGACAGCTGGAGAACCAACACTGACTATCCCTGACAATGCAACTATGGCCCTAAAACTGGCAGCACTGTTTGCTATAAAAATAGCGTAGCAAAAATGGGCAGGAGGGTAGAATGCAGAAGTAGTGGAACCTTGCATGTGTTACAGGGGGCTGTCTGATAATAAAACCTAAAGGAGTATCAGACAGTCAGGGTCCACCGTGCAAAGACTCTGCTGCAGACTATGGCAGAGTGCAATACCTCTGTTAAACTCACAGAGGAATATAATTAGTAAATAAGGCAATTCCTCCCTTACTTGGAGGGTGTGTGGAATGGTCTTTGTTAATAATCACAGAGACAAAGGTAGTGAGTGTGAAATGGCACCTACCTAGGTCTGTTCCTCTAGTGGTGCCAGGAGACGGACAGCAGAGTAAGCCGCACAAAGCTCCTATCTGCATTCACTCCACTAGTGTGCGAGGACACAAACCACTAGATATGGCACCTGCCTAGGTCCGCTCTTCTAGGGGTGCAAAAGAGACGAACAGCAGCGTAAGCCGCACAAAGCTCCTACCTGCGTTCGCTCCACTAGTGTGCGAGGACACAAACCACTAGATATGGCACCTGCCTAGGTCCGCTCTTCTAGTGGTGCAAAAGAGACAGACAGCAGCATAAGCCGCACAAAGCTCCTACCTCTGTTCGCTCCCCTAGTGTGCGAGGATACGAACAACTGCCAGACGCAGTATAAGGAACGTTACCCTAGCGGCAACGTCCACCTACGAGTAGAATCACAAGGCCCAGCCAGACCATGTGCCTCAGGCACCTGCCTATGTCCGCTCCCCTAAGAGGTAAGGATTAGAGTTGAGCACGGTTCGCGGTTCGAGGTTCTCCAGTTCGCGGCTCGAGTGATTTTGGGGGCTGTTCTAGATCGAACTAGAACTCGAGCTTTTTGCTAAAGCTCGATAGTTCTAGATATGTTCGAGAACAGTTCTAGCAGCAAAAAGCAGGGCTTTTTACAGCTACAGTGTGCAGGAGCAATCGCTGGCAGCCTGCCACAAGCTGGTAACCAAGATAAACATCTGGTATCCAACCAAAGCGCTTTGATTAGTAACCCGATGTTTATCCTAGTTACGTGCAGGAAGCCAACACTTCCCCACTCAGCTCGCTCCGCCCCCTCCTGCCCACGGCATGTACACATGTACAGACACACACACACACTCTGCACACATGGCCCTGCTCGGCTTACCTGCGGTGATGAAGTCCCGCCATCCCGACCTCAGCGCTGTCACTGTCCTCCATGTCCGCCGCTTGTCACATCACCTTCTCTCGCTTCCGACCCGAGACTGACTAGCGGTGACGTCACGGGCCTCTCGCGATACTTGGCTGTGAAGGCGGCGGTCATTGAACTCAGTGACAGGTTCTGTCAGTGTGCTGGAGATCAGCGCAGGTAATGTACCTCACTGACAGCAGCACTTGTCATGCCCTGCAGTGACCTGGGCTGACCCATTGATGTTAGCTCAGGTCACTGCACTGCTCTCCCAGCCAATGGGGAACATCCTGCTCTTCATTGAATGGGACAGTGGGGATCGTCATGGCAACCCCTTGGATTACACCAGACCTGGATTTGTTTTTCTTTCTAATAAATTGGTTAAAGAGGGAATGTTTTGGGGAGTGTTTTTTCAAATAAAAATGTGTTTGTCGTCTAATTTTTTTTATTACTGACTGGGTTGGTGATGTCGGGTATCTGATAGACGCCTGACCTCACCAACCCCAGTGCTTGATGCCAGGTGACATTACACATCTGGTATTAACCCCATATATTACCCCGTTTGCCACCGCACCAGGGCGCGGGATGAGCTGGAGCGAAGCACCAGGATTGGCTCGTCTAATGGATGCGCCACTTCTGGGGCGGCTGCGGCCTGCTATTTTTAGGCTGGGGAGAGTCCAATAACCATGGACCTCCCTAGTCTGAGAATATCAGACCCCAGCTGTCTGCTTTACCTTGGCTGGTGATCCAATTTTGGGGGGACCCCTACGTGGTTTTTTTTTTAATTATTTATTTAATTTAAAATAACAGCGTGGGGTTCCCTCAGTTTTGGATTACCAGCCAAGGTGAGGTTGCCAGCTGTGGTCGGCAGGCTGCAGCCGTCTGCTTTACCCTAGCTGGCTACAAAACTAGGGGGAAACCTACGTCATTTTTTTTTCATTTTTTTGGCTAAATACAAAGCTAAGCACCCCTTAGTGCCACATGAAAGGCACCAAAGGGTGCAAAATTACAAAATGCAGAAGAGTGGGAAATTATGTGTCTTTCTGCCATTATAATGACAGAAAAGACTGATATGAAGTGCACAAGCATAAGAAAATCACCAGAGCACTCTACGCTGTGAAAAGCAGTAGAAAATGGCACTGGGGTGAACATGTGTCCGCCTCATGTAGGATGAAGCTATGGATCCTGGGAAAATGTATGCATTTACCCTCCTTCAGTTTTTTTGCAGTACAGAAAAAAAACGGAAGGCACACGGATGACAAACAGATGACATACGGACCATCTACGGAACGGAAACGGATGCCACACGGATGCACCCGTGAAAAAAAACGGACTGTTTTTTGCAGACCGCAAAAATGGATCGGTCGTGTTAATGTAGCCTTATTCTGATCTGGCATTTATAAACAGCATCCAGAAATAAGTGAATAACGCCCCCTGGCGTCAGAATATCTCCGGGGTTTCAGGGCTAGCTGAGACCCTGGAGATCATGATTCAGGACGGTTTTTCCGGTCCCCGCTCACGTGATCACAGGTATACACCGTACACCGATGATCACGTTACAGTAAATGACAGCGCCGGTAAAAAATTATTTATTTCCCATCTGGCATGAACAAACACTTCTTCACTTCTTCTCCACTTCTTCTCCACTTCTCCACTTCTTCTCCACTTTTTCTCCACTTTTTCTCCACTTTTTCTCCATTTTTTCTCCACTTTTTCTCCAGTTTTTCTACACTTTTTCTACACTTTTTCTACACTTTTTCTCCACTTCTTCTCCATTTTTTCTCCACTTTTTCTCCACTTTTTCTCCCCTTTTTCTCCATTTTTTTCTATGGTCGGTCTACCCATTAGCTCTGCCATGCATAGTGTAGCTCTACACCTACTGCACATGTTACTTTATGATTGACATCTCTTTCGTACCAGAGCTGTCTAAGCCTACTCTGACCCCATATTTGTCATTACTATATTGTCCTTGTACTGTATTATGACATTTGTATCATGTGTTTCATTTCTTGCTGTGTTGCAATTTTTTTGCTGCATCCCAATTGTACCTCTACATTGTTCGAGTTTATGTTATTGTTCTCTCAGTCTTATGTGATACTGATTATTGTAATTTTTCATGATTACATGCAGATAAGTCCAATCTGACGAAGGCTCAGGCCGAAACGTCATTTGTAACTTGTTTTGGACAAAAACATATATGCTTACGGATTACTATCCGTTGTGACTTACTGACTTAGTCTGGGAGATTTAGAGTGCCGAGGTTACTCACTAATTTTATCTATTATTACCTCTGAGCACCTATATACCAGTGAGAAGAGCTTCCTCTACAGTAGTTCTCCTGATTAGGCATGACCTCACCTCATGAGCAGGGCATTGCAGCTTTGGTAGCAACCATTACGACATGGACTCTGCTGCTGTGGACCCGGGGAGAGTGAGTGCAGATTCATTGCACCCACACTCCTCACATGAAGGGTCCGCACTCCTAGAAAATGGGGGATACATTCCCTGAGTGTCTCCCCCCCATATTCTAGACGGTCCAGAGTCGTCGCGGGACCCCTTTATTTTTTTTCTTACAATAAATTGGTGAAAGAGGAAATGTTTTGGGGACTGTTTTTTCAAATAAATTTCTTTTGTCGATTTTTTTTTTTGTTAGTACTAACAGTTGGGTATCTAATAGACGCCATGACATCACAAGCTGCTGGGCTTGATCTCAGGTGACTTTACAGCTAGTATCAACCCGATTTATTACCCCGTTTGCCACTGCACCAGGGCACGGGATGAGCTGGGGTGAAGAGCCAGGATTGGCGCATCTAGTGGATGCGCCACGTCTGGGGTGCCTGCGGCCTGCTATTTTTAGGCTGTGAAGGCCCAATAACTATGGACCTTCCCACCCTGATAATACCAGACCACAGCTGTCCGCTTTACCTTGGCTGGTGATCCAATTTGGGGGGGACCCTACTTTTATTGTGTAATTATTAATATCTATAAAATAATTATAAAAAAGAGCCTGAGGGGACCTCCACATTGGATCCCCAACCACGGTAAAGCTGCCAGCTGGGGTTTTCAGGCTACAGCCGTCTCCTTTACCCTAGCTGCCTATCAAAAATGGGGGGACCCAACGTCATTTTTTTTTAACTATTTTTTAAATAGAAAAAATTATTGGGCTTCCCTGTATTTTGATTGCCAACCAAGGTAACAAATGGGGGTGGCAACCCATAGCTGTCTGCTTTATCTGCGCTGAGAATCAAAAATACCGCGGAGCGCTACGTCATTTTTTTAAAGATTTATTTTTACAGTACTGTGATGTCCAGCAATCAAAATACAGGGAAGCCCATTTTGTTTTTAGTTATTTAAATAAAAAATTAAAAAAAATATATATGGGCTCCCGCTGCATTTTTTGTATTGCTAGCTAAGGGTAATCCAAGCAGCTACTGGCTGCTAACCCCCACTGCTTGGTGTTACCTTCACTGGCAATGGAAAATCCAGGGAAGCATTTTTCTTTTTTTTTGCCAAAAAACTACAAAAAAAGGACGAGAGCTTCGCCATATTTTTGTATGCTAGCCATGTATAGCAGGCAGGTGCTGGAAGAGTTGGATACAGCGCCAGAAGATGGCGCGTCTATGAAAATGCCATTTTCTGAGGCGGCTGCAGACTGCAATTCGCAGCAGTGGGGCCCAGAAAGCTCAGGCCAACCTGTGCTGCGGATTCCAATCCCCAGCTGCCTAGTTGTACCTGGCTGGACACAAAAATGGGGCGAAGCCTATGTCATTTGTTTTCTAATTATTTCATGAAATTCATGAAATAATAAAAAAAGGGCTTCCCTTTATTTTTGGTTCCCAGCCGGGTACAAATAGGCAACTGGGGGTTGGGGGCAGCCGTACCTGCCTGCTGTACCTGGCTAGCATACAAAAATATGGCAAAGCCCACATAATTTTTTTAGGGGGCAAAAAACTTCTGCATACAGTCGTGGATGGAGTATGCTGAGCCTTGTAGTTCTGCATCTGCTGTCTGTCTGTATGGAGAAGAGCAGACAGCAGCTGCAGAACTACAAGGATCAGCATACTCCATCCAGGACTGTATGCAGAAGTTTTTTGCCCACCAAAAAAATGACGTGGGCTTCGCCATATTTTTGTATGCTAGCCAGGTACAGCAGGCAGCCACGGGCTGCCACCAACCCCCAGTTGCCTATTTGTACCCGGCTGGGAACCAAAAATATAGGGAAGCCCGTGCTTTTTTTAATTATTTCACTTATTTCATGAAATAATTAAAAAACAAATGACGTGGGCTTCGCCCCATTTTTGTGTCCAGCCAGGTACAACTAGGCAGCTGGGGATTGGAATCCGCAGCACAGGTTAGCCCGAGGTTTCTGGGCGCCTCTGCTGCGAATTTCAGTCTGCAGCCACCCCAGAAAAGGGCGCTTTCATAGAAACGCCATCATCTGGCGCTGTATCCAACTCTTCCAACAGCCCTGGAGCCGGGTGGCTTGTTGGGTAATCATGAGTTAATACTGGCTTTGTTTTACTAGCCAGTATTAAGCCAGAGATTCTTAATGTCAGGCACGTTTGACCCGGCCATTAAGAATATCCAATAAAGGGTTAAAAAAAAGACACCACACAGAGAAAAAATACTTTAATAGAAATAAATACACAGACACATTAGAGACTCCATCTTTATTACCCCCTGTCAGCCCTCCACGATCCTGCTCTTCTGTCTTTCTCGTTCAACAAATGCAGCTCTGCTACATCACTGCTGCATGGGGGAAGACGCTGCTTCCCGTGGAGCATTCACTCCGTGAAAGCTGCATGAGAAGCAGCGTGCAGCCTTCACTCCGTGAGTGATCAGTGCTGCTGGCTGTCAGCTGTAACGCTGACAGACGCGTTACTATAGCAACGGTGCTCCCGGAGCCGTGGTTAGCGATGACATCACCGCTAACTGCGTTGCTATGGCAACGGTGATCTACGTTAATGACCGGCTGTGTCAGCCGGTCCTTTAACGGAATGGGGAGTCGACCGTGTGCTAGAGCATTTCGCCGGTACACGGCGATACACAAATGTGCACCGAGTACGGGAGAGATGCACTCGCAGGTCCTACATGACGCATCATAGTCATGTGACCAGTCTGTAGCCAATGAGATAATAGCCACATGACTGGTTACATGGCTATTTTGACGTCACGATAGGTCCTGCACCTCTGCTGGCAGTGCCGGTCACCGGGAGGATTCAGCGATTATCGGATGGAATAGCGGCAGGAGACAGAGTGCAGGAGGGATCGCGGGGACCGGTAAGTGTTATGGCAATGTTTATTAACTGTATGTGTACATTTATAATGCATTTTTATGTGTTTGTGATTGCCTCCCATTATAGCCTATTGGTTCGAGTTTGGTTCGTCGAACGTTTGACGAACCGAACTCGAATGGGAGGAGCTCGGCGAACCAACCTCGAGCCGAACCGCGACCGGTTCGCTCATCTCTAGTAAGGATATGGACTGCAGCCGAAGCTGTAAGGTATAAGAACGCTACCCTGCCGGTAGCGCTCACCTAGCATAGACAGAGAGATGCCTAGAGGAACATGCACAGAGCGTCTACTCTCATGCATGAACCAAGAGGACTGAGCGCCGTGCGGCAGGGTCTTATATAGACTCTGTGCCTCATCCAAGATGGAGGACACCAGAGCCAATCCGCTGCCAGAACGACAGGAATGACGTCATGCTGGCCTATCACCGAGCAAAGCGTCACAAGCACATGACCAGCGACCAATCGGCATAGAAGGTGTCAGAGACATGTGACCACTAGTGATGAGCGAGTACTAAAAAGCTCGGGTGCTCGAAGCTCGGGCCGAGCCTCCCAAGATACTCGTGTACTCGGCCCGAGCAACGAGCCCAATGTTATCCTATGGGAGACCCGAGTATTTTTGTGAAATGACCACCGGCAGCATGTAGAAACCCTAAAAATGTCACAAAAGTCTCAGAAGAGTGCTCAAATGACATGGCAACAGCATGGGGAAGACCCCTTGAAGCATTTATCACTCAAAAGTCACAGTTGTGAACAATTTTGTCCGCGTTTCAAGCCATTTTTACGGACTCACCAGAAAACCTTCCAAAATGACCCCAAAATGATTTTTCATGGCAGAAATGTTAAGGGCACATACCCAATAGTGAGATAGAGCTGGTGTATGTTACTTTTTGAGATTAATACATGAAAGATTTTACGTGAAAACATTGTGTGGCACTCCGATGTCCCTGAGAAGAGACGTACATGAAGGCCTCTTGAGTCTAATGTGCCCATTTTGAGGAAGTGAGTCTTTGTAGTATTTTCCTTTGCCAGGGCAGTCCAAAATTGTGAGGTTCACCAATGCCCCTGCATAGAGACGTGCATGAGGGCCTGTAAACCTGAAGTGCCCATTGGAAGGAAGTGGGTGTATTATAGTATAGCCCTTTGGCAGGGCAGCCAAAAATTGGGAGGCTCCACGTTGTCCCTGGGTAGAGACGTGCATGAGGGCCTCAAAACATTAAGTGTCCATTGTCAGGAAGTGGGTGTATTATAGTATAGCCCTTAGGCAGGGCAGCCAAAAATTGGGAGGCTCCACGTTGTCCCTGGGTAGAGACGTGCATGAGGGCCTCAAAACATTAAGTGTCCATTGTCAGGAAGTGGGTGTATTATAGTATAGCCCTTAGGCAGGGCAGCCAAAAATTGGGAGGCTCCACGTTGTCCCTGGGTAGAGACGTGCATGAGGGCCTCAAAACATTAAGTGTCCATTGTCAGGAAGTGGGTGTATTATAGTATAGCCCTTAGGCAGGGCAGCCAAAAATTGGGAGGCTCCACGTTGTCCCTGGGTAGAGACGTGCATGAGGGCCTCAAAACATTAAGTGTCCATTGTCAGGAAGTGGGTGTATTATAGTATAGCCCTTAGGCAGGGCAGCCAAAAATTGGGAGGCTCCACGTTGTCCCTGGGTAGAGACGTGTATGAGGGCCTCAAAACATTAAGTGTCCATTGTCAGGAAGTGGGTGTATTATAGTATAGCCCTTAGGCAGGGCAGCCAAAAATTGGGAGGCTCCACGTTGTCCCTGGGTAGAGACGTGCATGAGGGCCTCAAAACATTAAGTGTCCATTGTCAGGAAGTGGGTGTATTATAGTATAGCCCTTAGGCAGGGCAGCCAAAAATTGGGAGGCTCCACGTCGTCCCTGGGTAGAGACGTGCATGAGGGCCTCAAAACATTAAGTGTCCATTGTCAGGAAGTGGGTGTATTATAGTATAGCCCTTAGGCAGGGCAGCCAAAAATTGGGAGGCTCCACGTTGTCCCTGGATAGAGACGTGCATGAGGGCCTCAAAACATTGTTCCCATTGCAAAGGAGCGGGTCTCCTGTCGTTGTAATGTCCATTCTGCAAAGAATGGGCGAAAAAATTTACCACTGGGGGTATACCTGAAACAAAGGCCTAAGTATTGCAATTTGTAACGGTCATCATCATGGTGGCGCATGAGGAGAAGGAGGAGCAGTCCTGCGATTATCCAAAGTCCAGAAGTGTGTACCCATGGGTGAGTGGAGGTACATGGCAAACTTTAAATTCCGCTCTCATTTGCTGGTGGTGTGGTGAAGTCTGGCCCAATCCAACCCTTGTTCATCTTGATCAGAGTCAGCCTGTCAGCATTTTCAGTTGACAAGCGGGTGCGTTTATCTGTAATGATTCCACCTGCGGCACTAAAAACACGCTCTGACAAAACGCTAGCAGCAGGGCAGGCCAGGACTTCCAAGGCGTAGAGAGCCAATTCATGCCACGTGTCCAGCTTGGATACCCAATAATTGTAAGGCACAGAGGAATGTCGGAGTACAGTTGTTCGATCTGCAAGGTACTCCTTCAGCATCTGGGCAAACTTAGGATTTCTTGTGGCACTACCCCGCACCTCAGGGGCTGTGGTACGTGAGGGGCTGAGAAAACTGTCCCACATCTTAAAGACTGTTCCCCTACCTCTGGCGGATTGGACTTGTGCCTCTCTCGGCTGTACGCCTCGGTTGTCCACTGATTCCTGACCTATGCCGCTAGCGTTTTGTGAGGGGAATGCTTTGCCTACTTCCGTGACTATGGCCTTCCGGAACTGCTGCATTTTGGTTGACCTCTCCTCCATGGGAATAAGAGACAAAAAGTTCTCCTTGTAGCGTGGGTCTAACAGTGTTACCAACCAGTAATGATTGTCGGCCAAGATGTTCTTAACGCGAGGGTCACGAGACAGGCAGCTTACCATAAAGTCAGCCATGTGCGCCAGACTCTTAACAGCCAGGACTTCAGTAGCCTGACCAACAAGATGACTGAACATGCTGTCCTCCTCCTCCTCCTCCTCCTCCTCCTCCTCATCTACCCTGTCCTCTGGCCAGCCACGCTGAACCGAGGATATGACTGGTGTGCATGTCATATCCTCAATTTGGCCGGAGAGTTGCTCCATGTCTTCATCCTCCTCCTCGTCATAGTCCTCCACTGCACGTTGTGATGAGACGAGGCTGGGCTGTGTGTTATCATCACCCACACCCACTACTGTTTCTTGCTGCAACTCATCGCGCTCCGCCTGCAATGCATCATGTTTGTTTTTCAGCAGAGACCGTTTTAGAAGGCAGAGTAGTGGTATGGTGACGCTAATAATGGCGTCATCACCACTCACCATCTTGGTGGAGTCCTCAAAGTTTTGGAGGATGGTACATAGGTCTGACATCCATCTCCACTCCTCAGGTGTTATGTGTGGAGTTTGACCCATTTCCCGACGGCTTAGGTGATGCAGGTACTCAACAACTGCCCTCTTCTGCTCACATATCCTGACCAACATGTGCAGAGTTGAATTCCAACGCGTGGGGACATCACACACCAGTCTGTGAGCCGGAAGATGCAAACTGCGCTGAAAGCCGGCAAGGCCGGCTGAAGCAGTAGGTGACTTTCGAAAATGTGCAGACAGGCGGCGAACTTTTACCAGCAGATCAGACAGCTCTGGGTATGACTTTAGAAACCGCTGAACCACGAGGTTGAGCACATGGGCCACGCATGGAACATGTGTCAGCTGGCCTCGCCTCAAAGCCGCCACCAGGTTCCGGCCATTGTCACACACGACCTTTCCTGGCTTTAGGTTCAGAGGTGTGAGCCAGTGATCTGCCTGCTGTTTCAGAGCTGTCCACAGCTCTTCTGCATTGTGGGGTTTGTCACCTATGCAGATTAGCTTCAGCACAGCCTGTTGCCGCTTCGCCGAGGCAGTGCTGCAGTGCTTCCAGCTTGTGACTGGTGTGGAGGGTACAGTGGATGAGGATGCGCAGGAGGAGGAGGAGGCTGAAGAGCATGACATTCCGGAGCTGTAGAGTGTGGGTGAAACACTGACTGAGGTAGGGCCTGCAAACCTTGGTGTGGGAAGGACGTGTTCCGTCCCTCGCTCAGACTGGGTCCCAGCTTCCACAATATTAACCCAGTGTGCCGTCAACGAGATGTAGCGGCCTTGCCCACAAGCACTTGTCCACGTGTCTGTGGTTAGGTGGACCTTGGGTGAAACAGCGTTGTTCAGGGCACGTGTGATGTTTTCTGACACGTGGTTATGCAACGCGGGGACGGCACACCGGGAGAAATAGTGGCGGCTGGGGACCGAGTAACGTGGGACAGCTGCCGCCATCAGGTCACGGAATGCTTCTGTCTCCACCAGCCTAAAAGGCAACATTTCCAGCGCAAGCAGTCGCGAAATGTTAGCATTTAGAACTGTGGCAGGTGGGGTGTTGGCAGTGTATTTGCGCCTGCGTTCAAAGGTTTGCTGAATGGATAACTGAACGCTGCGCTGGGACAAAGACGTGCTTGATGATGGTGTTCTTTCTGCGTAGGCAACTGCAGGTGCAGGAGTGGAGGAGGCTTGTTCGCAGGCAGCATGGACAGGGGATTGGCTCGCATGCACAACCAGCGAAGACGTAGCAGTGACATCAGCAAGCACTGCTCCTCGACTCTGTTGTACTTCCCACAAAGTCGGGTGCTTGGCTGACATGTGCCTGATCATGCTGGTGGTGGTCAGGCTGCTAGTTTTGGTACCCCTGCTGATGCTGGCACGGCAGGTGTTGCAAATGGCCTTTTTTGAATCATCTGGATCCAACTTAAAAAACTGCCAGACTCGGGAAGACCTAACATTTGTACAGGCACCTTGTGTCGTCGTGTTGTTCCGGGGAACGGTTGCCTGACTTCTGCCTGGGGCCACCACCCTGCTTCTTACTGCCTGTTGTGATGCTACGCCTCCCTCCCCCTGTGCACTGTTGTCCTCGCTCTGCATATCCTCCTGCCAGGTTGGGTCAGTTACTGGATCATCCACCACGTCGTCTTCCTCTTCCGCACCCTGCTCCTCCTCCTGACTTCCTGACAATTGTGTCTCATCATCGTCCACCACTTGTTGAGACACGTTGCCAACTTCGTGAGAACCTGGCTGCTCAAATATTTGGCCATCTGTACAGACGATCTCCTCATCACCCACTTCAATATGAGCTGGCGAGAGGCCAGAATGTGTGAATGGAAACGTGAACAGCTCTTCCGAGTGTCCAAGTGTGGGATCATTAATGTCCGAGGAGGACGTGTACTCAGCCTGGTGGTAGGAAGGAGGATCAGGTTCAGAAATGTGCGGTGCAGTATCACGGCTACTGACACTTGACCGTGTGGAAGACAGAGTGTTTGTGGTGGTGCCAATGTGACTGGAAGCATTATCCGCTATCCAACTAACAACCTGTTGACACTGGTCTTGGTTCAAGAGCGGTGTACTGCTGCGGTCCCCAAGAATTTGGGACAGGACGTGCGAGCGACTAGATGTGGCCCTTTGTTGTGGCGAAATTAGAGCTTGCCCACGACCTCGGCCTCTGCCTGCACCACCATCACGTCCACTTCCTTGTTCCTTGCCAATGCCCTTGCGCATTTTGCAATGCTGTGCACTGCTGACGTGTATATTCACTACTTGTGCGTTATATCAAAGTTTGTGGAAATTGCACACAAGTGCACCTGTACGCTGCCACCGACAGGCACACACGTGTGGTTTTAAAAACCAAGCACGGACGCAATAAGAACCTAACAGGTTTTTTTGGGGAGCGACAATTACAGACAAGTCAGACACTATCTGGACTGTTTTACACTGTGTACACCAGCCCCAGATATGATGAAGGCTGGTATACGGTCACCACTAGGAATGGCTATATATACCCTGCCTGCCTGCCTGCCTGTATACTGGTACAATAGTCCTGACAAGGACTCTTCTGGTCACTAGCCTGTATTCAGACCTGGCTATACCCTGCCTGTATATAGCAACAATAGTCCTGAGAAGGACTCTGCTACTGTACTCCAACCTGGCTATACCCTGCCTGCCTGTATACAACTAGAATAGTCCTGAGAAGGACTTTTGGTCACACTGTTTGCAGCCCTGCAACTGAAAAAAAGCTATAAAGGGCCGCAAAGCTTTCCCTGAATCAGCGACACTCTCCCTGCACTCACTGTCTGGATAGCTGTGAGCAGAGCACAGCGCGCCGGCCGGTATAAAGGCTCGGTCACGCTGTGCAGGCCGGCCAATCACTGCAATTCCACAACTAACAGGGCTGTGGCATTGCAGTGGTCTGCCAGCCAATCCCTGCATGAGGGCTGGCTCTCAAAAGAGCGCCAACATGCAGGGATGAAGACCACGAGTACAGCACGAGTATCGCGAGATTACTCGGTCCCCGCCGAGCAGCCCGAGTACAGCGATACTCGTGCGAGTACCGAGTAGTTACAAGCATGCTCGCTCATCACTAGTGACCACGTGTCACAAGCACATGACCAGCGGCCAATCAGCATAGAAGGTGTCAGAGACATGTGACCTCGTGTCAGCGATGATGTTACCCGCACATGTGCAATGGCTCCAAGATAGGACTTAGTCTCCGGCGCTTGCACATGTGCAGTAGCAAGAAATCTGGACATAGTCTCCAGTGCTCGCGCATGTGCAGTAGCAAGAAATCTGGACATAGACTCCAGTGCCACAGCAGCCGTAACAGTACGTCCCCCTCAAGGGCCCCCCTCCCGGTGACGCAGGTAATCGGCAACTAAGTCGGGAGCATGGACAGCCTCCTCAGGTTCCCAAGAGCAATGTTCCGGGCCGTAGCCCTCCCAATATATCAATCTATCAAGAAGAACCTGCGCCCTCGAACCATCTTAGAACCAACTATGGCTCGTACCTCATAGCTAGAGCGAGAGGAATCAGAGGCAGGAGAGTGAACTTCACGAGCGTGAGGTAAAATAGCCGGCTTTAGCAGTGAGACATGGAATTTGTCATGGATCCTAAGATGGACGGGTAACTTCAATTGGTAGACTACAGGATTTACCTGTCGACTAACCTCATAAGGACCCAGGAAGCGAGGAGCAAATTTGACAGAGCTCACTCTAAGTCTCACGTGTTTTGCAGAGAGCGACAAAACCGATCGGACACCATCTTCATATGGTCCTTAGCTGCTTGGATCGACTCTTGAGTCCGATCCCAAACCTCTCTGGCATTAGTTGCCCAGTCGGCCACAAGAGGAGGAGGTAAAGCAGTGGGAAATGGTACCAGTACCCTAGGGTGTTGCCCATTATGGAGTACGAACGGTGTCTGCCCAGTGGCCTCAGCCAGCGAATTGTTAAGGGCAAATTCTGCCCAGGGTAGGAGGGAGGACCAGTTATCGTGGTTCTCAGCAACAAAGTGTCGAAGGTATATAGTCATGGATTGATTGGTACGCTCAACTAAACCATTGGTCTCCGGATGGTATGCCGAAGAGAGATTCAACTCAATTTGCAGAAGGCTACAAAGATCTCGCCAGAAACGGGAAGCAAATTGCGGGCCTCTATCACAAATGATACGATCTGGCATCCCGTGAAGCCTAAAGACATGCTTGAGGAATAGTTTGGCTAGTACCCTGGAAGATGGGATTCTCGATAACGGTACGAGATGAACCATCCGGGAGAAATGGTCCGTAATGACCCACACAAATCTATGTCCCTGTGAACACGGAAAGATCACCCACAAAGTCCATGCCTACCACCTCCCATGGTCTATCTGGCACTGGTAAAGGATGCAAGAGCCCAGCCGGTCTCTGCCATAATGGACGGTTGCGAGCACACGAGTAGCAGGAACCGACATATCTCTTGACGTGGCTGGCTAAGTGTGGCCACCAATACCACCTCTCCAGTAACTCTCGTGTCTGCCTAATACCAAAATGCCCACCCACCTTTGAGGTGTGGGCCCACGACAGTATATCATTCTGTCGATCAGGCGGAACAAAGGTCTTGCCAGGTGGGATTTGGTCTAACGTCACAGGGGAGAGCGTATGAAAAACCCTGGAGGGAAGGATAAGACGAGGTTCGTCAATCTCTTCCTGGGTAGAAACCATAGAGCGAGACAGGGCGTCTGCCTTGTTATTCTTACTCCTAGACAGATAGTTGATGGAGAAGTGAAAGCGAAAGAAAAACAAGGACCAGCGGGCTTGGCGAGGATTCAGACGCTGAGCGGTTTGTAAGTACGTCAGATTCTTATGGTCTGTATAGACCTGGAAAGGATGTTTTGCTCCTTCCAGCAAGTGACGCCACTCCTCCAAGGCTAATCTCAGGGCGATCAGTTCCCTATCCCCAATGGTATAGTTTCTTTCTGCCGGTGAAAAGGTTTTAGCAAAGAAGAAACACGGCCTTTTTCTACCTGCACTGTTCTTTTTATACAAGACCGCACCAGCACCCACTGAAGAGGCATCAACCTCCAAGAGGAAGGGCTTATTCTCATCGGGTCTTAGAAGAACGGGAGCAGTTGAAAAGTGTCTTTTTACTGCCTCAAAAGCCTGAGATGTCTCAGTAGACCAGACTTTGGGATTAGCACCTTTCTTATTCAAGGCCACCAAAGTAGAAAAATTGGGTATGAACTGCCTGTAATAATTTATGAATCCTAAGAAGCGTTGCACCGCCTTCAAGGAATGAGGTTCGGACCATTCCAGGACAGCAGAGAGCTTCGCAGGATCCATAGCCAGACCCTCTTGTGAGATAATGTAGCCCAAAAAAGGCAAGGATGACTGCTCGAATACACATTTTTCGAGATTAGCAAACAATGAGTGCTCACTTAAACGGGAAAGGACACAAACGACATCCTGACGATGAGTCTCCAGATCAGGAGAAAAAATCAGGATGTCGTCCAGATACACCACTACAGAGGATAACAGTAAATCCCTGAACACATCGTTTACGAAGTCCTGAAATACTGCGGGTGCATTACATAAACCAAAAGGCATGACGAGGTATTCATAGTGACCGTCTCGGGTGTTAAAAGCGGTCTTCCATTCGTCACCCTCTCGAATTCGTACCAAGTTATACGCACCCTGCAGATCCAACTTCGTAAAAACTTGAGCTCCCTTCAGTCTGTAAAAGAGCTCCGAAATTAAAGGTAACGGGTATTTGTTCTTTATTGCGATTGCGTTGAGACCCCTGTAATCTATGCAAGGACGCAAATCACCCTCTTTCTTCCGAACAAAGAAAAACCCAGCTCCCGCGGGAGAGACAGACTTACGAATGAACCCCTTCTCTAAACTCTCTGTTATATAGGTCGACATGGCCTCCGACTCAGGTATCGACAAGGGGTAAACCCTGCCCTTAGGTGGAACCGAACCTGGGATAAGGTCTATGGCACAGTCATACGGCCTATGGGGTGGAAGAACCTCAGCACCCTGTTTGCAGACCATGTCAGCGAAATCCAAATAGGGTGTAGGTATGGGAGAGAGATCAGTTGATGCAACCGCAATGACCTTAGGTGGTAAGGGAAGACATTGGGACTGACATTTCGAACCCCAACTAATAATGCTGTTGGACTCCCAGTCAATGTTAGGAGCATGAGTCCGAAGCCATGGGAGACCCAGAAGGACGTCGTCTATACCCTCAGGCAAAACAAGAAAAGAAATCTCCTCTATGTGACCCTGAGACAGGGAAAGGCGCAAGGGAACTGTCCTCAATGTAATGGAGTCAGACAACATAGTTCCATTAACAACACGGACAGGAATAGGCGCCTCTAACATGATAGAGGGAATATTGTGTCTCTTTACAAATCCTGAGGACACAAAAGTCCCGTCAGCTCCGGAATCCACAAAAGCCATAATAGGCCATGTATTCTCAGAGAATGAGAGCTGACCTGGGATACTACACTTAGAGGGTGCAGAAGACGTCTCTAGTAACCCCCCTCTAATGGTTAGCCTGCCAACCCTCTCCAGAAGATAGGAATCAACACCTTCTCTGGCCAATCTAGTTCTGCCACCAGAGTTCTAAAAGCAATGGCATAAGAACTAGTGGATAACGAACCCTGAGATAGATCTAACAGTCTCAGGGCCGCATCATGGGTAACCTGTGGACCCATGAATACCGCCTTAAGAGCATCAAGAAAGTCTTGATGTCTCAGAGTAACCACATCAGAGCGCTCCCATAGGGGTGTCGCCCATTCTAAGGCTTTGTCCTGAAGTAAGGAGATGATAAAGCCTACTCTGGACCTCTCCGTAGAGAAGCGAGAAGAGTTGACCTCTAGGTGTATCTGACACTGACTAATGAAACCACGACATGATCTGGCATCGCCAGAATATCTGTTTGGCAGAGCAAGTCGATGATCATGTGCAGATGTCACCATGGTCTGAGGTTTATCCTCTATACTCTTGAGCCGTGACTCAAGTACTTGTATGTAATGGTGTAACTGCTGATATTCTGCCATAACTGCCAGACCCTTGGCTCAGTCCTAATGTTACAGGGGGCTGTCTGATAATAAAACCTAAAGGAGTATCAGACAGTCAGGGTCCACCGTGCAACGACTCTGCTGCAGACTATGGCAGAGTGCAATACCTCTGTTAAACTCACAGAGGAATATAATTAGTAAATAAGGTAATTCCTCCCTTACTTGGAGGGTTTGTGGAATGGTCTCTGTTAATAATCACAGAGACAAAGGTAGTGAGTGTGAAATGGCACCTACCTAGGTCCGTTCCTCTAGTGGTGCCAGGAGACGGACAGCAGCGTAAGCCGCACAAAGCTCCTACCTTCGTTCGCTCCACTAGTGTGCGAGGACACGAACCACTAGATATGGCACCTGCCTAGGTCCGCTCTTCTAGTGGTGCAAAAGAGATGAACAGCAGCGTAAGCCGCACAAAGCTCCTACCTGCGTTCGCTCCACTAGTGTGCGAGGACACGAACCACTAGATATGGCACCTTCCTAGGTCCGCTCTTCTAGTGGTGCAAAAGAGACAGACAGCAGCTTAAGCCACACAAAGCTCCTACCTCTGTTCGCTCCCCTAGTGTGCAAGGATATGAACAACTGCCAGACGCAGTATAAGGAACGTTACCCTAGCGGCAACGTCCACCTACGAGTAGAATCACAAGGCCCAGCCGGACCATGTGCCTCAGGCACCTGCCTATGAGCACTCCCCTAAGAGGTAAGGATACGGACTGCAGCCGAAGCTGTAAGGTATAAGAATGCTACCCTGCCGGTAGCGCTCACCTAGCATAGACAGAGAGATGCCTAGAGGAACGTGCACAGAGCGTCTACTCTCATGCATGAACCAAGAGGACTGAGCGGCATGCGGCGTGCGGCAGGGTCTTATATAGACTCTGTGCCTCATCCAAGATGGAGGACACCAGAGCCAATCCGCTGCCAGAACGACAGGAATGACGTCACGCTGGCCTATCACCGAGCAAAGCGTTACAAACACATGACCAGCGACCAATCGGCATAGAAGGTGTCAAAGACATGTGACCACGTGTCACAAGCACATGACCAGCGGCCAATCGGCATAGAAGGTGTCAGAGACATGTGATCTCGTGTCAGCGATGATGTCACCCACACATGTGCAATGGCTCCAAGATAGGACTTAGTCTCCAGCACTTGCACATGTGCAGTAGCAAGAAATCTGGACATAGACTCCAGTGCCATAGCAACAGTAACAGCTTGGCACCAGTGGGACACTAAGTTAGTAAAGCAGACACTTTTTGGATGCCACTAAGGGGTACTTTGCACAGTGCGACATCGCTAGCCGATTGTAGCGATGCCGAGCGTGATAGTCCCCGCCCCCTTCACAGATGCGATATCTTGTGATAGCTGCCATAGCGAACATTATCGCTACGCAGCTTCACTTGTACTTACCTGCCCTGCGACGTCGCTCTCGCCGGTGACCCGCCTCCTTCCTAAGGGGGCGGGTCGTGTGGCGTCATAGCGACGTCACATGGCAGGCGGAAAATAGAGGCGGAGGGGCGGAGATGAGCGGGACGTAAACATCCCGCCCACCTCCTTCTTTCCTCATTGCAGGTGGGACGCAGGTAAGGAGATGTTCCTAACTCCTGTGGCTTCATACACAGCAATGTGTGCTGCCGCAGGAACGGGGAACAAGTTCGTACCTGTCGCTGCAGCAAAATTAGGGAAATGACCAACACTACACAGATCACCGATTTTCGACGTTTTTGCGATCGTTTATCGGTGCTTCTAGGCTTTATATGTTGCGACATTGTTACCGGCGCTGGATGTGCTTCACTTTCTATTTGACCCCAACGAGATCACAGTAGCGATGTTACAACGTGCAAAGTACCCCTAAGTGTCAGCACTGTTTGCTATAAAAATAGCGTAGCAAAAATGGGCAGGAGGATAGAATGCAGAGGTGCTGGACCTTGCTTGGCACCAGTGGGACACTAAGTTAGTATAGCAGACACTTTTTGGATGCCACTAAGTGTCAGTGCGGTTTGCTATAAAAATAGTGTAGCAAAAATGACCAGGATTGTAGAATGCACAGGTGCTGTAGGTAGCAGGACAGCAAAGGAAGCCTCAGTTTCTAGCCCTGCCAATGAAACCATGCAGCAAGGACTTGCCAGAGCGGACGTAGCCAGACCCTATTATCTAAAGCCCTGCACAGCGTATGCACGGACCTGTCTAGCAACAATGCCTATGAACGGCTTTAATGCAGCCCTGAAAAGGGCTGAAATTGCAAGTAGTCCCTACTCCTTAAAGCGCTGTGTAGATTGCACTGTATGGCTATAGCGCACACAGCAGTAGCAGCAGCTAGAGCGGGCGCTTTGACTGTCACCCACCCACAGCATAGAGATAATGGTGGTGACAGGGAAAATGGCCGGATCTTATAGAGCAAAGACATGTGACATGCACAGCCTATGATACATGCCCTTGCTTGTCTGGCAAAAATCCATTTTGCAGTGTGTGTCTCTGTGATTTGCTGACAGCCTGACCCGCTCCACTGTACGTGCGGTTAGGGAAAAAAAAATGGCGATTCAGCACTCAGCATCTGATCTAAACCCTGTCCCCCCACACACTATACGCTGAATTTTGATAACAGAGTGATTCACAGTGTAACTAGCTAGGCTTTTTATTGATCGAACCGTTCTCGAACGTAACTCGAACTACCAAACTTTTACCAAATCGTTTAAGTTCTTCGAACGACTTGAACACCCCCCAAAATCACTCGAACATGAAACTGGCGAACCTCGAACCTCGCTCATCTCTAGTCAGCAACTTCTTGGTGGCAGCAGCCTGAAAAATGGTTCAGTTACCTGTTTTAACCACTTAGTATCTTTGAAAACCTGAAGCTGTTAAAAGAAGCTAAATAAAACTGAAGGTATGCGCAGCAAGTGCAGATCTTCATTCTTATAGGGTTTAGCAGTTTTTCAAGTGTGTTAAAGAGTAGATCGGCTTTACACAGATGTCATGTGCACAAAATCATAGTTTTACGTTATTAGTAAGGGGCGCGACCACTTAAAGTGCTTAGGGCAGCACAAAGGCCAAATCCAGCCCTGAATATACAGCACACAACAAGGAAGAGACAGTGCACAGGTGTGAAAGAGGTCAATTGACGCAACACATACAATACACAAATGCAGAGGGATAACATACAACAGATATATTGGAAATCGCAAACAGTGTGACACATGTCCACTGCTCCTGTAAACACCACTAAGCATACAGATGTTCATTTCACCGCACTCCGGATGCGATAGTATCGGGCCTATTTCTAGTGATCTTATAAATGTCAACTGATGCTTCTGCAGTTACATTCTTTTCTCCTTCTACCATGTGTCCTCTCAGAGGCCACTGTTATCTCACCCAGTGTTCATTTTTTACTTACTATCCCAGAGACACATAAAACAGGGATACTTAGTGCATCCACTCTGCTATCTCAGGAGAATATTCACCATCTTTAGAGCCACACAGATTGACCACTGGTGATCGTTGTGTGATATTTTCTGTAGGACCAGAGGAATTGTATTTTGCTCTTCAGTCATCTTAAGCCCACTTTACATGATGCAATTTTGCATACGATAGCGTATGCGATTTGCAACGCCACCATCGTATGTGCGGCACGTTCAATTTGTTGAACGGGCCGCACACATGATTAAACCACATCACTCGTACTTACTCTTCCATACCACCTCGCTGTGGGCGGCGAACATCCACTTCCTGGAATGGGAGGGACATTCGGCGTCACAGCGATGTCACGGAGCAGCGGCCAATAGAAGCGGAGGGGCGGAGCTGAGTGGGAGGTAAACATCCCACCCACCTCCTTCTTTCCGCATTATCGGTGGCAGCCGTGGGAGGCAGGTAAGTTCTGTTCAATGTTCCCGGGGTGTCACACACTGCGATGAGTGCTGCCACAGGAACATTGAACAACCGCACGTTCAATTCTAGAGACAGATACGATGTGTATGCGATGAACATTTTAACGTTCAATCGCAATCGCACGTACCTGTCACACACTGCAATGTAACTTACAATGCCAGATGTGCGCCACTTACGACGTGACCCCGCCGACACATTGTAAGATACATTGCAGCGTGTAAAGCGGGCTTTAGTTGAGTGACCTTTTAGGATTGACCCATTTTGTTGTCATTGTGTCAAATCACAAATTTTCGGCTCTGCTTAGAATTGTTTATGAACAGCCGTCAATCGCTTGATCGATATAAAATCTGAGATGATCAATTACACAGGTCTACAAAAAAATATTTTTTGTAATTATCGCAGGTGACTTTTCTGAATCATCTTTTTATCCTGATTTAAAAAATGCATATAGTTTTTCTGTAACATGTATAGTTTCCATGGAGCAGCATCATTATTATAAGGTAAAGGAAATATACTGGCGACAGTGAGAAAACAGTAATCTACATATCATAAAAAAATGCTTCACCTTACAAAACAGTTTTTATTGAACCAAAATAATTTCACATACAAAATAGAAACCAAAATACGAGGGGCTGCTGGTAAGTCTTTGGCTTTGTGATCTTTTTTTTTGTTTCTATGGTAATGAATGTTACATCACATGAAACCCTTGTCTAATATATGTTTTCAAAATTTTGTGTTTGTTGCTTATGTTAATAATGTTCTACGCACGTGAGAAAAGAAAATGGTGGAGTCTAATGCGATATTCACAGCAAGTTAGAGCAGAGGAGTGATAAAATTCTTGTTTCTGCAAGTAAAGTCTGCGAAGGATATTCATGGGGATATGTTGCAGACATTGGGGATCAATGCTCTTCATATTCCACAGTTAAGAACTGGGTTGCCAAATTTAAAACTGGCCTCTTCAGCACCAAATGAGGAATGTCCTGGACGACCAAGAGTGGTTGTTGTTCTGGAGATTGTCAATGCTATGCACAACCTCATATTGGATAAACGACGAATTTCACCTAAAACAATAGCAGACATCATGGGGATTTCCCGTGAATGTGTTTGTGTCATTATCCATGAACATTTGGACATGAGGAAGCTATCTGCAAAGTTGGTCCCAAAATGTTTGACAACAGATCAGAGCAGCATGTGATTAAAAACTTCCCAGTCCATTTGTCAGCATTTCCGGACTGATAAGAACTTTCTAGATCGACAGGTCACTGTGGATGAGACCTGGATTTATGTGTATGTCCCTATAGGGTACTTTACATGCTGCGATATCGGTCTCGATATCGCTAAAGAGCGTACCCGCCCCCGTTGGTTGTGCGACACGGGCAAATCGCTGCCCGTGGCGCACAACATCGCTTACACCCATCACACGGATTTACTGTCCCTGAGACGTTGCTGTGGCCGGTGAAGAGCCTCCTTTCGAAGGAGGCGGTTCGTGGGGCGTCACAGCGATGTCACTAACCAGCCGCCCAATAGAAGCGGAGGAGGCGGAGATGAGAGGGACGAACATCCCACCCACCTCCTTCCTTCTTCATTGCGGACGGCTGCAGTTAAGGTGAGGTTCCTTGTTCCTGCGGTGTCACACGTAGAGATGTGTGCTGCCGCAGGAACGATGAACAACCTGCGTCCTGCAACAGCAACGATATTTGGGAAATGGAGCAGCGTGTCAATGATCAACGATAAGGTGAGTATTTTTGATCATTAGCGGTCGCTCGTACGTGTCACACGCAGCAACGTCGCTGAGAGGCGGATGTGCGTCACGAATTCCGTGACTTCAACGACATCTCTTTAGTGATGTTGTTGCATGTGAAACGGCCTTAAAAGCAAGGAGAAGTCAAAAGAGTGGAAGCACAGTGGTTCTCCTCGTCCAAAGAAGTTCAGGATGCAAAAATCAGCCACTAAGGTGATGGCGTCTGTGTTCTGGGATAACGAGGGCGTGCTGCTAGTGGACTACCTTCAAAAGAGTTCCACCATCAATGCAAAGTATTGCATTAAACTTTTGGACCAATTGAAGGCAGCTCTGAAGGCCAAAAGGTGCGGCAAGCTGTCTAAAAGACTCTTGTTCCTGCAAGACAATGCCTCCACTCACACTGCACAAGCGACCACGGCAAAACTGGCAGAGCTAGGCTTCCAGCTGGTTGACGACCCACCTTGTTTACCAGATCTACCTCCCTCCCACTATCATCAGTTTCCCAACCTGAAGAAACAACTTAGGGTGACAAATTTCCCACCATTTCTGTTGCCATGGCTGCTACAGATGCCTGGTTTGAGGCACAACTGAAATCCTTCTTTTTGCTAGGCTTACAGAACTTGGAATACCGATGTAAGAAGTGTGTTGACATCAGTGGAGAGTATGTGGAATAAATGTAAAGTTTCATCATCCTTTCTCGTTTCTTTCTGGGTATAGGCAAAAAACGTATCAGCAGCCCCTCATATAAGCAGAAATTAAAAGTGCTTGACATTGGACTGTCGTTGATATGATTTTTCAGGGTTGTCCCTATATAACATTCAACAGTAATCTGCTATCATTGAGTCATTCCAAAAAACCCGGTGGCGATGCTCCATTACTTTAATGTCCTGGTGAAACCGCTTACCTTGTTCATCGCTTACTTCCCCAAAATATTGAGGGAACAAATCTAAATGTGAATGCAAAAGTGCATTTTCAGAGACATGCGACATCCACGACACTGGTATGCATTTAGCAGTTCCTCAACATCTGCATCATATTCTGAAGATTTAATTTTTCTTAAGACGTTTTTACAGATCCACTTAGAGCTTTTCCAAACTCTCAATTCCTTATCAGTTAGAGATCCTTCAAACACATCATCTCTCTGATCTGAGGACTAGAGATGAGCGAGCCTCTGAGGGCTTGAGTTCGGTTCGTCGAATGGAGGCCCCTTTCGAGTTCGGTTCGACGAACCGTCCGACGAACCTCTCGAACCCCATTGAAAACAATGGGAGGCAAACACAAACACATAAAAACACATAGAAAACAACTTCAATGGTGTCCAAAAGGTAAAAAACAACTCCCAAGACACCACAAACACATGGAAAAGTGACAAGGACATATACTCATGTGAAAACAAAACAGCTGGAAGAGGAAAAAGAGGAGGAGACAAAGATATAGGCATGTCATGTAAAACACATCAAGGGTACTCCAAGCTGAGTCTCCCTTTTTTCCAAAAATTGGGCCCCACAGACACCACTTCAGTGGCATCACTTGTGCCCCAGTTGCAAACTTGACAGGTAGATTTGCATCAAGCACAGTCAAAAATATGACAGCCTTAACTGTCCCCAGGATGACACCGGGGTAGGTAGCAAAGTCTTTGCTGAAACATGACTTGTTCATCGTGGCTCATTTTTAAAAACACCGCAAGGGGACTCCAAGCAGAGTCTCCCTTTTTTCCAAAAATTGGGCCACACACACCACTTCAGTGGCATCACTTCTCCCCCAGTTACAAAACTGACATGTTGATTTGCATCAAGCACATTCAAAAATACACTAGCTTTTACTGTTCCCAGGATGACACTGGGTAGTAAAGTCCTTGTGGATCCATGACTTGTTCATCTTGATGAACGTTAGTCTGTCCACATTGTCACTGGACAGACGCGTGCGCTTATCTGTCAGCACACACCCAGCAGCACTGAAGACACGTTCAGAGACCACGCTGGCAGCTGGACACGACAAGATCTCCAAGGCGTAAGTGGCGAGCTCAGGCCATTTTTCAAGATTTGAAGCCCAAAATGAGCAAGGCTCCAGTTGCAAAATCATGGCATCGATGTTCATTTGGAATTACTCCTGTATCATCCTCTCCATCCGTTGACTATGTGTCAGACTTCTTGTCTTTTGCGACCTTGCATTGGATGATCTAAAAAAAATTATGAAACAATTCCATAAAATTGCTGCTACCAGCACAAGATACGGTGTTGCTGGTACGGTTTGAATGATAATGACGAGACAGTCCCATGCTTGTCAGGTTACCACTGGGAGATTCACTCCGTGCACCACTGGTGTTTGGTGGAAAAGCCGAGCTAAGATTGCGTAACAGCTTCTGCTGATACTCCTGCATACGTGTGTCCCTTTCTATGGCTGGAACTATCTCGTCAAAGTTGGACTTCTACCGGGGATCTAAGAGTGTAGCAACCCAGTAGTCATCATTACTTCTAATTTTGACAATCCGAGGGTCATGTTGTAGGTAGTGCAACAAAAAGGCGCTCATGTGTCTTGCGCATCCATGCGGACCAAGTCCTTGCTGTGTTTGGGGTGGCGAGGTGATAACCGTGCTTTCTTCCTCTGACATCTCCCGCCAACCTCGTTCAACCGAAATTTGACCAAGGTCTCCCTCATCTGCTGAGTCTTCCATACCCATCGAGAGTTCGTCCTCCATTCCTTCCTGGTCTCCTGCACCTTCCTTAGCATTTTGGCTGCTACCATGCGCCCTTGTTAATCCCTCTCCCCCACTGTCCCATGCCTGAAGCCTTGGTGATGCTGAACGTCTGGACCTTGTAGATGTTGGAATCCCTTGCACATATGAATCCTCCTGTACTTCATCCCCTTCCTCTTGTCCCACCCCCTGACTCCGAATAGTGTTTAGCATTTGCTCCAGCAGATAAATGACTGGAATTTTCATGCTGATAATGGCATTGTCAGCGCTAAACATATTCGTCACCATGTCAAAACTTTGCAGAAGGGTGCATAGGTCCTTGATCTGAGACCACTCCAGCAGTGTGATCTGCCCCACCTCTGCATCTTGTTGGCCGAGGCTATACGTCATAACTATTTGCACCAGGGCTCGGCGGTGCTGCCACAGTCGCTGCAACATGTGGAGAGTCGAATTCCAGCATGTCGGCACACCGCATTTCAGGCAATGAACCGGCAGGCCGAAAGACTTCTGGAGTGATGCAAGTTGGTCAGCTGCGGAGGTTGAACGGCGGAAGTGAGCAGAGAGTGACCGTGCCCTGTGCAGAAGGCCATCTAGGCCGGGATAGTGTGTTAAAAATTGCTAGACATTAAGGTTCAACACGTGAGCCATACAAGGCCCGTGTGTCCCCTTGCCCCGGCGTAGGGCTGCGCCCAAGTTTGCAACATTGTCGCACATGGCCTTCCCTGGCTGCAGGTTGAGTGGAGACAACCATTTAGTAAACTCGCTCGGAAGAGCTGAATACAATTCCTCAGCTGTGTGACTCTTATTTCCAAGATATTTTAAGGTAAAGACCGCCTGATGCCATTGAGCTCTGCTGCCAGCATAGTAAGGAGGTGTGCGGGATTCCTTGTGCGCAGTTACAACACAGGTGGCCTGACCAGGCAGGCTTAGGGCGGAGGTGGAGGACCCAGACGAGGTTGAGGAGGCAGAAGCAGTGGAGGAACTTTGACATACAGAGGATAGACGCACAAGTCGTGGGGACGGCAAGACTTGTTAAGCAGACCCTTCTCCATTTCTCACCATACTTTCCCAGTGCCCAGTCAGCGTTATGTAACGCCCATGTCCATGCTTACTGGTCCAAGTATCAGTGGTGAAATGCACTCTGTCATGCACAGAGTTTCTCAAGGAAGCGGTGATGTTGTGTGCGACATGCTGGTGTAGCACAGACACACCTTTCTTGGAGAAGTAGTGGCGACAAAGCATCTGGTACTGGGGCACTGCGACTGATATAATGTCTCGAAAATCCTCTGTGACCACTAGGCGGAAAGGCAGCATTTTGGTAGCCAAGAGCTTACAGAGGGATAAAATCAACCTCTCAGCTTTGTCATGGCTCGGAGGAAATGGCCTTTTATTTGTCCACATCTGAGGGACCGAAATCTGGTTGCTGTGTGGAGACGATGTTTTAGTAGGGTGTCTCTGGAAAAATGCAGGTCTGTGAGGAAAGTGCAGGTGGAGACATGATGTTGCCTTCATCCAAACTTGGTACTCTTGATGTCTGAGAGAGCTCTACACCAGCACTTGTTTCCCCTTCCAAACCAACCGACGACCTGCCAAGCAAACTGCCTGTTGCGGTTAAAGAGGTGGAAGGTCTGCGTGGAAAAACATGTGTGACAGCTGTCCCCACAGTCATAGAGGATGAAGAGCACGCAGATGCACTTGAATGGGCAGACAGTGGTTGGCCCGCTATGCTAGGCCGCATTGTAGCACAGTGAGCTTCCCACTAGGACTTATGCTTGTTCATGTGATGATTCATGGAAGAAGTTGTCAAACTAGTGAGGTTTTGGCCTCTACTTATAAATTCCCGACAAATCACACTCAGTGTTTGCTAGTATAATGGCTTAGTAACAATGAGTTTGAGTGTGCAATGCAGGTAGACGTACTGCAAATATCTTTGCACTAGTGGGACAATACAGACGTCCAACAGCCACGTTTAGGATGCCAAGAAGTTCACTCAGTGTTTGCTAGTATAATGGCTTAGTAACAATGAGTTTGAGTGTGCAATGCAGGTAGAGGTGCTGCAAATATCTTTGCACTAGTGGGACAATACAGAAGTCCAACAGCCACTTTTATGATGCCACTAAGTTCACTCAGTGTTTGCTAGTATAATGGCTTAGTAACAATGAGTTTGAGTGTGCAATGCAGGTACACGTGCTGCAAATATCTTTGCACTAGTGGGACACTACAGAAGTCCAACAGCCACTTTTATGATGCCACTAAGTTCACTCAGTGTTTGCTAGTATAATGGCTTAGTAACAATGAGTTTGAGTGTTCAATGCAGGTAGACGTGCTGCAAATATCTTTGCACTAGTGGGACAATACAGAAATCCAACAGACACGTTTAGGATGCCACTAAGTTCACTCAGTGTTTGCTAGTATAATGGCTTAGCAACAATGAGTTTGAGTGTGCAATGCAGGTAGACATGGTGCAAATATCTTTGCACTAGTGGGACAATACAGAAGTCCAACAGCCACTTTTATGATGCCACTAAGTTCACTCAGTGTTTGCTAGTATAAAGGCTTAGTAACAATGAGTTTGAGTGTGCAATGCAGGCAGACGTGCTGCAAATATCTTTGCACTAGTGGGACAATACAGAAGTCCAACAGCCACGTTTATGATGCCACTAAGTTCACTCAGTGTTTGCTACTATAATGGCTTAGTAACAATGAGTTTGAGTGTGCAATGCAGGTAGACGTGCTGCAAATATCTTTGCACTAGTGGGACAATACAGAAGTCCAACAGCCACGTTTAGGATGCCAATAAGTTAACTCAGTGTTTGCTAGTATAATGGCTTAGTATCAATGAGTTTGAGTGTGCAATGCAGGTAGACGTGCTGCAAATATCTTTGCACTAGTGGGACAATACAGAAGTCCAACAGCCACTTTTATGATGCCACTAAGTTCACTCAGTGTTTGCTAGTATAATGGCTTAGTAACAATGAGTTTGAGTGTGCAATGCAGGTAGACGTGCTGCAAATATCTTTGCACTAGTGGGACAATACAGAAATCCAACAGACACGTTTAGGATGCCACTAAGTTCACTCAGTGTTTGCTAGTATAATGGCTTAGTAACAATGAGTTTGAGTGTGCAATGCAGGTAGACGTGCTGCAAATATCTTTGCACTAGTGGGACAATACAGAAGTCCAACAGCCACTTTTATGATGCCACTAAGTTCACTCAGTGTTTGCTAGTATAATGGTTTAGTAACAATGAGTTTGAGTGTGCAATGCAGGCAGACGTGCTGCAAATATCTTTGCACTAGTGGGACAATACAGAAGTCCAACAGCCACTTTTATGATGCCACTAAGTTCACTCAGTGTTTGCTAGTATAATGGCTTAGTAACAATGAGTTTGAGTGTGCAATGCAGGTAGACGTACTGCAAATATCTTTGCACTAGTGGGACAATACAGAAGTCCAACAGCCACGTTTAGGATGCCACTAAGTTCACTCAGTGTTTGCTAGTATAATGGCTTAGTAACGATGAGTTTGAGTGTGCAATGCAGGTAGACGTGCTGCAAATATCTTTGCACTAGTGGGACAATACAGAAGTCCAACAGCCGCTTTTATGATGCCACTAAGTTCACTCAGTGTTTGCTAGTATAATGGCTTAGTAACAATGAGTTTGAGTGTGCAATGCAGGCAGACGTGCTGCAAATATCTTTGCACTAGTGGGACACTACAGAAGTCCAACAGCCACTTTTATGATGCCACTAAGGTCACGCAGTGTTTGCTAGTATAATGGCTTAGTAACAATGAGTTTGAGTGTGCAATGCAGGTAGACGTGCTGCAAATATCTTTGCACTAATGGGACAATACAGAAGTCCAACAGCCACGTTTAGGATGCCACTAAGTTCACTCAGTGTTTGCTAGTATAATGGCTTAGTAACAATGAGTTTGAGTGTGCAATGCAGGAACACGTGCTGCAAATATATTTGCACTAGTGGGACAATACAGAAGTCCAACAGCCACTTTTATGATGTCACTAAGTTCACTCAGTGTTTGCTAGTATAATGGCTCAGTAACAATGAGTTTGAGTGTGCAATGCAGGTAGACGTGCTGCAAATATCTTTGCACTAGTGGGACAATACAGAAGTCCAACAGACACGTTTAGGATGCCACTAAGTTCACTCAGTGTTTGCTAGTATAATGGCTTAGTAACAATGAGTTTGAGTGTGCAATGCAGGTAGACATGCTGCAAATATATTTGCACTAGTGGGACAATACAGAAGTCCAACAGCCACTTTTATGATGCCACTTACTTCACTCAGTGTTTGCTAGTATAATGGCTTAGTAACAATGAGTTTGAGTGTGCAATGCAGGCAGACGTGCTGCAAATATCTTTGCACTAGTGGGACAATACAGAAGTCCAACAGCCACTTTTATGATGCCATTAAGTTCACTCAGTGTTTGCTAGTATAATGGCTTAGTAACAATGAGTTTGAGTGTGCAATGCAGGTAGACGTACTTCAAATATCTTTGCACTAGTGGGACAATACAGAAGTCCAACAGCCACGTTTAGGATGCCACTAAGTTCACTCAGTGTTTGCTAGTATAATGTCTTAGTAACAATGAGTTTGAGTGTGCAATGCAGGCAGACGTGCTGCAAATATCTTTGCACTAGTGGGACAATACAAAAGTCCAACAGCCACTTTTATGATGCCACAAAGTTCACTCAGTGTTTGCTAGTATAATGGCTTAGTACCAATGAATTTGAGTGTGCAATGCAGGTAGACGTGCTGCAAATAACTTTGCACTAGTGGGACAATACAGAAGTCCAACAGCCACGTTTAGGATGCCACTAAGTTCACTCAGTGTTTGCTAGTATAATGGCTTAGTAACAATGAGTTTAGTGTGCAAAGCAGGTAGACGTGCTGCAAATATCTTTGCACTAGTGGGACAATACAGAAGTCCAACAGCCACTTTTATGATGCCACTAAGTTCACTCAGTGTTTGCTAGTATAATGGCTTAGTAACAATGAGTTTGAGTGTGCAATGCAGGTAGACGTACTGCAAATATCTTTGCACTAGTGGGACAATACAGAAGTCCAACAGCCACGTTTAGGATGCCACTAAGTTCACTCAGTGTTTGCTAGTATAATGGCTTAGTAACAATGAGTTTGAGTTTTCAATGCAGGCAGACGTGCTGCAAATATCTTTGCACTAGTGGGACAATGCAGAAGTCCAACAGCCACTTTTATGATGCCACTAAGTTCACTCAGTGTTTGCTAGTATAATGGCTTAGTAACACTGGGTTTGAGTGTGCAATGCAGGTAGACGTGCTGCAACTATCTTTGCACTAGTGGGACAATACAGAAGTCCAACAGCCCCGTTTAGGATGCCACTAAGTTCCCTCAGTGTTTGCTAGTATAATGGCTTAGTAACAATGAGTTTGAGTGTGCAATGCAGGCAGACGTCCTGCAAATATCTTTGCACTAGTGGGACAATACAGAAGTCCAACAGCCACTTTTATGATGCCACTAAGTTCACTCAGTGTTTGCTAGTATAATGGCTTAGTAACAATGAGTTTGAGTGTGCAATGCAGGCAGACGTGCTGCAAATATCTTTGCACTAGTGAGACAATACAGAAGTACAACAGCCACTTTTATGATGCCACTAAGTTCACTCAGTGTTTGCTATTATAATGGCTTAGTAACAATGAGTTTGAGTGTGCAATGCAGGTAGACGTGCTGCAAATATCTTTGCACTAGTGGGACAATACAGATGTCCAACAGCTACTTTTAGGATGCCTCTAAGTTCACTCAGTGTTTGCTAGTATAATGGCTTAGTAACAATGAGTTTGAGTGTGTAATGCAGGCAGACGTGCTGCAAATATCTTTGCACAAGTGGGACAATACAGATGTCCAACAGCCACTTTTAGGATGCCACTAAGTTTACTCAGTGTTTGCTAGTATAATGGCTTAGTAACAAGGAGTTTGAGTGTGCAAAGTGCAGGAGGGTACAGTGGCAGGGTTGTGGATCTCTGGGTAGAGGAAAGGAAGCCTGCCTTTCTATCCCTCTTAATGTGGAAATGCAGCGAGGATAAAGAATAAAGAATAAAAGTTTCGGAACTACATACTACTCCGGTTGTAAAATAGGCAGACCTCACATTTACAGTTTGCTTGAAAACTTTGCAGAAGCTTTGTCTAACTTAGCAAATTGATTGACGGTGACTTCTTCCTTAAGTGGTAGAAAACACACTTATTGAGGTGATGGATAGGACAGCTATAGGGGATATAGAGGAGGCTGTTATTTTTTAATAGGTGTAATTTCACCAATATTCTCATAATTTATGGAAAGTAGATCAGTGCATTTAATTCTAATGCATATTTTGAAACTGTGTTGTCAATGGCTAAATTTGACCATGTTAGATTGTTCTACAGGTCCTTTAGCACACATAAGTTCCCAGGCATCAGACTTGGCTAAGCAATAAGATTCAATCAAAACACTTTATTTTCCTTGCTGACTATCTTTTAAAAGTAATATCGAGACATGATTAGAAAAATTTAGCCAAATAAGTAATGTTAATGACACCCAGTCCATGAGATGGATTGGTCCTATTGGTTAAGACCACGTCATTATGTACTAATACTTATGAAAACAAAGAAGTAGTGTAGTTCAGGCAAATAAAGAATAAAAGTTTCGGAACTACATACCACACCGGTTGTAAAAAAAGGCAGACCTCAAATTTACAGTTTGCTTGACACTTTCCAGCAGCTTTGTCTAACTTAGCAAATTGATTGACGGTGACTTCTACCTTAAGTGGTAGAAAACACACCTATTGTGGTGATAGATAGGACAGCTATAGGGGACATGGAGGAGGCTGTTATTTTTTTGATAGGTGTAATTTCACAAATATGCTCATAATTTATGGAAAGTAGATCAGTGCATTTAATTCTAATGCATATTTTGAAACTGTGTTGTCATGGGGTAAATTTGACCATGTTAAATTCTTCTACAGGTCCTTTAGCACACATAAGTTCCCAGGCTTCAGACTTGGCTAAGAATTAGGTTCAATCAAAACGCTTTATTTGCTTTGCTGACTATCTTTTAAATGTAATATCGAGACATGATTGAGTAAATTTAGCCAAATAAGTAATGATAATGACACCCAGTCCATGAGATGGATTGGTCCTATTGGTTAAGACCACGTCATTATGTACTAATACTTATGAAAACAAAGAAGTAGTGTAGTTCAGGCAAATAAAGAATAAAAGTTTCGGAACTACATACCACACCAGTTGTAAAAAAGGCTGACCTCAAATTTACAGTTTGCTTGACACTTTCCAGCAGCTTTGTCTAACTTAGCAAATTGATTGACGGTGACTTCTACCTTAAGTGGTAGAAAACACACCTATTGTGGTGATGGATAGGACAGCTATAGGAGATATGGAGGAGGCTGGTTTTTTTTGATAGGTGTAATTTCACCAATATGCTCATAATTTATGGAAAGTAGATTATTGCATTTAATTCTAATGCATATTATGAAACTGTGTTGTCATGGGCCAAATTTAACCATGTTAGATTCTTCTACAGGTCGTTTAGCACACATAAGTTCCCAAGCTTCAGACTTGGCAAACTATTAAGATTCAATCAACATACTTTATTTGCCTTGCTGACTATCTTTTAAAAGTAATATTGAGACATGATCAGGTAATTGTAGAAAAATAAATAATGTTAATGACACCCAGTCCAAGAGATGGATGAGTCTTATTGGTTAAGACCAGGTCATTATGTACTAATACTTATGAAAACAAAGAAGTAATGTAGTTCAGGCAAATATAGAATAAAAGTGTTGGAACTACATACTACACCGGTTGTAAAACAGGCAGACCTCACATTTACAGTTTGCTTGAAAACTTTCCAGCTGCTTTGTCTAAATTAGCAAATTAATTGACGGTTACTTCTACCTTAAGTGGTAAAAAATACACCTATTGTGGCGATGGATAGGACAGCTATAGGGGATATGAAGGAGGCTGTTATTTTTTTGATAGGAGAAATTTTATCAATTTGATCATAATTTATGGAAAGTAGATCAATGCATTTAATTCTAATGCATATTTTGAAACTGTGTTGTCATGGGCCAAATTTAACCATGTTAGATTCTTCTACAGGTCCTTTAGCACACATAAGTTCCCAGGCTTAAGACTTGGCTAAGCAATAAGATTTAAGCAGCACGCTTTATTTGCCTTGCTGACTATCTTTTAAAAGTAATATCGAGACATGATAAGGTAAAATTAGCCAAATAAGTAATGTTAATGACACCCAGTCCAAGAGATGGATTGGTCCTATTGGTTAAGACCACGTCATTATGTACTATTACCTATGAAAACAAAGAAGTAGTGTAGTTCAGGCAAATAAAGAATAAAAGTTTTGGAACTACATACTACACCGGTTGTAAAATAGGCAGACCTCACATTTACAGTTTGCTTGAAAACTTTGCAGCTGCATTTTCTAAATTAGCAAATTGATTGACGGTGACTTCTACCTTAAGTAGTAGAAAACACACCTATTGTGGCGATGGATAGGACAGCTATAGGGGATATGGAGGTGGCTGTTATTTTTTTGATAGGTGTAATTTCACCAATTTGTTGATACTTTATGGAAAATAGAATCGTGCATTTAATTCTAATGTATGTTTTGAAACTGTGTTGTCATGGGCCAAATTTGACCATGTTAGATTCTTCTATAGGTCCTATAGCACTCATAAGTTCTCAGGCTTCAGACTTGGCCCAGCTATTAAGATTCAATCAACATACTTTATTTGCCTTGCTGACTATCTTTTAAAAGTGTTATTGTAACATGATCAAGTAAATGTAGCCAAATAAGTAATGTTAATGACACCCAGTTCAAGAGATGGATGATTCTTATTGGTTAAGACCCCGTCATTATGTACTAATACTTATGAAAGCAAAGCAGTAGTGTAGTTCAGGCAAATAAAGAATAGAAGTTTCGTAACTACATATTACACTGGTGGTAACATAGGCAGACCTCACATGTACAGTTTGCTTGAAAAACGTTCCAGCTACTTTGTCTAACTTAGGAATTTGATTGACGGTGACTTCTACATTAAGTTGTAGAAAACACACCTATTGTGGTGATGGATAGGACAGCTATAGGAGATATGGAGGAGGCTATTTTTTTGATAGGTGTAATTTCACCAATATGCTCATAATTTATGGAAAGTAGATTATTGCATTTAATTCTAATGCATATTTTGAAACTGTGTTGTCATGGGCCAAATTTAAACATGTTAGATTCTTCTACAGATCGTTTAGCACACATAAGTTCCCAAGCTTCAGACTTGGCAAACTATTAAGATTCAATCAACATACTTTATTTGCCTTGCTGACTATCTTTTAAAAGTAATATTGAGACATGATCAGGTAATTGTAGAAAAATAAATAATGTTAATGACACCCAGTCCAAGAGATGGATTGGTCCTATTGGTTTAGACCACGTCATTATGTACTAATACTTATGATAACAAAGAAGTAGTGTAGTTCAGGCAAATAAAGAATAAAAGTTTCAGAACTACATACTACACCGGTTGTAAAATAGGGAGACCTCACATTTACAGTTTGCTTGAAAACTTTGCAGCTGCATTGTCTAAATTAGCAAATTGATTGACGGTGACTTCTACCTTAAGTGGTAGAAAACACACTTATTGAGGTGAAGGATAGGACAGCTATAGGGGATATAGAGGAGTCTGTTATTTTTTTAAAAGGTGTAATTTCACCAATATTCTCATAATTTATGGAAAGTAGATCAGTGCATTTAATTCTAATGCATATTTTGAAACTGTGTTGTCATGGGCCAAATGTAACCATGTTAGATTCTTCTACAGGTCCTTTAGCACACATAAGTTCCCAGGCTTCAGATTTGGCAAAGCAATAAGATTTAATCAACACGCTTTATTTGCCTTGCTGAATATCTTTTAAAAGTAATATCAATGTTAATGACACCCAGTCCAAGAGATGGATTGGTCCTATTGGTTAAGACCACGTCATTATGTACTAATACCTATGAAAACAAAGAAGTAGTGTAGTTCAGGCAAATAAAGAATAAAAGTTTCGGAACTACATACTACACCGGTTGTAAAATAGGCAGACCTCACATTTACAGTTTGCTTGAAAACTTTGCAGCTGCATTGTCTAAATTAGCAAATTGATTGACGGTGACTTCTACCTTAAGTAGTAGAAAACACACCTATTGTGGTGATGGATAGGACAGCTATAGGGGATATGGAGGAGGCTGTTATTTTTTTGATAGGTGTAATTTCACCAATTTGTTGATACTTTATGGAAAGTAGAATAGTGCATTTAATTCTAATGTATGTTTTGAAACTGTGTTGTCATGGGCCAAATGTAACCATGTTAGATTCTTCTACAGGTCCTTTAGCACACATAAGTTCCCAGGCTTCAGACTTGGCTAAGCAATAAGATTTAATCAACACGCTTTATTTGCCTTGCTGACTATCTTTTAAAAGTAATATCGAGACATGATTAGGTAAATTTAGCCAAATAAGTAATGTTAATGACACCCAGTCCATGAGATGGATTTGTCCTATTGGTTTAGACTACGTCATTATGTACTAATACTTATGATAACAAAGAAGTAGTTTAGTTTAGGCAAATAAAGAATAAAAGTTTCGGAACTACATACTACACCGGTTGTAAAATAGGCAGACCTCACATTTACAGTTTGCTTGAAAACTTTGCAGCTGCATTGTCTAAATTAGCAAATTAATTGACGGTGACTTCTACCTTAAGTGGTAGAAAACACACTTATTGAGGTGATGGATAGGACAGCTATAGGGGATATAGAGGAGGCTGTTATTTTTTTAATAGGTGTAATTTCACCAATATTCTCATAATTTATGGAAAGTAGATCAGTGCATTTAATTCTAATGCATATTTTGAAACTGTGTTGTCATGGGCCAAATTTAACCATGTTAGATTCTTCTACAGGTCCTTTAGCACACATAAGTTCCCAGGCTTCAGACTTGGCTAAGCAATAAGATTTAATCAACACGCTTTATTTGCCTTGCTGACTATCTTTTAAAAGTAATATCGAGACATGATTAGGTAAATTTAGCCAAATAATTAATGTTAATGACACCCAGTCCAAGAGATGGATTGGTCCTATTGGTTAAGACCACGTCATTATGTACTAATACCTATGAAAACAAAGAAGTAGTGTAGTTCAGGCAAATAAAGAATAAAAGTTTCGGAACTACATACTACACCGATTGTAAAATAGGCAGACCTCACATTTACAGTTTGCTTGAAAACTTTGCAGCTGCATTGTCTAAATTAGCAAATTGATTGACGGTGACTTCTACCTTAAGTAGTAGAAAACACACCTATTGTGGCGATGGATAGGACAGCTATAGGGGATATGGAGGAGGCTGTTATTTTTTTGATAGGTGTAATTTCACCAATTTGTTGATACTTTATGGAAAGTAGAATAGTGCATTTATTTCTAATGTATATTTTGAAACTGTGTTGTCATGGGCCAAATGTGACCATGTTAGATTCTTCTATAGGTCCTATAGCACTCATAAGTTCTCAGGCTTCAGACTTGGCCCAGCTATTAAGATTCAATCAACATACTTTATTTGATTTGCTGACTATCTTTTAAAAGTAATATTGAAACATGATCAGGTAAATGTAGCCAAATAAGTAATGTTAATGACACCCAGTTTAAGAGATGGATGATTCTTATTGGTTAAGACCACGTCATTATGTACTAATACTTATGAAAGCAAAGCAGTAGTGTAGTTCAGGCAAATAAAGAATGGAAGTTTCGTAACTACATATTACACTGGTGATAACATAGGCAGACCTCACATGTACTGTTTGCTTAAAAAACGTTCCAGCTACTTTGTCTAACTTAGGAAATTGATTGACGGTGACTTCTACATTAAGTGGTAGAAAACACACCTATTGTGGCGATGGATAGGACAGCTATAGGGGATATGGAGGAGGCTGTTATTTTTTTGATGGGTGTAATTTCCCCAATTTGTTGATAATTTATGGAAAATAGATCAGTGCATTTCATTCTAATGCATCTTTTGAAACTGTGTTGTCATGGGCCAAATTTGACCATGTTAGATTCTTCTACAGGTCCTTTAGCACACATAAGTTCCCAGGCTTCAGACTTGGCTAAGCAATAAGATTCAATCAAAACGCTTTTTTTGCCTTGCTGACCATCTTTTAAAAGCAATATCGAGACATGATTAGGTAAATTTAGCCAAATAAGTAATGTTAATGACACCCAGTCCATGAGATGGATTGATCCTATTGGTTAAGACCACGTCATTATGTACTAATACTTATGAAAACAAAGAAGTAGTGTAGTTCAGGCAAATAAAGAATAAAAGTTCTGGAACCACATACTACACCGGTTGTAAAAAAGGCAGACCTCACATTTACAGTTTGCTTGAAAACTTTCCAGCTGCATTGTCTAAATTAGCAAATTGATTGATGGTAACTTCAAACTTAATTGGTAGAAAACACACCTATTATTTGCAAAGGATAGGACAGCTATAGGGGATATAAAGGAGGCTGTTATTTTTTGGATGGGTGTAATTTCACCAATTTGTTGATAATTTATGTAAAGTAGATCAGTGCATTTAATTCAAATGCATATTTTAAAAACTATGTTGTCATGGGCCAAATTGGACCATGTTACATTCTTCTACAGGTCGTTTAGCACACATAAGTTCACAAGCTTCAGACTTGGCAAACTATTAAGATTCAATCAACATACTTTATTTGCCTTGCTGACTATCTTTTAAAAGTAATATTGAGACATGATCAGGTAATTGTAGAAAAATAAATAATGTTAATGACACCCAGTCCAAGAGATGGATGAGTCTTATTGGTTAAGACCAGGTCATTATGTACTAATACTTATGAAAACAAAGAAGTAGTGTAGTTTAGGCAAATAAAGAATAAAAGTTTCGGAACTACATATTACACTGGTGGTAACATAGGCAGACCTCACATGTACAGTTTGCTTGAAAAACGTTCTAGCTACTTTGTCTAATTTAGGAAATTGATTGACGGTGACTTCTACCTTAAGTGGTAGAAAACACACCTATTGTGACGATGGATAGGACAGCTATAGGGGATATAGAGGAGGCTGTTATTTTTTAATAGGTGTAATTTCACCAATATTCTCATAATTTATGGAAAGTAGATCAGTGCATTTAATTCTAATGCATATTTTGAAACTGTGTTGTCATGGGCCAAATTTAACCATGTTAGATTCTTCTACAGGTCCTTTAGCACACATAAGTTCCCAGGCTTCAGACTTGGCTAAGTAATAAGATTTAATCAACACGCTTTATTTGCCTTGCTGACTATCTTTTAAAAGTAATATCGAGACATGATTAGGTAAATTTAGCCAAATAATTAATGTTAATGACACCGAGTCCAAGAGATGGATTGGTCCTATTGGTTAAGACCACGTCATTATGTACTAATACCTATGAAAACAAACAAGTAGTGTAGTTCAGGCAAATAAAGAATAAAAGTTTCGGAACTACATACTACACCGGTTGTAAAATAGGCAGACCTCACATTTACAGTTTGCTTGAAAACTTTGCAGCTGCATTGTCTAAATTAGCAAATTGATTGACGGTGACTTCTACCTTAAGTAGTAGAAAACACACCTATTGTGGCGATGGATAGGACAGCTATAGTGTTACGGTTGCTGCGAGCGCTGGAGACTAAGTCCAGATTTCTTGCTACTGCACATGTGCGAGCACTGGAGACTAAGTCCAGATTTCTTGCTACTGCACATGTGCGAGCGCTGGAGACTAAGTCCAGATTTCTTGCTACTGCACATGTGCGAGCGCCGGAGACTAAGTCCAGATTTCTTGCTACTGCACATGTGCGAGCGCCGGAGACTAAGTCCTATCTTGGAGCCATTGCACATGTGCGGGTGACATCATCGCTGACACGAGGTCACATGTTTCTGACACCTTCTATGCCGATTGGTCGCTGGTCATGTGCTTGTGATGCCTTGCTCGGTGATAGGCCAGCATGATGTCACTCCTGTCGTTCTGGCAGTGGATTGGCTCTGGTGTCCTCCATCTTGGATGAGGCACAGAGTCTATATAAGACCCTGACACACCCCGCATGGCGCTCAGTCCTCTTGGTTCATGCATAAGAGTAGACGCTCTGTGCGCGTTCCTCTAGGCATTCCTCTGTCTATGCTAGGTGAGCGCTACCGGCAGGGTAGCGTTCTTATACCTTACAGCTTCGGCTGCTGTCCGTATCCTTACCTCTTAGGGGAGCGGACATAGGCAGGTGCCTGAGGCACATGGTCTGGCTGGGCCTTGTGGTTCGACTCGTTCCTTATACTGCGACTAGCAGTTGTTCGTATCCTCGCACACTAGGGGAGCGAACAGAGGTAGGAGCTTTGTGCGGCTTACGCTGCTGTTCGTCTCTTTTGCACCACTAGAAGAGCGGACCTAGGCAGGTGCCAAATCTAGTGGTTCGTGTCCTCGCACACTAGTGGAGCGAACGCAGGTAGGAGCTTTGTGCGGCTTACGCTGCTGTTCGTCTCTTTTGCACCACTAGAAGAGCGGACCTAGGTAGGTGCCATTTCACACACATTGCCTTTGTCTCTGTGATTATTAACAGAGATCATTCCACACACCCTCCAAGTAAGGGAGGAATTGCTTTACTTTCTTATTATATCCTTCTGTGAGTTAACAGAGGTATTGCACTCTGCCATAGTCTGCAGCATAGTCTTTGCACGGTGGACCCTGACTGTCTGATACTCCTTTAGGTTATTATCAGACAGCCCCCCGTAACATTAGGACTGAGCCAAGGGTCTGGCAGTTATGGCAGAATATCAGCAGTTACACCGTTACATACAAGTACTTGAGTCACGGCTCAAGAGTATAGAGGATAAACCTCAGACCATGGTGACATCTGCACATGATCCTCGACTTGCTCTGCCAAACAGATATTCTGGCGATGCCAGATCATGTCGTGGTTTCATTAGTCAGTGTCAGATACACCTAGAGGTCAACTCTTCTCGCTTCTCTACGGAGAGGTCCAGAGTAGGCTTTATCATCTCCTTACTTCAGGACAAAGCCTTAGAATGGGCGACTCCCCTATGGGAGCGCTCTGATGGGGTTACTCTGAGACATCAAGACTTTCTTGATGCTCTTAAGGCGGTATTCATGGGTCCGCAGGTTACCCATGATGCGGCCCTGAGACTGTTAGATCTATCTCAGGGTTCGTTATCCACTAGTTCTTATGCCATTGCTTTTAGAACTCTGGTGGCAGAACTAGATTGGCCAGAGAAGGTGTTGATTCCTATCTTCTGGAGAGGGTTGGCAGGCTATGTCAAGGATGCTCTTGCTACTCGTGAGGTCCCTGCTTCTCTGGAGGACTTGATCACAGTAGCAACGAGGATCGATGTACGCCATAAGGAACGTAGACTCGAGGTCTCTTCCTCACGCCCTAAGCATCGGGCTATTCCAGTTGTTGAGGGTCCACTACCATCTTCCTCAGCATCTGAAACATCTCCCACTCCTATGGAGTTAGGTCATACGTCTTCCAGACTACGCAAGTCTGGTCCTCCTATATGTTACGTATGTCGTCAGGCTGGGCACTATGCCAACAAGTGTCCTAGTCGTCAGGGAAACTCCCTGGCCTAGTAACCATTAGAGGGGGGTTACTAGAGACGTCTTCTGCACCCTCTAAGTGTTGTATCCCAGGTCAGCTCTCGTTATCTGAGAATACATGGCCTATTATGGCTTTTGTAGATTCCGGAGCTGACGGGACTTTTGTGTCCTCAGGATTTGTAAAGGGACACAATATTCCCTCTATCATGTTAGAGGCGCCTATTCCTGTCCGTGTTGTTAATGGAACTATGTTGTCTGACTCCATTACATTGAGGACAGTTCCCTTGCGCCTTTCCCTGTCTCAGGGTCACATAGAGGAGATTTCTTTTCTTGTTTTGCCTGAGGGTATAGACGACGTCCTTCTGGGTCTCCCATGGCTTCGGACTCATGCTCCTCACATTGACTGGGAGTCTGACAGCATTATTAGTTGGGGTTCGAAATGTCAGTCCCGATGTCTTCCCTTACCACCTAAGGTCATTGCGGTTGCATCTACTGATCTCTCTCCCATACCTACACCCTATCTGGATTTCGCTGACGTGTTCTCCAAACAGGGTGCTGAGGTTCTTCCACCCCATAGGCCGTATGACTGTGCCATAGACCTTATCCCAGGTTCGGTTCCACCTAAATGCAGGGTTTACCCCCTGTCGATACCTGAGTCGGAGGCCATGTCGACCTATATAAGAGAGAGTTTAGAGAAGGGGTTCATTCGTAAGTCTGTCTCTCCCGCGGGAGCTGGGTTTTTCTTTGTTCGGAAGAAAGAGGGTGATTTGCGTCCCTGCATAGATTACAGGGGTCTCAACGCAATCACAATAAAGAACAAATACCCATTACCTTTAATTTCGGAGCTCTTTGACAGACTGAGAGGAGCTCAAGTTTTTACGAAGTTGGATCTGCGGGGTGCGTATAACTTGGTACGAATTCGAAAGGGTGACGAATGGAAGACCGCTTTTAACACCCGAGACGGTCACTATGAATACCTCGTCATGCCTTTTGGGTTATGTAATGCACCCGCAGTATTTCAGGACTTCGTAAACGATGTGTTCAGGGATTTACTGTTATCCTCAGTAGTGGTGTATTTGGACGACATCCTGATTTTTTCTCCTGATCTGGAGACTCATCGTCAGGATGTCGTTCGTGTCCTTTCCCGTTTAAGGGAGCACTCATTGTTTGCTAAACTCGAGAAATGTGTATTCGAGCAGTCCTCATTGCCTTTTTTGGGTTACATTATCTCACAAGAGGGCCTGGCTATGGATCCTGCGAAGCTCTCTGCTGTCCTGCAATGGTCCGAACCTCATTCCTTGAGGGCGGTGCAACGCTTCTTAGGATTCATAAATTATTACAGGCAGTTCATACCCCATTTTTCTACTTTGGTGGCCCCTTTGGTGGCCTTGACTAAGAAAGGTGCTAATCCCAAAGCCTGGTCTACTGAGACATCTCAGGCTTTTGAGGCAGTAAAAAGACACTTTTCAACTTCTCCCGTTCTTCAAAGACCCGATGAGAGTAAGCCCTTCCTCTTAGAGGTTGATGCCTCTTCAGTGGGTGCTGGTGCGGTCTTGTATCAAAAGAACGGTGCAGGTAGAAAAAGGCCGTGTTTCTTCTTTGCGAAAACCTTTTCACCGGCAGAGAGAAACTATACCATTGGGGATAGGGAACTGCTCGCCTTGAGATTAGCCTTGGAGGAGTGGCGTCACTTGCTGGAAGGAGCGAAACATCCTTTCCAGGTCTATACAGACCATAAGAATCTGACGTACTTACAAACCGCTCAGCGTCTGAATCCTCGCCAAGCCCGCTGGTCCTTGTTTTTCTCCCGCTTTCACTTCACCATCAACTATCTGTCTGGGAGTAAGAATAACAAGGCAGACGCCCTGTCTCGCTCTATGCTTTCTACCCAGGAAGAGATTGACGAACCTCGTCTTATCCTTCCCTCCAGGGTTTTTCATACGCTCTCCCCTGTGACGTTAGACCAAATCCCACCGGGCAAGACCTTTGTTCCGCCTGATCGACAGAATGATATACTGTCATGGGCCCACACCTCAAAGGTGGGTGGGCATTTTGGTATTAGGCGGACACGAGAGTTACTGGAGAGGTGGTATTGGTGGCCACACTTAGCCAGCCACGTCAAGAGATATGTCGGTTCCTGCTACTCGTGTGCTCGCAACCGTCCATCACGGCAGAGACCGGCTGGGCTCTTGCATCCTTTACCAGTGCCAGATAGACCATGGGAGGTGGTAGGCATGGACTTTGTGGGTGATCTTCCATGTTCACAGGGACATAGATTTGTGTGGGTCATTACGGACCATTTCTCCCGGATGGTTCATCTCGTACCGTTATCGAGAATCCCATCTTCCAGGGTACTAGCCAAACTATTCCTCAAGCATGTCTTTAGGCTTCACGGGATGCCAGATCGTATCATTTGTGATAGAGGCCCGCAATTTACTTCCCGTTTCTGGCGAGATCTTTGTAGCCTTCTGTAAATTGAGTTGAATCTCTCTTCGGCATACCATCCGGAGACCAATGGTTTGGTTGAGCGTACCAATCAATCTATGTTTATATACCTTCGACACTTTGTTGCTGAGAACCACGATAACTGGTCCTCCCTCCTACCCTGGGCAGAATTTGCCCTTAACAATTCGCTGGCTGAGGCCACTGGGCAGACACCGTTTGTACTCAATAATGGGCAACACCCTAGGGTACCGGTACCGTTTCCCGCTGCTGCACCTCCTCCTCTTGTGGCCGACTGGGCAACTAATGCCAGAGAGGTTTGGGATCGGACTCAAGAGTCGATCCAAGCAGCTAAGGACCGTATGAAGACGGTGTCCGATCGGTTTCGTCGCCCGGCTCCTGTCTTTTCTCCAGGGGACTTTGTTTGGCTCTCTGCAAGACACGTGAGACTTAGAGTGAGCTCTGTCAAATTTGCTCCTCGCTTCCTGGGTCCTTATGAGGTTCTTCGACAGGTAAATCCTGTAGTCTACCAATTGAAGTTACCCGTCCATCTTAGGATTCATGACAAATTCCCTGTCTCACTGCTAAAGCCGGCTATTTTACCTCACGCTCGTGAAGTGCACTCTCCTGCCTCTGATTCCTCTCGCTCTAGCTATGAGGTACGAGCCATAGTTGGTTCTAAGATGGTTAGAGGGCGCAGGTTCTTCTTGATAGATTGGGAGGGTTACGGCCCGGAACATCGCTCTTGGGAGCCTGAGGAGGCTGTCCATGCTCCCGACTTAGTTGCCGATTACCTGCGTCGCCGGGAGGGGGGCCCTTGAGGGGGAGGTACTGTTACGGTTGCTGCGAGCGCTGGAGACTAAGTCCAGATTTCTTGCTACTGCACATGTGCGAGCACTGGAGACTAAGTCCAGATTTCTTGCTACTGCACATGTGCGAGCGCCTGAGACTAAGTCCAAATTTCTTGCTACTGCACATGTGCGAGCGCCGGAGACTAAGTCCTATCTTGGAGCCATTGCACATGTGCGGGTGACATCATCGCTGACACGAGGTCACATGTCTGACACCTTCTATGCCGATTGGTCGCTGGTCATGTGCTTGTGATGCCTTGCTCGGTGATAGGCCAGCATGATGTCACTCCTGTCGTTCTGGCAGCGGATTGGCTCTGGTGTCCTCCATCTTGGATGAGGCACAGAGTCTATATAAGACCCTGACACACGCTGCATGGCGCTCAGTCCTCTTGGTTCATGCATAAGAGTAGACGCTCTGTGCGCGTTCCTCTAGGCATTCCTCTGTCTATGCTAGGTGAGCGCTACCGGCAGGGTAGCGTTCTTATACCTTACAGCTTCGGCTGCTGTCCGTATCCTTACCTCTTAGGGGAGCGGACATAGGCAGGTGCCTGAGGCACATGGTCTGGCTGGGCCTTGTGGTTCGACTCGTAGGTGGACGTTGCCGCTAGGGTAACGTTCCTTATACTGCGACTAGCAGTTGTTCGTATCCTCGCACACTAGGGGAGCGAACAGAGGTAGGAGCTTTGTGCGGCTTACGCTGCTGTTCGTCTCTTTTGCACCACTAGAAGAGCGGACCTAGGCAGGTGCCATATCTAGTGGTTCGTGTCCTCGCACACTAGTGGAGCGAACGCAGGTAGGAGCTTTGTGCGGTTTACGCTGCTGTTCGTCTCTTTTGCACCACTAGAAGAGCGGACCTAGGTAGGTGCCATTACGCACACATTGCCTTTGTCTCTGTGATTATTAACAGAGATCATTCCACACACCATCCAAGTAAGGGAGGAATTGCTTTACTTTCTTATTATATCCTTCTGTGAGTTAACAGAGGTATTGCACTCTGCCATAGTCTGCAGCATAGTCTTTGCACGGTGGACCCTGACTGTCTGATACTCCTTTAGGTTATTATCAGACAGCCCCCCGTAACATATAGGGGATATGGAGGAGGCTGTTATTTTTTTGATGGGTGTAATTTCACCAATTTGTTGATAATTTATGGAAAGTAGATCAGTGCATTTAATTCTAATGTATATTTTGAAACTGTGTTGTCATGGGCCAAATGTGACCATGTTAGATTCTTCTATAGGTCCTATAGCACTCATAAGTTCTCAGGCTTCAGACTTGGCCCAGCTATTAAGATTCAATCAACATACTTTATTTGCCTTGATGACTATCTTTTAAAAGTAATATTAAAACATGATCAGGTAAATGTAGCCAAATAAGTAATGTTAATGACACCCAGTTCAAGAAATGGATGATTCTTATTGGTTAAGACCACGTCATTATGTACTAATACTTATGAAAGCAAAGCAGTACTGTAGTTCAGGCAAATAAAGAATGGAAGTTTTGTAACTACATATTACACTGGTGGTAACATAGGCAGACCTCACATGTACCGTTTGCTTGAAAAACGTTCCAGCTACTTTGTCTAACTTAGGAAATTGATTGTTGGCGACTTCTACTTTAAGTGGTAGAAAACACACCTATTGTGGCGATGGATAAGACAGCTATAGGGGATATGGAGGAGGCTGTTATTTTTTTGATGGGTGTAATTTCACCATTTTGTTGATAATTTTTGGAAAGTAGATCAGTGCATTTAATTCTAATGCATATTTTGAAACTGTGTTGTCATGGGCCAAATTTGACCATGTTAGATTCTTCTACAGGTCCTTTAGCACACATAAGTTCCCAGGCTTCAGACTTGGCTAAGCAATAAGATTTAATCAACACGCTTTATTTGCCTTGCTGACTATCTTTTAAAAGTAATATCGAGACATGATTAGGTAAATTTAGCCAAATAAGTAATGTTAATGACACCCAGTCCATGAGATGGATTGGTCCTATTGGTTTAGACTACGTCATTATGTACTAATACTTATGATAACAAAGAAGTAGTGTAGTTCAGGCAAATAAAGAAAAAAAGTTTCGGAACTACATACTACACCGGTTGTAAAATAGGCAGACCTCACATTTACAGTTTGCTTCAAAACTTTGCAGCTGCATTGTCTAAATTAGCAAATTAATTGACGGTGACTTCTACCTTAAGTGGTAGAAAACACACTTATTGAGGTGATGGATAGGACAGCTATAGGGGATATAGAGGAGGCTGTTATTTTTTTAATAGGTGTAATTTCACCAATATTCTCATAATTTATGGAAAGTAGATCAGTGCATTTAATTCTAATGCATATTTTGAAACTGTGTTGTCATGGGCCAAATTTAACCATGTTAGATTCTTCTACAGGTCCTTTAGCACACATAAGTTCCCAGGCTTCAGACTTGGCTAAGCAATAAGATTTAATCAACACGCTTTATTTGCCTTGCTGACTATCTTTTAAAAGTAATATCGAGACATGATTAGGTAAATTTAGCCAAATATTTAATGTTAATGACACCCAGTCCAAGAGATGGATTGGTCCTATTGGTTAAGACCACGTCATTATGTACTAATACCTATGAAAACAAAGAAGTAGTGTAGTTCAGGCAAATAAAGAATAAAAGTTTCGCAACTACATACTACACCGGTTGTAAAATAGGCAGACCTCACATTTACAGTTTGCTTGAAAACTTTGCAGCTGCATTGTCTAAATTAGCAAATTGATTGACGGTGACTTCTACCTTAAGTAGTAGAAAACACACCCATTGTGGCGATGGATAGGACAGCTATAGGGGATATGGAGGAGGCTGTTATTTTTTTGATAGGTGTAATTTCACCAATTTGTTGATACTTTATGGAAAGTAGAATAGTGCATTTAATTATAATGTATATTTTGAAACTGTGTTGTCATGGGCCAAATGTGACCATGTTAGATTCTTCTATAGGTCATAAAGCACTCATAAGTTCTCAGGCTTCAGACTTGGCCCAGCTATTAAGATTCAATCAACATACTTTATTTGCCTTGCTGACTATCTTTTAAAAGTAATATTAAAACATGATCAGGTAAATGTAGCCAAATAAGTAATGTTAATGACACCCAGTTCAAGAGATGGATGATTCTTATTGGTTAAGACCACGTCATTATGTACTAATACTTATGAAAGCAAAGCAGTAGTGTAGTTCAGGCAAATAAAGAATGGAAGTTTCGTAACTACATATTACACTGGTGGTAACATAGGCAGACCTCACATGTACCGTTTGCTTGAAAAACGTTCCAGCTACTTTGTCTAACTTAGGAAATTGATTGATGGTGACTTCTATATTAAGTGGTAGAAAACACACCTATTGTGGCGATGGATAAGACAGCTATAGGGGATATGGAGGAGGCTGTTATTTTTTTGATGGGTGTAATTTCACCAATTTGTTGATAATTTATGGAAAGTAGATCAGTGCATTTAATTCTAATGCATATTTTAAAACTGTGTTGTCATGGGCCAAATTTGACCATGTTAGATTCTTCTACAGGTCGTTTAGCACACATAAGTTCCAAGGCTTCAGACTTGGCTAAGCAATAAGATTTAATCAACACGCTTTATTTGCCTTGCTGACTATCTTTTAAAAGTAATATCGAGACATGATTAGGTAAATTTAGCCAAATAAGTAATGTTAATGACACCCAGTCCATGAGATGGATTGGTCCTATTGGTTTAGACTACGTCATTATGTACTAATACTTATGATAACAAAGAAGTAGTGTAGTTCAGGCAAATAAAGAATAAAAGTTTCGGAACTACATACTACACCGGTTGTAAAATAGGCAGACCTCACATTTACAGTTTGCTTGAAAACTTTGCAGCTGCATTGTCTAAATTAGCAAATTAATTGATGGTGACTTCTACCTTAAGTGGTAGAAAACACACTTATTGAGGTGATGGATAGGACAGCTATAGGGGATATAGAGGAGGCTGTTATTTTTTTAATAGGTGTAATTTCACCAATATTCTCATAATTTATGGAAAGTAGATCAGTGCATTTAATTCTAATGCATATTTTGAAACTGTGTTGTCATGGGCCAAATTTAACCATGTTAGATTCTTCTACAGGTCCTTTAGCACACATAAGTTCCCAGGCTTCAGACTTGGCTAAGCAATAAGATTTAATCAACACGCTTTATTTGCCTTGCTGACTATCTTTTAAAAGTAATATCGAGACATGATTAGGTAAATTTAGCCAAATAATTAATGTTAATGACACCCAGTCCAAGAGATGGATTGGTCCTATTGGTTAAGACCACGTCATTATGTACTAATACCTATGAAAACAAAGAAGTAGTGTAGTTCAGGCAAATAAAGAATAAAAGTTTCGCAACTACATACTACACCGGTTGTAAAATAGGCAGACCTCACATTTACAGTTTGCTTGAAAACTTTGCAGCTGCATTGTCTAAATTAGCAAATTGATTGACGGTGACTTCTACCTTAAGTAGTAGAAAACACACCCATTGTGGCGATGGATAGGACAGCTATAGGGGATATGGAGGAGGCTGTTATTTTTTTGATAGGTGTAATTTCACCAATTTGTTGATACTTTATGGAAAGTAGAATAGTGCATTTAATTATAATGTATATTTTGAAACTGTGTTGTCATGGGCCAAATGTGACCATGTTAGATTCTTCTATAGGTCATAAAGCACTCATAAGTTCTCAGGCTTCAGACTTGGCCCAGCTATTAAGATTCAATCAACATACTTTATTTGCCTTGCTGACTATCTTTTAAAAGTAATATTAAAACATGATCAGGTAAATGTAGCCAAATAAGTAATGTTAATGACACCCAGTTCAAGAGATGGATGATTCTTATTGGTTAAGACCACATCATTATGTACTAATACTTATGATAGCAAAGCAGTAGTGTAGTTCAGGCAAATAAAGAATGGAAGTTTCGTAACTACATATTACACTGGTGGTAACATAGGCAGACCTCACATGTACCGTTTGCTTGAAAAACGTTCCAGCTACTTTGTCTAACTTAGGAAATTGATTGATGGTGACTTCTATATTAAGTGGTAGAAAACACACCTATTGTGGCGATGGATAAGACAGCTATAGGGGATATGGAGGAGGCTGTTATTTTTTTGATGGGTGTAATTTCACCAATTTGTTGATAATTTATGGAAAGTAGATCAGTGCATTTAATTCTAATGCATATTTTAAAACTGTGTTGTCATGGGCCAAATTTGACCATGTTAGATTCTTCTACAGGTCCTTTAGCACACATAAGTTCCAAGGCTTCAGACTTGGCTAAGCAATAAGATTTAATCAACACGCTTTATTTGCCTTGCTGACTATCTTTTAAAAGTAATATCGAGACATGATTAGGTAAATTTAGCCAAATAAGTAATGTTAATGACACCCAGTCCAAGAGATGGATTGATCCTATTGGTTAAGAACACGTCATTATGTACTAATACCTATGAAAACAAAGAAGTAGTGTAGTTCAGGCAAATAAAGAATAAAATTTTCGGAACTACATACTACACCGGTTGTAAAATAGGCAGACCTCACATTTACAGTTTGCTTGAAAACTTTGCAGCTGCATTGTCTAAATTAGCAAATTGATTGACGGTGACTTCTACCTTAAGTGGTAGAAAACACACCTATTGTGGCGATGAATAGGACAGCTATAGGGGATATGGAGGAGGCTGTTATTTTTTTGATAGGTGTAATTTCACCAATTTGTTGATACTTTATGGAAAGTAGAATAGTGCATTTAATTCTAATGTATATTTTGAAACTGTGTTGTCATGGGCCAAATGTGACCATGTTAGATTCTTCTATAGGTCCTATAGCACTCATAAGTTCTCAGGCTTCAGACTTGGCCCAGCTATTAAGATTCAATCAACATACTTTATTTGAATTGCTGACTATCTTTTAAAAGTAATATTGAAACATGATCAGGTAAATGTAGCCAAATAAGTAATGTTAATGACACCCAGTTCAAGAGATGGATGATTCTTATTGGTTAAGACCACGTTATTATGTACTAATACTTATGAAAGCAAAGCAGTAGTGTAGTTCAGGCAAATAAAGAATGGAAGTTTCGTAACTACATATTACACTGGTGGTAACATAGGCAGACCTCACATGCACCGTTTGCTTGAAAAACGTTCCAGCTACTTTGTCTAACTTAGGAAATTGATTGATGGTGACTTCTATATTACGTGGTAGAAAACACACCTATTGTGGCGATGGATAAGACAGCTATAGGGGATATGGAGGAGGCTGTTATTTTTTTGATGGGTGTAATTTCACCAATTTGTTGATAATTTATGGAAAGTAGATCAGTGCATTTAATTCTAATGCATATTTTGAAACTGTGTTGTCATGGGCCAAATTTGACCATGTTAGATTCTTCTACAGGTCCTTTAGCACACATAAGTTCCCAGGCTTCAGACTTGGCTAAGCAATAAGATTTAATCAACACGCTTTATTTGCCTTGCTGACTATCTTTTAAAAGTAATATCGAGACATGATTAGGTAAATTTAGCCAAATAAGTAATGTTAATGACACCCAGTCCAAGAGATGGATTGATCCTATTGGTTAAGAACACGTCATTATGTACTAATACCTATGAAAACAAAGAAGTAGTGTAGTTCAGGCAAATAAAGAATAAAATTTTCGGAACTACATACTACACCGGTTGTAAAATAGGCAGACCTCACATTTACAGTTTGCTTGAAAACTTTGCAGCTGCATTGTCTAAATTAGCAAATTGATTGACGGTGACTTCTACCTTAAGTGGTAGAAAACACACCTATTGTGGCGATGAATAGGACAGCTATAGGGGATATGGAGGAGGCTGTTATTTTTTTGATAGGTGTAATTTCACCAATTTGTTGATACTTTATGGAAAGTAGAATAGTGCATTTAATTCTAATGTATATTTTGAAACTGTGTTGTCATGGGCCAAATGTGACCATGTTAGATTCTTCTATAGGTCCTATAGCACTCATAAGTTCTCAGGCTTCAGACTTGGCCCAGCTATTAAGATTCAATCAACATACTTTATTTGAATTGCTGACTATCTTTTAAAAGTAATATTGAAACATGATCAGGTAAATGTAGCCAAATAAGTAATGTTAATGACACCCAGTTCAAGAGATGGATGATTCTTATTGGTTAAGACCACGTTATTATGTACTAATACTTATGAAAGCAAAGCAGTAGTGTAGTTCAGGCAAATAAAGAATGGAAGTTTCGTAACTACATATTACACTGGTGGTAACATAGGCAGACCTCACATGCACCGTTTGCTTGAAAAACGTTCCAGCTACTTTGTCTAACTTAGGAAATTGATTGATGGTGACTTCTATATTACGTGGTAGAAAACACACCTATTGTGGCGATGGATAAGACAGCTATAGGGGATATGGAGGAGGCTGTTATTTTTTTGATGGGTGTAATTTCACCAATTTGTTGATAATTTATGGAAAGTAGATCAGTGCATTTAATTCTAATGCATATTTTGAAACTGTGTTGTCATGGGCCAAATTTGACCATGTTAGATTCTTCTACAGGTCCTTTAGCACACATAAGTTCCCAGGCTTCAGACTTGGCTAAGCAATAAGATTTAATCAACACGCTTTATTTGCCTTGCTGACTATCTTTTAAAAGTAATATCGAGACATGATTAGGTAAATTTAGCCAAATAAGTAATGTTAATGACACCCAGTCCATGAGATGGATTGGTCCTATTGGTTTAGACTACGTCATTATGTACTAATACTTATGATAACAAAGAAGTAGTGTAGTTCAGGCAAATAAAGAATAAAAGTTTCGGAACTACATACTACACCGGTTATAAAATAGGCAGACGTCACATTTACAGTTTGCTTCAAAACTTTGCAGCTGCATTGTCTAAATTAGCAAATTAATTGACGGTGACTTCTACCTTAAGTGGTAGAAAACACACTTATTGAGGTGATGGATAGGACAGCTATAGGGGATATAGAGGAGGCTGTTATTTTTTTAATAGGTGTAATTTCACCAATATTCTCATAATTTATGGAAAGTAGATCAGTGCATTTAATTCTAATGCATATTTTGAAACTGTGTTGTCATGGGCCAAATTTAACCATGTTAGATTCTTCTACAGGTCCTTTAGCACACATAAGTTCCCAGGCTTCAGACTTGGCTAAGCAATAAGATTTAATCAACACGCTTTATATGCCTTGCTGACTATCTTTTAAAAGTAATATCGAGACATGATTAGGTAAATTTAGCCAAATAATTAATGTTAATGACACCCAGTCCAAGAGATGGATTGATCCTATTGGTTAAGACCACGTCATTATGTACTAATACCTATGAAAACAAAGAAGTAGTGTAGTTCAGGCAAATAAAGAATAAAAGTTTCGGAACTACATACTACACCGGTTGTAAAATAGGCAGACCTCACATTTACAGTTTGCTTGAAAACTTTGCAGCTGCATTGTCTAAATTAGCAAATTGATTGATGGTGACTTCTATCTTAAGTAGTAGAAAACACACCTATTTTGGCGATGGATAGGACAGCTATAGGGGATATGGAGGAGGCTGTTATTTTTTTGATAGGTGTAATTTCACCAATTTGTTGATACTTTATGGAAAGTAGAATAGTGCATTTAATTCTAATGTATATTTTGAAACTGTGTTGTCATGGGCCAAATGTGACCATGTTAGATTCTTCTATAGGTCACATAGCACTCATAAGTTCTCAGGCTTCAGACTTGGCCCAGCTATTAAGATTCAATCAACATACTTTATTTGCCTTGCTGACTATCTTCTAAAAGTAATATTAAAACATGATCAGGTAAATGTAGCCAAATAAGTAATGTTAATGACACCCAGTTCAAGAGATGGATGATTCTTATTGGTTAAGACCACGTCATTATGTACTAATACTTATGAAAGCAAAGCTGTAGTGTAGTTCAGGCAAATAAAGAATGGAAGTTTCGTAACTACATATTACACTGGTGGTAACATAGGCAGACCTCACATGTACCGTTTGCTTGAAAAGTGTTCCAGCTACTTTGTCTAACTTAGGAAATTGATTGATGGTAACTTCTATATTAAGTGGTAGAAAACACACCTATTGTGGCGATGGATAAGACAGCTATAGGGGATATGGAGGAGGCTGTTATTTTTTTGATAGGTGTAATTTCACCAATATGCTCATAATTTATGGAAAGTAGATTATTGCATTTAATTCTAATGCATATTTTGAAACTGTGTTGTCATGGGCCAAATTTAACCATGTTAGATTCTTCTACAGGTCCTTTAGCCCACATAGGTTCCCAGGCTTCAGACTTGGCTAAGCATTAAGATTTAATCAACACGCTTTATTTGCCTTGCTGACTATCCTTTAAAAGTGATATCAAGACATGATTAGGTAATTGTAGCCAAATAAGTAACGATAATATCACCCAGCCCAAGAGTTGGATGGGTCCTATTGGTTAAGACCACGTCATTATATACTAATACCTATGAAAACAAAGAAGTAATGTAGTTCAGGCAAATAAAGAATAAAAGTTTTGGAACTACATACTACACCGGTTGTAAAATAGGCAGACCTCACATTTACAGTTTGCTTGAAAACTTTGCAGCTGCATTGTCTAAATTAGCAAATTAATTGACGGTGACTTCTACCTTAAGTGGTAGAAAACACACTTATTGAGGTGATGGATAGGACAGCTATTGGGGATATAGAGGAGGCTGTTATTTTTTTAATAGGTGTAATTTCACCAATATTCTCATAATTTATGGAAAGTAGATCAGTGCATTTAATTCTAATGCATATTTTGAAACTGTGTTGTCATGGGCCAAATTTGACCATGTTAGATTCTTCTACAGGTCCTTTAGCAAACATAAGTTCCCAGGCTTCAGACTTGGCTAAGCAATAAGATTCAATCAAAACGCTTTTTTTGCCTTGCTGACCATCTTTTAAAAGTAATATCGAGACATGATTAGGTAAATTTAGCCAAATAAGTAATGTTAATGACACCCAGTCCATGAGATGGATTGATCCTATTGGTTAAGACCACGTCATTATGTACTAATACTTATGAAAACAAAGAAGTAGTGTAGTTCAGGCAAATAAAGATTAAAAGTTCTGGAACCACATACTACACCGGTTGTAAAATAGGCAGACCTCACATTTACAGTTTGCTTGAAAACTTTCCAGCTGCATTGTCTAAATTTGCAAATTGATTGATGGTGACTTCAAACTTAATTGGTAGAAAACACACCTATTATTTGCAAAGGATGGACAGCTATAGGGGATATAAAGGAGGCTGTTATTTTTTGGATGGGTGTAATTTCACCAATTTGTTGATAATTTATGTAAAGTAGATCAGTGCATTTAATTCAAATGCATATTTTAAAAACTATGTTGTCATGGGCCAAATTGGACCATGTTACATTGTTCTACAGGTCGTTTAGCACACATAAGTTCCCAAGCTTCAGACTTGGCAAACTATTAAGATTCAATCAACATACTTTATTTGCCTTGCTGACTATCTTTTAAAAGTAATATTGAGACATGATCAGGTAATTGTAGAAAAATAAATAATGTTAATGACACCCAGTCCAAGAGATGGATAGTCTTATTGGTTAAGACCAGGTAATTATGTACTAATACTTATAAAAACAAAGAAGTAGTGTAGTTTAGGCAAATAAAGAATAAAAGTTTTGGAACTACATATTACACTGGTGGTAACATAGGCAGACCTCACATGTACAGTTTGCTTGAAAAACATTCTAGCTACTTTGTCTAATTTAGGAAATTGATTGACGGTGACTTCTACCTTAAGTGGTAGAAAACAAACCTATTGTGGTGATGGATAGGACAGCTATAGGGGATATGGGGGAGGCTGTTATTTTTTTGATTGGTGTAATTTCACCAATTTGTTGATAATTTATGGAAAGTAGATCAGTGCATTTAATTCAAATGCATATTTTAAAAACTGTGTTGGCATGGGCTAAATTGGACCATGTTAGATTCTTCTACAGGTCATTTAGCACACATAAGTTCCCAGGCTTAAGACTTGGCTAAGCAATAAGATTCAATCAAAACGCTTTATTTGCCTTGCTGACTATCGTTTAAAAGTAATATCGAGACATAATTAGGTAAATTTAGCCAAATAAGTAATGTTAATGACACCCAGTCCATAAGATGGATTGGTCCTATTGGTTTAGACCACGTCATAATGTACTAATACTTATGATAACCAAGAAGTAGTGTAGTTCAGGCAAATAAAAAATAAAAGTTTCGGAACTACATACTACACCGGTTGTAAAATAGGCAGACCTCACATTTACAGTTTGCTTGAAAACTTTGCAGCTGCATTGTCTAAATTAGCAAATTGATTGACGGTGACTTCTACCTTAAATAGTAGAAAACACACCTATTGTGGCGATGGATAGGACAGCTATAGGGGATATAGAGGAGGCTGTTATTTTTTTTAATAGGTGTAATTTCACCAATATTCTCATAATTTATGGAAAGTAGATCAGTGCATTTAATTCTAATGCATATTTTGAAACTGTGTTGTCATGGGCCAAATTTGACCATGTTAGATTCTTCTACTGGTCCTTTAGCACACATAAGTTCCCAGGCTTCAGACTTGGCTAAGCAATAAGATTTAATCAACACGCTTTCTTTGCCTTGCTGACTATCTTTTAAAAGTAATATCGAGACATGATTAGGTAAATTTAGCCAAATAAGTAATGTTAATGACACCCAGTCCATGAGATGGATTGGTCCTATTGGTTTAGACCACGTCATTATGTACTAATACTTATGATAACAAAGAAGTAGTGTAGTTCAGGCAAATAAAAAATAAAAGTTTCGGAACTACATACTACACCGGTTGTAAAATAGGCAGACCTCACATTTACAGTTTGCTTGAAAACTTTGCAGCTGCATTGTCTAAATTAGCAAATTAATTGACGGTGACTTCTACCTTAAGTGGTAGAAAACACACTTATTGAGGTGATGGATAGGACAGCTATAGGGGATATAGAGGAGGCTGTTATTTTTTTTAATAGGTGTAATTTCACCAATATTCTTATAATTTATGGAAAGTAGATCAGTGCATTTAATTCTAATGCATATTTTGAAACTGTGTTGTCATGGGCCAAATTTAACCATGTTAGATTCTTCTACAGGTCCTTTAGCACACATAAGTTCCCAGGCTTCAGACTTGGCTAAGCAATAATATTTAATCAACACGCTTTATTTGCCTTGCTGACTATCTTTTAAAAGTAATATCGAGACATGATTAGGTAAATTTAGCCATATAATTAATGTTAATGACACCCAGTCCAAGAGATGGATTGGTCCTATTGGTTTAGACCACGTCATTATGTACTAATACTTATGATAACAAAGAAGTAGTGTAGTTCAGGCAAATAAAAAATAAAAGTTTCGGAACTACATACTACACCGGTTGTAAAATAGGCAGACCTCACATTTACAGTTTGCTTGAAAACTTTGCAGCTGCATTGTCTAAATTAGCAAATTGATTGACGGTGACTTCTACCTTAAATAGTAGAAAACACACCTATTGTGGCGATGGATAGGACAGCTATGGGGATATAGAGGAGGCTGTTATTTTTTTTAATAGTTGTAATTTCACCAATATTCTCATAATTTATGGAAAGTAGATCAGTGCATTTAATTCTAATGCATATTTTGAAACTGTGTTGTCATGGGCCAAATTTAACCATGTTAGATTCTTCTACAGGTCCTTTAGCACACATAAGTTCCCAGGCTTCAGACTTGGCTAAGCAATAAGATTCAATCAACATACTTTATTTGCCTTGCTGACTATCTTTTAAAAGTAATATTGAGACATGATCAGGTAATTGTAGAAAAATAAATAATGTTAATGACACCCAGTCCAAGAGATGGATGAGTCTTATTGGTTAAGACCAGGTCATTATGTACTAATACTTATGAAAGCAAAACAGTAGTGTAGTTCAGGCAAATAAAGAATGGAAGTTTCGTAACTACATATTACAATGGTGGTAACATAGGCAGACCTCACATGTACCGTTTGCTTGAAAAACGTTCCAGCTACTTTGTCTAACTTAGGAAATTGATTGTTGGTGACTTCTACTTTAAGTGGTAGAAAACACACCTATTGTGGCAATGGATAAGACAGCTATAGGGGATATGGAGGAGGCTGTTATTTTTTTGATGGGTGTAATTTCACCAATTTGTTGATAATTTATGGAAAGTAGATCAGTGCATTTAATTCTAATGCTTATTTTGAAACTGTGTTGTCATGGGCCAAATTTAACCATGTTAGATTCTTCTACAGGTCCTTTAGCACACATAAGTTCCCAGGCTTCAGACTTGGCTAAGCAATAAGATTTAATCAACACGCTTTATTTGCCTTGCTGACTTTCTTTTAAAAGTAATATCGAGACATGATTAGGTAAATTTAGCCAAATAATTAATGTTAATGACACCCAGTCCAAGAGATGGATTGGTCCTATTGGTTAAGACCACGTCATTATGTACTAATACCTATGAAAACAAAGAAGTAGTGTAGTTCAGGCAAATAAAGAATAAAAGTTTCGGAACTACATACTACACCGGTTGTAAAATAAGCAGACCTCACATTTACAGTTTGCTTGAAAACTTTGCAGCTGCATTGTCTAAATTAGCAAATTGATTGACGGTGACTTCTACCTTAAGTAGTAGAAAACACACCTATTGTGGCGATGGATAGGACAGCTATAGGGCATATGGAGGAAGCTGTTATTTTTTTGATAGGTGTAATTTCACCAATTTGTTGATACTTTATGGAAAGTAGAATAGTGCATTTAATTCTAATGTATATTTTGAAACTGTGTTGTCATGGGCCAAATGTGACCATGTTAGATTCTTCTATAGGTCATATAGCACTCATAAGTTCTCAGGCTTCAGACTTGGCCCAGCTATTAAGATTCAATCAACATACTTTATTTGCCTTGCTGACTATCTTTTAAAAGTAATATTAAAACATGATCAGGTAAATGTAGCCAAATAAGTAATGTTAATGACACCCAGTCCATGAGATGGATTGATCCTATTGGTTAAGACCACGTCATTATGTACTAATACTTATGAAAGCAAAGCAGTAGTGTAGTTCAGGCAAATAAAGAATGGAAGTTTCGTAACTACATATTACACTGGTGGTAACATAGGCAGACCTCACATGTACCGTTTGCTTGAAAAACGTTCCAGCTACTTTGTCTAACTTAGGAAATTGATTGATGGTGACTTCTATATTAAGTGGTAGAAAACACACCTATTGTGGCGATGGATAAGACAGCTATAGGGGATATGGAGGGGGCTGTTATTTTTTTGATGGGTGTAATTTCACCAATTTGTTGATAATTTATGGAAAGTAGATCAGTGCATTTAATTCTAATGCATATTTTGAAACTGTGTTGTCATGGGCCAAATTTGACCATGTTAGATTCTTCTACAGGTCCTTTAGCACACATAAGTTCCCAGGCTTCAGACTTGGCTAAGCAATAAGATTCAATCAAAATGCTTTTTTTGCCTTGCTGACTATCTTTTAAAAGTAATATCGAGACATGATTAGGTAAATTTAGCCAAATAAGTAATGTTAATGACACCCAGTCCATGAGATGGATTGGTCCTATTGGTTTAGACCACGTCATTATGTACTAATACTTATGATAACAAAGAAGAAGTGTAGTTCAGGCAAATAAAAAATAAAAGTTTCGGAACTACATACTACACCGGTTGTAAAATAGGCAGACCTCACATTTACAGTTTGCTTGAAAACTTTGCAGTTGCATTGTCTAAATTAGCAAATTGATTGACGGTGACTTCTACCTTAAGTAGTAGAAAACACACCTATTGTGGCGATGGATAGGACAGCTATAGGGGATATAGAGGAGGCTGTTATTTTTTTAATAGGTGTAATTTCACCAATATTCTCATAATTTATGGAAAGTAGATCAGTGCATTTAATTCTAATGCATATTTTGAAACTGTGTTGTCATGGGCCAAATTTGACCATGTTAGATTCTTCTACAGGTCCTTTAGCACACATAAGTTCCCAGGCTTCAGACTTGGCTAAGCAATAAGATTCAATCAAAACGCTTTATTTGCCTTGCTGACTATCTTTTAAAAGTAATATCGAGACATGATTAGGTAAATTTAGCCAAATAAGTAATGTTAATGACACCCAGTCCATGAGATGGATTGGTCCTATTGGTTTAGACCACGTCATTATGTACTAATACTTATGATAACAAAGAAGTAGTGTAGTTCAGGCAAATAAAAAATAAAAGTTTCGGAACTACATACTACACCGGTTGTAAAATAGGCAGACCTCACATTTACAGTTTGCTTGAAAACTTTGCAGCTGCATTGTCTAAATTAGCAAATTGATTGATGGTGACTTCTACCTTAAGTAGTAGAAAACACACCTATTGTGGCGATGGATAGGACAGCTATAGGGGATATAGAGGAGGCTGTTATTTTTTTAATAGGTGTAATTTCAACGATATTCTCATAATTTATGGAAAGTAGATCAGTGCATTTAATTCTAATGCATATTTTGAAACTGTGTTGTCATGGGCCAAATTTAACCATGTTAGATTCTTCTACAGGTCCTTTAGCACACATAAGTTCCCAGGCTTCAGACTTGGCTAAGCAATAAGATTTAATCAACATGCTTTATTTGCCTTGCTGACTATCTTTTAAAAGTAATATCGAGACATGATTAGGTAAATTTAGCCAAATAAGTAATGTTAATGACACCCAGTCCATGGGATGGATTGGTCCTATTGGTTTAGACTACGTCATTATGTACTAATACTTATAATAACAAAGAAGTAGTGTAGTTCAGGTAAATAAAGAATAAAAGTTTCGGAACTACATACTACACCGGTTGTAAAATAGGCAGACCTCACATTTACAGTTTGCTTGAAAACTTTGCAGCTGCATTGTCTAAATTAGCAAATTAATTGACGGTGACTTCTACCTTAAGTGGTAGAAAACACACTTATTTAGGTGATGGATAGGACAGCTGTAGGGGATATAGAGGAGGCTGTTATTTTTTTAATAGGTGTAATTTCACCAATATTCTCATAATTTATGGAAAGTAGATCAGTGCATTTAATTCTAATGCATATTTTGAAACTGTGTTGTCATGGGCCAAATTTAACCATGTTAGATTCTTCTACAGGTCCTTTAGCACACATAAGTTCCCAGGCTTCAGACTTGGCTAAGCAATAAGATTTAATCAACACGCTTTATTTGCCTTGCTGACTATCTTTTAAAAGTAATATCGAGACATGATTAGGTAAATTTAGCCAAATAATTAATGTTAATGACACCCAGTCCAAGAGATGGATTGGTCCTATTGGTTAAGACCACATCATTATGTACTAATACCTATGAAAACAAAGAAGTAGTGTAGTTCAGGCAAATAAAGAATAAAAGTTTCGGAACTACATACTACACCGGTTGTAAAATAGGCAGACCTCACATTTACAGTTTGCTTGAAAACTTTGCAGCTGCATTGTCTAAATTAGCAAATTGATTGACGGTGACTTCTACCTTAAGTAGTAGAAAACACACCTATTGTGGCGATGGATAGGACAGCTATAGGGGATATGGAGGAGGCTGTTATTTTTTTGATAGGTGTAATTTCACTAATTTGTTGATACTTTATGGAAAGTAGAATAGTGCATTTAATTCTAATGTATATTTTGAAACTGTGTTGTCATGGGCCAAATGTGACCATGTAAGATTCTTCTATAGGTCCTATAGCACTCATAAGTTCTCAGGCTTCAGACTTGGCCCAGCTATTAAGATTCAATCAACATACTTTATTTGCCTTGCTGACTATCTTTTAAAAGTAATATTGAAACATGATCAGGTAAATGTAGCCAAATAAGTAATGTTAATGACACCCAGTTCAAGAGATGGATGATTCTTATTGGTTAGGACCACATAATTATGTACTAATACTTATGAAAGCAAAGCAGTAGTGTAGTTCAGGCAAATAAAGAATGGAAGTTTCGTAACTACATATTACACTGGTGATAACATAGGCAGACCTCACATGTACCGTTTGCTTGAAAAACGTTCCAGCTACTTTGTCTAACTTAGGAAATTGATTGACGGTGACTTCTACATTAAGTGGTAGAAAACACACCTATTGTGGCGATGGATAGGACAGCTATAGGGGATATGGAGGAGGCTGTTATTTTTTTGATGGGTGTAATTTCCCCAATTTGTTGATAATTTATGGAAAGTAGATCAGTGCATTTAATTCTAATGCATATTTTGAAACTGTGTTGTCATGGGCCAAATTTGACCATGTTAGATTCTTCTACAGGTCCTTTAGCACACATAAGTTCCCAGGCTTCAGACTTGGCTAAGCAATAAGATTCAATCAAAACGCTTTATTTGCCTTGCTGACTATCTTTTAAAAGTAATATCGAGACATGATTAGGTAAATTTAGCCAAATAAGTAATGTTAATGACACCCAGTCCATGAGATGGATTTGTCCTATTGGTTTAGACCACGTCATTATGTACTAATACTTATGATAACAAAGAAGTAGTGTAGTTCAGGCAAATAAAGAATAAAAGTTTCGGAACTACATACTACACCGGTTGTAAAATAGGCAGACCTCACATTTACAGTTTGCTTGAAAACTTTGCAGCTGCATTGTCTAAATTAGCAAATTGATTGACGGTGACTTCTACCTTAAGTAGTAGAAAACACACCTATTGTGGCGATGGATAGGACAGCTGTAGGGGATATGGAGGAGGCTGTTATTTTTTTGATAGGTATAATTTCACCAATTTGTTGATACTTTATGGAAAGTAGAATAGTGCATTTAATTCTAATGTATATTTTGAAACTGTGTTGTCATGGGCCAAATGTGACCATGTTAGATTCTTCTATAGGTCCTATAGCACTCATAAGTTCTCAGGCTTCAGACTTGGCCCAGCTATTAAGATTCAATCAACATACTTTATTTGCCTTGATGACTATCTTTTAAAAGTAATATTAAAACATGATCAGGTAAATGTAGCCAAATAAGTAATGTTAATGACACCCAGTTCAAAAAATGGATGATTCTTATTGGTTAAGACCACGTCATTATGTACTAATACTTATGAAAGCAAAGCAGTAGTGTAGTTCAGGCAAATAAAGAATGGAAGTTTCGTAACTACATATTACACTGGTGGTAACATAGGCAGACCTCACATGTACCGTTTGCTTGAAAAACGTTCCAGCTACTTTGTCTAACTTAGGAAATTGATTGTTGGTGACTTCTACTTTAAGTGGTAGAAAACACACCTATTGTGGCGATGGATAAGACAGCTATAGGGGATATGAAGGAGGCTGTTATTTTTTTGATGGGTGTAATTTCACCAATTTGTTGATAATTTATGGAAAGTAGATCAGTGCATTTAATTCTAATGCATATTTTGAAACTGTGTTGTCATGGGCCAAATTTGACCATGTTAGATTCTTCTACAGGTCCTTTAGCACACATAAGTTCCCAGGCTTCAGACTTGGCTAAGCAATAAGATTTAATCAAAACGCTTTATTTGCCTTGCTGACTATCTTTTAAAAGTAATATCGAGACATGATTAGGTAAATTTAGCCAAATAAGTAATGTTAATGACACCCAGTCCATGAGATGGATTGGTCCTATTGGTTTAGACTACGTCATTATGTACTAATACTTATGATAACAAAGAAGTAGTGTAGTTCAGGCAAATAAAGAATAAAAGTTTCGAAACTACATACTACACCGGTTGTAAAATAGGCAGACCTCACATTTACAGTTTGCTTGAAAACTTTGCAGCTGCATTGTCTAAATTAGCAAATTAATTGACGGTGACTTCTACCTTAAGTGGTAGAAAACACACTTATTGAGGTGATGGATAGGACAGCTATAGGGGATATAGAGGAGGCTGTTATTTTTTTAATAGGTGTAATTTCACCAATATTCTCATAATTTATGGAAAGTAGATCAGTGCATTTAATTCTAATGCATATTTTGAAACTGTGTTGTCATGGGCCAAATTTAACCATGTTAGATTCTTCTACAGGTCCTTTAGCACACATAAGTTCCCAGGCTTCAGACTTGGCTAAGCAATAAGATTCAATCAAAACGCTTTTTTTGCCTTGCTGACTATCTTTTAAAAGTAATATCGAGACATGATTAGGTAAATTTAGCCAAATAAGTAATGTTAATGACACCCAGTCCATGAGATGGATTGATCCTATTGGTTAAGACCACGTCATTATGTACTAATACTTATGAAAACAAAGAAGTAGTGTAGTTCAGGCAAATAAAGAATAAAAGTTCTAGAACCACATACTACACCGGTTGTAAAATAGGCAGACCTCACATTTACAGTTTGCTTGAAAACTTTCCAGCTGCATTGTCTAAATTAGCAAATTGATTGATGGTGACTTCAAACTTAATTGGTAGAAAACACACCTATTATTTGCAAAGGATTGGACAGCTATAGGGGATATAAAGGAGGCTGTTATTTTTTGGATGGGTGTAATTTCACCAATTTGTTGATAATTTATGTAAAGTAGATCAGTGCATTTAATTCAAATGCATATTTTAAAAACTATGTTGTCATGGGCCAAATTGGACCATGTTACATTCTTCTACAGGTCGTTTAGCACTAGAGTTGAGCGCGGTTCGTGGTTCGTGGTTCTCCAGTTCTAGGCTCGAGTAATTTTGGGGCCTGTTCTAGATCGAACTAGAACTCGAGCTTTTTGCAAAAGCTCGATAGTTCTAGAAACGTTCGAGAATGGGTCTAGCAGCAAAAAACAGCTAAATCATAGCTTGGTTTCTGCTGTAATAGTGTAAGTCACTCTGTGAATCACACTATTATGACATTTCAGTGTATAGTGTGCGTGAACAGCGCCTTCAGATCACTGCTGTTTCTATAAAGGCGATCGCCCTTTTTTTTTTTTTTTTTTCTTGTCTTCCTTCCCTAAGCGCGCGCGTCTTGTGGGGCGGGCCAGCATGTCAGCCAATCCCAGACACACACAGCTAAGTGGACTTTGAGCCAGAGAAGCAACGGCATGTGTGATAGGATGTCCATGTCACATGTCCCTGCATTATAAAAACGGACATTTTCTTCCAGGACGCCATTATCTGCCTTCTGCGTCTTTGGTGTCAGACATCACTGTCGCAGCTCCGTCCTCCTCCTGAGTCCTATCGCCGATAGAGCTGTATGCGCTGCATACACAGCGTTAGACAGCTTAGGGAGAGCACTTTATAGCAGTCCTTTTAAGGGCTCAAACCGGCAGGGTCAGAGAGCCATAGGTGACAGGTCCTGCAAACAGCAACAGCGTCTGTGTAGCCAAGGTCAGGGATTTCCTCCCGGCATTTCACCATTAGGAGGGAATAGAAAGGCAGGCTTCCATTCCTCTACCCAGAGCACCACAATCCTGCCATTGTACCCTCTTGACCTCTGCACACTCCAACTCATTATAACTAAGCCATTATACTAGCAAACACTCAGTGTACCTAGTGGCATCCTAAACGTGGCTATTGGACTTTGCTATAGTCCCACTAGTGCAAAGACATTTGCAGAGCACGTCTGCCTGCATTGCACACTCCAACTTTTTTAAACTAAGCAATTTTACTAGCAAACACTCAGTGTACCTAGTGGCATCCTATACGTGGCTATTGGACTTTGCTATAGTCCCACTAGTGCAAAGACATTTGCAGAGCACGTCTGCCTGCATTGCACACTCCAACTTTTTTAAACTAAGCAATTTAACTAGCAAACACTCAGTGTACCTAGTGGCATCCTAAACGTGGCTATTGGACTTTGCTATAGTCCCACTAGTGCAAAGACATTTGCAGAGCACGTCTGCCTGCATTGCACACTCCAACTTTTTTAAACAAAGCAATTTTACTAGCAAACACTCAGTGTACCTAGTGGCATCCTATACGTGGCTATTGGACTTTGCTATAGTCCCACTAGTGCAAAGACATTTGCAGAACGCGTCTGCCTGCATTGCACACTCCAACTTTTTTAAACGAAGCAATTTTACTAGCAAACACTCAGTGTACCTTGTGGCATCCTATACGTGGCTATTGGACTTTGCTATAGTCCCACTAGTGCAAAGACATTTGCAGAGCGCGTCTGCCTGCATTGCACACTCCAACTTTTTTAAACTAAGCAATTTTACTAGCAAACACTCAGTGTACCTAGTGGCATCCTAAACGTGGCTATTGGACTTTGCTATAGTCCCACTAGTGCAAAGACATTTGAAGAGCACGTCTGCCTGCATTGCACACTCCAACTTTTTTAAACTAAGCAATTTTACTAGCAAACACTCAGTGTACCTAGTGGCATCCTATACGTGGCTATTGGACCTTGCTATAGTCCCACTAGTGCAAAGACATTTGCAGAGCACGTCTGCCTGCATTGCACACTCTAACTTTTTTAAACTAAGCCATTATACTAGCAAACACTCAGTGTACCTAGTGGCATCCTAAACGTGGCTATTGGACTTTGCTATAGTCCCACTAGTGCAAAGACATTTGCATAGCACGTCTGCCTGCATTGCAGACTCCAACTCTTTTTAACTAAGCCATTATACTAGCAAACAGTCAGTGTACCTAGTGGCATCCTAAACGTGGCTATTGGACTTTGCTATAGTCCCACTAGTGCAAAGACATTTGCAGAGCACGTCTGCCTGCATTGCACACTCAAACTTTTTTAAACTCAGCCATTATACTAGCAAACACTCAGTGTACCTATTGGCATCCTAAACGTGGCTATTGTACTTTTGTCTATTCACACTATTGTAAACATATTTGCAGCACGTCTGCCTGCATTGCACACTCAAACTTTTTTAAACTCAGCCATTATACTAGCAAACACTCATTGAACCTATTGGCATCCTAAACGTGGCTATTGTACTTTTGTCTATTCACACTATTGGAACGATATTTGCAGCACGTCTGCCTGCATTGCACACTCAAACTTTTTTAAACTCAGCCATTATACTAGCAAACACTCAGTGTACCTATTGGCATCCTAAACGTGGCTATTGTACTTTTGTCTATTCACACTATTGTAAACATATTTGCAGCACGTCTGCCTGCATTGCACACTCAAACTTTTTTAAACTCAGCCATTATACTAGCAAACACTCATTGTACCTATTGGCATCCTAAACGTGGCTATTGTACTTTTGTCTATTCACACTATTGGAACGATATTTGCAGCACGTCTGCCTGCATTGCACACTCAAACTTTTTTAAACTCAGCCATTATACTAGCAAACACTCATTGTACCTATTGGCATCCTAAACGTGGCTATTGTACTTTTGTCTATTCACACTATTGGAACGATATTTGCAGCACGTCTGCCTGCATTGCACACTCAAACTTTTTTAAACTCAGCCATTATACTAGCAAACACTCATTGTACCTATTGGCATCCTAAACGTGGCTACTGTACTTTTGTCTATTCACACTATTGGAACGATATTTGCAGCACGTCTGCCTGCATTGCACACTCAAACTTTTTTAAACTCAGCCATTATACTAGCAAACACTCAGTGTACCTATTGGCATCCTAAACGTGGCTATTGTACTTTTGTCTATTCACACTATTGTAAACATATTTGCAGCACGTCTGCCTGCATTGCACACTCAAACTTTTTTAAACTCAGCCATTATACTAGCAAACACTCAGTGTACCTATTGGCATCCTAAACGTGGCTATTGTACTTTTGTCTATTCACACTATTGTAAACATATTTGCAGCACGTCTGCCTGCATTGCACACTCAAACTTTTTTAAACTCAGCCATTATACTAGCAAACACTCATTGTACCTATTGGCATCCTAAATGTGGCTATTGTACTTTTGTCTATTCACACTATTGGAACGATATTTGCAGCACGTCTGCCTGCATTGCACACTCAAACTTTTTTAAACTCAGCCATTATACTAGCAAACACTCAGTGTACCTATTGGCATCCTAAACGTGGCTATTGTACTTTTGTCTATTCACACTATTGTAAACATATTTGCAGCACGTCTGCCTGCATTGCACACTCAAACTTTTTTAAACTCAGCCATTATACTAGCAAACACTCATTGTACCTATTGGCATCCTAAACGTGGCTATTGTACTTTTGTCTATTCACACTATTGGAACGATATTTGCAGCACGTCTGCCTGCATTGCACACTCAAACTTTTTTAAACTCAGCCATTATACTAGCAAACACTCATTGTACCTATTGGCATCCTAAACGTGGCTATTGTACTTTTGTCTATTCACACTATTGGAACGATATTTGCAGCACGTCTGCCTGCATTGCACACTCAAACTTTTTTAAACTCAGCCATTATACTAGCAAACACTCATTGTACCTATTGGCATCCTAAACGTGGCTACTGTACTTTTGTCTATTCACACTATTGGAACGATATTTGCAGCACGTCTGCCTGCATTGCACACTCAAACTTTTTTAAACTCAGCCATTATACTAGCAAACACTCAGTGTACCTATTGGCATCCTAAACGTGGCTATTGTACTTTTGTCTATTCACACTATTGTAAACATATTTGCAGCACGTCTGCCTGCATTGCACACTCAAACGTTTTTAAACTCAGCCATTATACTAGCAAACACTCATTGTACCTATTGGCATCCTAAACGTGGCTATTGTACTTTTGTCTATTCACACTATTGTAAACATATTTGCAGCACGTCTGCCTGCATTGCACACTCAAACTTTTTTAAACTCAGCCATTATACTAGCAAACACTCATTGTACCTATTGGCATCCTAAATGTGGCTATTGTACTTTTGTCTATTCACACTATTGGAACGATATTTGCAGCACGTCTGCCTGCATTGCACACTCAAACTTTTTTAAACTCAGCCATTATACTAGCAAACACTCAGTGTACCTATTGGCATCCTAAACGTGGCTATTGTACTTTTGTCTATTCACACTATTGTAAACATATTTGCAGCACGTCTGCCTGCATTGCACACTCAAACTTTTTTAAACTCAGCCATTATACTAGCAAACACTCATTGTACCTATTGGCATCCTAAACGTGGCTATTGTACTTTTGTCTATTCACACTATTGGAACGATATTTGCAGCACGTCTGCCTGCATTGCACACTCAAACGTTTTTAAACTCAGCCATTATACTAGCAAACACTCAGTGTACCTATTGGCATCCTAAACGTGGCTATTGTACTTTTGTCTATTCACACTATTGGAACGATATTTGCAGCACGTCTGCCTGCATTGAACACTCAAACTTTTTTAAACTCAGCCATTATACTAGCAAACACTCATTGTACCTATTGGCATCCTAAACGTGGCTATTGTACTTTTGTCTATTCACACTATTGGAACGATATTTGCAGCACGTCTGCCTGCATTGCACACTCAAACTTTTTTAAACTCAGCCATTATACTAGCAAACACTCAGTGTACCTATTGGCATCCTAAACGTGGCTATTGTACTTTTGTCTATTCACACTATTGTAAACATATTTGCAGCACGTCTGCCTGCATTGCACACTCAAACTTTTTTAAACTCAGCCATTATACTAGCAAACACTCATTGTACCTATTGGCATCCTAAACGTGGCTATTGTACTTTTGTCTATTCACACTATTGGAACGATATTTGCAGCACGTCTGCCTGCATTGCACACTCAAACTTTTCTAAACTCAGCCATTATACTAGCAAACACTCATTGTACCTATTGGCATCCTAAACGTGGCTATTGTACTTTTGTCTATTCACACTATTGGAACGATATTTGCAGCACGTCTGCCTGCATTGCACACTCAAACTTTTTTAAACTCAGCCATTATACTAGCAAACACTCAGTGTACCTATTGGCATCCTAAACGTGGCTATTGTACTTTTGTCTATTCACACCATTGGAACGATATTTGCAGCACGTCTGCCTGCATTGCACACTCAAACTTTTTTAAACTCAGCCATTATACTAGCAAACACTCATTGTACCTATTGGCATCCTAAACGTGGCTATTGTACTTTTGTCTATTCACACTATTGTAAACATATTTGCAGCACGTCTGCCTGCATTGCACACTCAAACTTTTTTAAACTCAGCCATTATACTAGCAAACACTCATTGTACCTATTGGCATCCTAAACGTGGCTATTGTACTTTTGTCTATTCACACTATTGGAACGATATTTGCAGCACGTCTGCCTGCATTGCACACTCAAACTTTTTTAAACTCAGCCATTATACTAGCAAACACTCAATGTACCTATTGGCATCCTAAACGTGGCTATTGTACTTTTGTCTATTCACACTATTGTAAACATATTTGCAGCACGTCTGCCTGCATTGCACACTCAAACTTTTTTAAACTCAGCCATTATACTAGCAAACACTCATTGTACCTATTGGCATCCTAAACGTGGCTATTGTACTTTTGTCTATTCACACTATTGGAACGATATTTGCAGCACGTCTGCCTGCATTGCACACTCAAACTTTTTTAAACTCAGCCATTATACTAGCAAACACTCAATGTACCTATTGGCATCCTAAACGTGGCTATTGTACTTTTGTCTATTCACACTATTGTAAACATATTTGCAGCACGTCTGCCTGCATTGCACACTCAAACTTTTTTAAACTCAGCCATTATACTAGCAAACACTCATTGTACCTATTGGCATCCTAAACGTGGCTATTGTACTTTTGTCTATTCACACTATTGGAACGATATTTGCAGCACGTCTGCCTGCATTGCACACTCAAACTTTTTTAAACTCAGCCATTATACTAGCAAACACTCATTGTACCTATTGGCATCCTAAACGTGGCTATTGTACTTTTGTCTATTCACACTATTGTAAACATATTTGCAGCACGTCTGCCTGCATTGCACACTCAAACTTTTTTAAACTCAGCCATTATACTAGCAAACACTCATTGTACCTATTGGCATCCTAAACGTGGCTATTGTACTTTTGTCTATTCACACTATTGGAACGATATTTGCAGCACGTCTGCCTGCATTGCACACTCAAACGTTTTTAAACTCAGCCATTATACTAGCAAACACTCAGTGTACCTATTGGCATCCTAAACGTGGCTATTGTACTTTTGTCTATTCACACTATTGGAACGATATTTGCAGCACGTCTGCCTGCATTGAACACTCAAACTTTTTTAAACTCAGCCATTATACTAGCAAACACTCATTGTACCTATTGGCATCCTAAACGTGGCTATTGTACTTTTGTCTATTCACACTATTGGAACGATATTTGCAGCACGTCTGCCTGCATTGCACACTCAAACTTTTTTAAACTCAGCCATTATACTAGCAAACACTCAGTGTACCTATTGGCATCCTAAACGTGGCTATTGTACTTTTGTCTATTCACACTATTGTAAACATATTTGCAGCACGCCTGCCTGCATTGCACATTCAAACTTTTTTAAACTCAGCCATTATACTAGCAAACACTCATTGTACCTATTGGCATCCTAAACGTGGCTATTGTACTTTTGTCTATTCACACTATTGGAACGATATTTGCAGCACGTCTACCTGCATTGCACACTCAAACTTTTTTAAACTCAGCCATTATACTAGCAAACACTCATTGTACCTATTGGCATCCTAAACGTGGCTATTGTACTTTTGTCTATTCACACTATTGGAACGATATTTGCAGCACGTCTGCCTGCATTGCACACTCAAACTTTTTTAAACTCAGCCATTATACTAGCAAACACTCAGTGTACCTATTGGCATCCTAAACGTGGCTATTGTACTTTTGTCTATTCACACCATTGGAACGATATTTGCAGCACGTCTGCCTGCATTGCACACTCAAACTTTTTTAAACTCAGCCATTATACTAGCAAACACTCATTGTACCTATTGGCATCCTAAACGTGGCTATTGTACTTTTGTCTATTCACACTATTGGAACGATATTTGCAGCACGTCTGCCTGCATTGCACACTCAAACTTTTTTAAACTCAGCCATTATACTAGCAAACACTCATTGTACCTATTGGCATCCTAAACATGGCTATTGTACTTTTGTCTATTCACACTATTGGAACGATATTTGCAGCACGTCTGCCTGCATTGCACACTCAAACTTTTTTAAACTCAGCCATTATACTAGCAAACACTCAATGTACCTATTGGCATCCTAAACGTGGCTATTGTACTTTTGTCTATTCACACTATTGTAAACATATTTGCAGCACGTCTGCCTGCATTGCACACTCAAACTTTTTTAAACTCAGCCATTATACTAGCAAACACTCATTGTACCTATTGGCATCCTAAACGTGGCTATTGTACTTTTGTCTATTCACACTATTGGAACGATATTTGCAGCACGTCTGCCTGCATTGCACACTCAAACTTTTTTAAACTCAGCCATTATACTAGCAAACACTCAGTGTATCTATTGGCATCCTAAACGTGGCTATTGTACTTTTGTCTATTCACACTATTGTAAACATATTTGCAGCACGTCTGCCTGCATTGCACACTCAAACTTTTTTAAACTCAGCCATTATACTAGCAAACACTCAGTGTACCTATTGGCATCCTAAACGTGGCTATTGTACTTTTGTCTATTCACACTATTGTAAACATATTTGCAGCACGTCTGCCTGCATTGCACACTCAAACTTTTTTAAACTCAGCCATTATACTAGCAAACACTCATTGTACCTATTGGCATCCTAAACGTGGCTATTGTACTTTTGTCTATTCACACTATTGGAACGATATTTGCAGCACGTCTGCCTGCATCGCACACTCAAACTTTTTTAAACTCAGCCATTATACTAGCAAACACTCATTGTACCTATTGGCATCCTAAACGTGGCTATTGTACTTTTGTCTATTCACACTATTGGAACGATATTTGCAGCACGTCTGCCTGCATTGCACACTCAAACTTTTTTAAACTCAGCCATTATACTAGCAAACACTCATTGTACCTATTGGCATCCTAAACGTGGCTACTGTACTTTTGTCTATTCACACTATTGGAACGATATTTGCAGCACGTCTGCCTGCATTGCACACTCAAACTTTTTTAAACTCAGCCATTATACTAGCAAACACTCAGTGTACCTATTGGCATCCTAAACGTGGCTATTGTACTTTTGTCTATTCACACTATTGTAAACATATTTGCAGCACGTCTGCCTGCATTGCACACTCAAACTTTTTTAAACTCAGCCATTATACTAGCAAACACTCAGTGTACCTATTGGCATCCTAAACGTGGCTATTGTACTTTTGTCTATTCACACTATTGTAAACATATTTGCAGCACGTCTGCCTGCATTGCACACTCAAACTTTTTTAAACTCAGCCATTATACTAGCAAACACTCATTGTACCTATTGGCATCCTAAATGTGGCTATTGTACTTTTGTCTATTCACACTATTGGAACGATATTTGCAGCACGTCTGCCTGCATTGCACACTCAAACTTTTTTAAACTCAGCCATTATACTAGCAAACACTCAGTGTACCTATTGGCATCCTAAACGTGGCTATTGTACTTTTGTCTATTCACACTATTGTAAACATATTTGCAGCACGTCTGCCTGCATTGCACACTCAAACTTTTTTAAACTCAGCCATTATACTAGCAAACACTCAGTGTACCTATTGGCATCCTAAACGTGGCTATTGTACTTTTGTCTATTCACACTATTGGAACGATATTTGCAGCACGTCTGCCTGCATTGAACACTCAAACTTTTTTAAACTCAGCCATTATACTAGCAAACACTCATTGTACCTATTGGCATCCTAAACGTGGCTATTGTACTTTTGTCTATTCACACTATTGGAACGATATTTGCAGCACGTCTGCCTGCATTGCACACTCAAACTTTTTTAAACTCAGCCATTATACTAGCAAACACTCATTGTACCTATTGGCATCCTAAACGTGGCTATTGTACTTTTGTCTATTCACACTATTGGAACGATATTTGCAGCACGTCTGCCTGCATTGCACACTCAAACTTTTTTAAACTCAGCCATTATACTAGCAAACACTCATTGTACCTATTGGCATCCTAAACGTGGCTATTGTACTTTTGTCTATTCACACTATTGGAACGAAATTTGCAGCACGTCTGCCTGCATTGCACACTCAAACTTTTTTAAACTCAGCCATTATACTAGCAAACACTCAGTGTACCTATTGGCATCCTAAACGTGGCTATTGTACTTTTGTCTATTCACACCATTGGAACGATATTTGCAGCACGTCTGCCTGCATTGCACACTCAAACTTTTTTAAACTCAGCCATTATACTAGCAAACACTCATTGTACCTATTGGCATCCTAAACGTGGCTATTGTACTTTTGTCTATTCACACTATTGGAACGATATTTGCAGCACGTCTGCCTGCATTGCACACTCAAACTTTTTTAAACTCAGCCATTATACTAGCAAACACTCATTGTACCTATTGGCATCCTAAACATGGCTATTGTACTTTTGTCTATTCACACTATTGGAACGATATTTGCAGCACGTCTGCCTGCATTGCACACTCAAACTTTTTTAAACTCAGCCATTATACTAGCAAACACTCAATGTACCTATTGGCATCCTAAACGTGGCTATTGTACTTTTGTCTATTCACACTATTGTAAACATATTTGCAGCACGTCTGCCTGCATTGCACACTCAAACTTTTTTAAACTCAGCCATTATACTAGCAAACACTCATTGTACCTATTGGCATCCTAAACGTGGCTATTGTACTTTTGTCTATTCACACTATTGGAACGATATTTGCAGCACGTCTGCCTGCATTGCACACTCAAACTTTTTTAAACTCAGCCATTATACTAGCAAACACTCAGTGTATCTATTGGCATCCTAAACGTGGCTATTGTACTTTTGTCTATTCACACTATTGTAAACATATTTGCAGCACGTCTGCCTGCATTGCACACTCAAACTTTTTTAAACTCAGCCATTATACTAGCAAACACTCATTGTACCTATTGGCATCCTAAACGTGGCTATTGTACTTTTGTCTATTCACACTATTGGAACGATATTTGCAGCACGTCTGCCTGCATTGCACACTCAAACTTTTTTAAACTCAGCCATTATACTAGCAAACACTCATTGTACCTATTGGCATCCTAAACGTGGCTATTGTACTTTTGTCTATTCACACTATTGGAACGATATTTGCAGCACGTCTGCCTGCATTGCACACTCAAACTTTTCTAAACTCAGCCATTATACTAGCAAACACTCATTGTACCTATTGGCATCCTAAACGTGGCTACTGTACTTTTGTCTATTCACACTATTGGAACGATATTTGCAGCACGTCTGCCTGCATTGCACACTCAAACTTTTTTAAACTCAGCCATTATACTAGCAAACACTCAGTGTACCTATTGGCATCCTAAACGTGGCTATTGTACTTTTGTCTATTCACACTATTGTAAACATATTTGCAGCACGTCTGCCTGCATTGCACACTCAAACTTTTTTAAACTCAGCAATTATACTAGCAAACACTCAGTGTACCTATTGGCATCCTAAACGTGGCTATTGTACTTTTGTCTATTCACACTATTGTAAACATATTTGCAGCACGTCTGCCTGCATTGCACACTCAAACTTTTTTAAACTCAGCCATTATACTAGCAAACACTCATTGTACCTATTGGCATCCTAAATGTGGCTATTGTACTTTTGTCTATTCACACTATTGGAACGATATTTGCAGCACGTCTGCCTGCATTGCACACTCAAACTTTTTTAAACTCAGCCATTATACTAGCAAACACTCAGTGTACCTATTGGCATCCTAAACGTGGCTATTGTACTTTTGTCTATTCACACTATTGTAAACATATTTGCAGCACGTCTGCCTGCATTGCACACTCAAACTTTTTTAAACTCAGCCATTATACTAGCAAACACTCAGTGTACCTATTGGCATCCTAAACGTGGCTATTGTACTTTTGTCTATTCACACTATTGGAACGATATTTGCAGCACGTCTGCCTGCATTGAACACTCAAACTTTTTTAAACTCAGCCATTATACTAGCAAACACTCATTGTACCTATTGGCATCCTAAACGTGGCTATTGTACTTTTGTCTATTCACACTATTGGAACGATATTTGCAGCACGTCTGCCTGCATTGCACACTCAAACTTTTTTAAACTCAGCCATTATACTAGCAAACACTCAGTGTACCTATTGGCATCCTAAACGTGGCTATTGTACTTTTGTCTATTCACACTATTGTAAACATATTTGCAGCACGTCTGCCTGCATTGTACACTCAAACTTTTTTAAACTCAGCCATTATACTAGCAAACACTCATTGTACCTATTGGCATCCTAAACGTGGCTATTGTACTTTTGTCTATTCACACTATTGGAACGATATTTGCAGCACGTCTGCCTGCATTGCACACTCAAACTTTTTTAAACTCAGCCATTATACTAGCAAACACTCATTGTACCTATTGGCATCCTAAACGTGGCTATTGTACTTTTGTCTATTCACACTATTGGAACGATATTTGCAGCACGTCTGCCTGCATTGCACACTCAAACTTTTTTAAACTCAGCCATTATACTAGCAAACACTCAGTGTACCTATTGGCATCCTAAACGTGGCTATTGTACTTTTGTCTATTCACACCATTGGAACGATATTTGCAGCACGTCTGCCTGCATTGCACACTCAAACTTTTTTAAACTCAGCCATTATACTAGCAAACACTCATTGTACCTATTGGCATCCTAAACGTGGCTATTGTACTTTTGTCTATTCACACTATTGGAACGATATTTGCAGCACGTCTGCCTGCATTGCACACTCAAACTTTTTTAAACTCAGCCATTATACTAGCAAACACTCATTGTACCTATTGGCATCCTAAACATGGCTATTGTACTTTTGTCTATTCACACTATTGGAACGATATTTGCAGCACGTCTGCCTGCATTGCACACTCAAACTTTTTTAAACTCAGCCATTATACTAGCAAACACTCAATGTACCTATTGGCATCCTAAACGTGGCTATTGTACTTTTGTCTATTCACACTATTGTAAACATATTTGCAGCACGTCTGCCTGCATTGCACACTCAAACTTTTTTAAACTCAGCCATTATACTAGCAAACACTCATTGTACCTATTGTCATCCTAAACGTGGCTATTGTACTTTTGTCTATTCACACTATTGGAACGATATTTGCAGCACGTCTGCCTGCATTGCACACTCAAACTTTTTTAAACTCAGCCATTATACTAGCAAACACTCAGTGTACCTATTGGCATCCTAAACGTGGCTATTGTACTTTTGTCTATTCACACTATTGTAAACATATTTGCAGCACGTCTGCCTGCATTGCACACTCAAACTTTTTTAAACTCAGCCATTATACTAGCAAACACTCAGTGTACCTATTGGCATCCTAAACGTGGCTATTGTACTTTTGTCTATTCACACTATTGTAAACATATTTGCAGCACGTCTGCCTGCATTGCACACTCAAACTTTTTTAAACTCAGCCATTATACTAGCAAACACTCATTGTACCTATTGGCATCCTAAATGTGGCTATTGTACTTTTGTCTATTCACACTATTGGAACGATATTTGCAGCACGTCTGCCTGCATTGCACACTCAAACTTTTTTAAACTCAGCCATTATACTAGCAAACACTCAGTGTACCTATTGGCATCCTAAACGTGGCTATTGTACTTTTGTCTATTCACACTATTGTAAACATATTTGCAGCACGTCTGCCTGCATTGCACACTCAAACTTTTTTAAACTCAGCCATTATACTAGCAAACACTCATTGTACCTATTGGCATCCTAAACGTGGCTATTGTACTTTTGTCTATTCACACTATTGGAACGATATTTGCAGCACGTCTGCCTGCATTGCACACTCAAACTTTTTTAAACTCAGCCATTATACTAGCAAACACTCATTGTACCTATTGGCATCCTAAACGTGGCTATTGTACTTTTGTCTATTCACACTATTGGAACGATATTTGCAGCACGTCTGCCTGCATTGCACACTCAAACTTTTTTAAACTCAGCCATTATACTAGCAAACACTCATTGTACCTATTGGCATCCTAAACGTGGCTACTGTACTTTTGTCTATTCACACTATTGGAACGATATTTGCAGCACGTCTGCCTGCATTGCACACTCAAACTTTTTTAAACTCAGCCATTATACTAGCAAACACTCAATGTACCTATTGGCATCCTAAACATGGCTATTGTACTTTTGTCTATTCACACTATTGTAAACATATTTGCAGCACGTCTGCCTGCATTGCACACTCAAACTTTTTTAAACTCAGCCATTATACTACCAAACACTCATTGTACCTATTGGCATCCTAAACGTGGCTATTGTACTTTTGTCTATTCACACTATTGGAACGATATTTGCAGCACGTCTGCCTGCATTGCACACTCAAACTTTTCTAAACTCAGCCATTATACTAGCAAACACTCATTGTACCTATTGGCATCCTAAACGTGGCTACTGTACTTTTGTCTATTCACACTATTGGAACGATATTTGCAGCACGTCTGCCTGCATTGCACACTCAAACTTTTTTAAACTCAGCCATTATACTAGCAAACACTCAGTGTACCTATTGGCATCCTAAACGTGGCTATTGTACTTTTGTCTATTCACACTATTGTAAACATATTTGCAGCACGTCTGCCTGCATTGCACACTCAAACTTTTTTAAACTCAGCCATTATACTAGCAAACACTCAGTGTACCTATTGGCATCCTAAACGTGGCTATTGTACTTTTGTCTATTCACACTATTGTAAACATATTTGCAGCACGTCTGCCTGCATTGCACACTCAAACTTTTTTAAACTCAGCCATTATACTAGCAAACACTCATTGTACCTATTGGCATCCTAAATGTGGCTATTGTACTTTTGTCTATTCACACTATTGGAACGATATTTGCAGCACGTCTGCCTGCATTGCACACTCAAACTTTTTTAAACTCAGCCATTATACTAGCAAACACTCAGTGTACCTATTGGCATCCTAAACGTGGCTATTGTACTTTTGTCTATTCACACTATTGTAAACATATTTGCAGCACGTCTGCCTGCATTGCACACTCAAACTTTTTTAAACTCAGCCATTATACTAGCAAACACTCAGTGTACCTATTGGCATCCTAAACGTGGCTATTGTACTTTTGTCTATTCACACTATTGGAACGATATTTGCAGCACGTCTGCCTGCATTGAACACTCAAACTTTTTTAAACTCAGCCATTATACTAGCAAACACTCATTGTACCTATTGGCATCCTAAACGTGGCTATTGTACTTTTGTCTATTCACACTATTGGAACGATATTTGCAGCACGTCTGCCTGCATTGCACACTCAAACTTTTTTAAACTCAGCCATTATACTAGCAAACACTCAGTGTACCTATTGGCATCCTAAATGTGGCTATTGTACTTTTGTCTATTCACACTATTGTAAACATATTTGCAGCACGTCTGCCTGCATTGCACACTCAAACTTTTTTAAACTCAGCCATTATACTAGCAAACACTCATTGTACCTATTGGCATCCTAAACGTGGCTATTGTACTTTTGTCTATTCACACTATTGGAACGATATTTGCAGCACGTCTGCCTGCATTGCACACTCAAACTTTTTTAAACTCAGCCATTATACTAGCAAACACTCATTGTACCTATTGGCATCCTAAACGTGGCTATTGTACTTTTGTCTATTCACACTATTGGAACGATATTTGCAGCACGTCTGCCTGCATTGCACACTCAAACTTTTTTAAACTCAGCCATTATACTAGCAAACACTCAGTGTACCTATTGGCATCCTAAACGTGGCTATTGTACTTTTGTCTATTCACACCATTGGAACGATATTTGCAGCACGTCTGCCTGCATTGCACACTCAAACTTTTTTAAACTCAGCCATTATACTAGCAAACACTCATTGTACCTATTGGCATCCTAAACGTGGCTATTGTACTTTTGTCTATTCACACTATTGGAACGATATTTGCAGCACGTCTGCCTGCATTGCACACTCAAACTTTTTTAAACTCAGCCATTATACTAGCAAACACTCATTGTACCTATTGGCATCCTAAACATGGCTATTGTACTTTTGTCTATTCACACTATTGGAACGATATTTGCAGCACGTCTGCCTGCATTGCACACTCAAACTTTTTTAAACTCAGCCATTATACTAGCAAACACTCAATGTACCTATTGGCATCCTAAACGTGGCTATTGTACTTTTGTCTATTCACACTATTGTAAACATATTTGCAGCACGTCTGCCTGCATTGCACACTCAAACTTTTTTAAACTCAGCCATTATACTAGCAAACACTCATTGTACCTATTGGCATCCTAAACGTGGCTATTGTACTTTTGTCTATTCACACTATTGGAACGATATTTGCAGCACGTCTGCCTGCATTGCACACTCAAACTTTTTTAAACTCAGCCATTATACTAGCAAACACTCAGTGTACCTATTGGCATCCTAAACGTGGCTATTGTACTTTTGTCTATTCACACTATTGTAAACATATTTGCAGCACGTCTGCCTGCATTGCACACTCAAACTTTTTTAAACTCAGCCATTATACTAGCAAACACTCAGTGTACCTATTGGCATCCTAAACGTGGCTATTGTACTTTTGTCTATTCACACTATTGTAAACATATTTGCAGCACGTCTGCCTGCATTGCACACTCAAACTTTTTTAAACTCAGCCATTATACTAGCAAACACTCATTGTACCTATTGGCATCCTAAATGTGGCTATTGTACTTTTGTCTATTCACACTATTGGAACGATATTTGCAGCACGTCTGCCTGCATTGCACACTCAAACTTTTTTAAACTCAGCCATTATACTAGCAAACACTCAGTGTACCTATTGGCATCCTAAACGTGGCTATTGTACTTTTGTCTATTCACACTATTGTAAACATATTTGCAGCACGTCTGCCTGCATTGCACACTCAAACTTTTTTAAACTCAGCCATTATACTAGCAAACACTCATTGTACCTATTGGCATCCTAAACGTGGCTATTGTACTTTTGTCTATTCACACTATTGGAACGATATTTGCAGCACGTCTGCCTGCATTGCACACTCAAACTTTTTTAAACTCAGCCATTATACTAGCAAACACTCATTGTACCTATTGGCATCCTAAACGTGGCTATTGTACTTTTGTCTATTCACACTATTGGAACGATATTTGCAGCACGTCTGCCTGCATTGCACACTCAACCTTTTTTAAACTCAGCCATTATACTAGCAAACACTCATTGTACCTATTGGCATCCTAAACGTGGCTACTGTACTTTTGTCTATTCACACTATTGGAACGATATTTGCAGCACGTCTGCCTGCATTGCACACTCAAACTTTTTTAAACTCAGCCATTATACTAGCAAACACTCAATGTACCTATTGGCATCCTAAACATGGCTATTGTACTTTTGTCTATTCACACTATTGTAAACATATTTGCAGCACGTCTGCCTGCATTGCACACTCAAACTTTTTTAAACTCAGCCATTATACTAGCAAACACTCATTGTACCTATTGGCATCCTAAACGTGGCTATTGTACTTTTGTCTATTCACACTATTGGAACGATATTTGCAGCACGTCTGCCTGCATTGCACACTCAAACTTTTTTAAACTCAGCCATTATACTAGCAAACACTCAGTGTACCTATTGGCATCCTAAACGTGGCTATTGTACTTTTGTCTATTCACACTATTGTAAACATATTTGCAGCACGTCTGCCTGCATTGCACACTCAAACTTTTTTAAACTCAGCCATTATACTAGCAAACACTCAGTGTACCTATTGGCATCCTAAACGTGGCTATTGTACTTTTGTCTATTCACACTATTGTAAACATATTTGCAGCATGTCTGCCTGCATTGCACACTCAAACTTTTTTAAACTCAGCCATTATACTAGCAAACACTCAGTGTACCTATTGGCATCCTAAATGTGGCTATTGTACTTTTGTCTATTCACACTATTGGAACGATATTTGCAGCACGTCTGCCTGCATTGCACACTCAAACTTTTATAAACTCAGCCATTATACTAGCAAACACTCAGTGTACCTATTGGCATCCTAAACGTGGCTATTGTACTTTTGTCTATTCACACTATTGTAAACATATTTGCAGCACGTCTGCCTGCATTGCACACTCAAACTTTTTTAAACTCAGCCATTATACTAGCAAACACTCATTGTACCTATTGGCATCCTAAACGTGGCTATTGTACTTTTGTCTATTCACACTATTGGAACGATATTTGCAGCACGTCTGCCTGCATTGCACACTCAAACTTTTTTAAACTCAGCCATTATACTAGCAAACACTCATTGTACCTATTGGCATCCTAAACGTGGCTATTGTACTTTTGTCTATTCACACTATTGGAACGATATTTGCAGCACGTCTGCCTGCATTGCACACTCAAACTTTTTTAAACTCAGCCATTATACTAGCAAACACTCATTGTACCTATTGGCATCCTAAACGTGGCTACTGTACTTTTGTCTATTCACACTATTGGAACGATATTTGCAGCACGTCTGCCTGCATTGCACACTCAAACTTTTTTAAACTCAGCCATTATACTAGCAAACACTCAGTGTACCTATTGGCATCCTAAACGTGGCTATTGTACTTTTGTCTATTCACACTATTGTAAACATATTTGCAGCACGTCTGCCTGCATTGCACACTCAAACTTTTTTAAACTCAGCCATTATACTAGCAAACACTCAGTGTACCTATTGGCATCCTAAACGTGGCTATTGTACTTTTGTCTATTCACACTATTGTAAACATATTTGCAGCACGTCTGCCTGCATTGCACACTCAAACTTTTTTAAACTCAGCCATTATACTAGCAAACACTCATTGTACCTATTGGCATCCTAAATGTGGCTATTGTACTTTTGTCTATTCACACTATTGGAACGATATTTGCAGCACGTCTGCCTGCATTGCACACTCAAACTTTTTTAAACTCAGCCATTATACTAGCAAACACTCAGTGTACCTATTGGCATCCTAAACGTGGCTATTGTACTTTTGTCTATTCACACTATTGTAAACATATTTGCAGCACGTCTGCCTGCATTGCACACTCAAACTTTTTTAAACTCAGCCATTATACTAGCAAACACTCATTGTACCTATTGGCATCCTAAACGTGGCTATTGTACTTTTGTCTATTCATACTATTGGAACGATATTTGCAGCACGTCTGCCTGCATTGCACACTCAAACGTTTTTAAACTCAGCCATTATACTAGCAAACACTCAGTGTACCTATTGGCATCCTAAACGTGGCTATTGTACTTTTGTCTATTCACACTATTGGAACGATATTTGCAGCACGTCTGCCTGCATTGAACACTCAAACTTTTTTAAACTCAGCCATTATACTAGCAAACACTCATTGTACCTATTGGCATCCTAAACGTGGCTATTGTACTTTTGTCTATTCACACTATTGGAACGATATTTGCAGCACGTCTGCCTGCATTGCACACTCAAACTTTTTTAAACTCAGCCATTATACTAGCAAACACTCAGTGTACCTATTGGCATCCTAAACGTGGCTATTGTACTTTTGTCTATTCACACTATTGTAAACATATTTGCAGCACGTCTGCCTGCATTGCACACTCAAACTTTTTTAAACTCAGCCATTATACTAGCAAACACTCATTGTACCTATTGGCATCCTAAACGTGGCTATTGTACTTTTGTCTATTCACACTATTGGAACGATATTTGCAGCACGTCTGCCTGCATTGCACACTCAAACATTTTTAAACTCAGCCATTATACTAGCAAACACTCAGTGTACCTATTGGCATCCTAAACGTGGCTATTGTACTTTTGTCTATTCACACTATTGGAACGATATTTGCAGCACGTCTGCCTGCATTGCACACTCAAACTTTTTTAAACTCAGCCATTATACTAGCAAACACTCATTGTACCTATTGGCATCCTAAACGTGGCTATTGTACTTTTGTCTATTCACACTATTGGAACGATATTTGCAGCACGTCTGCCTGCATTGCACACTCAAACTTTTTTAAACTCAGCCATTATACTAGCAAACACTCAATGTACCTATTGGCATCCTAAACGTGGCTATTGTACTTTTGTCTATTCACACTATTGTAAACATATTTGCAGCACGTCTGCCTGCATTGCACACTCAAACTTTTTTAAACTCAGCCATTATACTAGCAAACACTCATTGTACCTATTGGCATCCTAAACGTGGCTATTGTACTTTTGTCTATTCACACTATTGGAACGATATTTGCAGCACGTCTGCCTGCATTGCACACTCAAACTTTTTTAAACTCAGCCATTATACTAGCAAACACTCATTGTACCTACTGGCATCCTAAACGTGGCTATTGTACTTTTGTCTATTCACACTATTGTAAACATATTTGCAGCACGTCTGCCTGCATTGCACACTCAAACTTTTTTAAACTCAGCCATTATACTAGCAAACACTCAGTGTACCTATTGGCATCCTAAACGTGGCTATTGTACTTTTGTCTATTCACACTATTGTAAACATATTTGCAGCACGTCTGCCTGCATTGCACACTCAAACTTTTTTAAACTCAGCCATTATACTAGCAAACACTCATTGTACCTATTGGCATCCTAAACGTGGCTATTGTACTTTTGTCTATTCACACTATTGGAACGATATTTGCAGCACGTCTGCCTGCATTGCACACTCAAACTTTTTTAAACTCAGCCATTATACTAGCAAACACTCAGTGTACCTATTGGCATCCTAAACGTGGCTATTGTACTTTTGTCTATTCACACTATTGTAAACATATTTGCAGCACGTCTGCCTGCATTGAACACTCAAACTTTTTTAAACTCAGCCATTATACTAGCAAACACTCATTGTACCTATTGGCATCCTAAACGTGGCTATTGTACTTTTGTCTATTCATAGTGATGAGCGAGCATGCTTGTAACTACTCGGTACTCGCACGAGTATCACTGTACTCGGGCTACTCGGCGGGGACCGAGTAATTTTGCAATACTCGTGCTTTACTCGTGGTCTTCATCCCTGCATGTTGGCGCTCTTTTGAGAGCCAGCCCTCATGCAGGGATTGGCTGGCAGACCACTGCAATGCCACAGCCCTGTTAGTTGTGGAATTGCAGTGATTGGCCGGCCTGCACAGCGTGACCGAGCCTTTATACCGGCCGGCGCGCTGTGCTCTGTACACAGCCATCTCATATTCCCTGCTTTCCACGCCCACAGGCGCCTATGATTGGTTGCAGTGAGACACGCCCCCACGCTGAGTGACAGGTGTCACACTGCACCCAATCACAGCAGCCGGTGGGCGTGTCTATACTGTGCAGTAAAATAAATAAATAAATAATTAAAAAAACGGCGTGCGGTTCCCCCCAATTTTAATACCAGCCAGATAAAGCCATACAGCTGAAGGCTGGTATTCTCAGGATGGGGAGCCCCACGTTATGGGGAGCCCCCCACCCTAACAATATCAGTCAGCAGCTGGCCAGAATTGCCGCATACATTATATGCGACAATTCTGGGGCTGTACCCGGCTCTTCCCGATTTACCCTGGTGCGTTGGCAAATCGGGGTAATAAGGAGTTATTGGCAGCCCATAGCTGCCAATAAGTCCTAGATTAATCATGTCATGCGTCTATGAGACACCCTCCATGATTAATCTGTAAGTTACAGTAAATAAACACACACACCCGAAAAAATCCTTTATTAGAAATAAAAACACACACATATACCCTGGTTCACCACTTTAATCAGCCCCAAAAAGCCCTCCTTGTCCGGCGTAATCCAGGATGATCCAGCGTCGCATCCAGCGCTGCTGCATGGAGGTGACCGGAGCCGCAGAAGACACCGCCGCTCCGGTCACCTCCACACAGCAAATGAACACAGCCGCGCGATCAGCTGCTGTCACTGAGGTTACCCGCTGTCACCGCTGCATCCACCGGTGGCCGCTGGTAACCTCAGTGACAGCAGCTGATCGCGCGGCTGTGTTCATTTGCTGTGTGGAGGTGACCGGAGCGGCGGTGTCTGCTGCGGCTCCGGTCACCTCCATGCAGCAGCGCTGGATGTGACGCTGGATCATCCTGGATTACGCCGGACATGGAGGGCTTTTTCGGGCTGATTAAAGTGGTGAACCAGGGTATATGTGTGTGTTTTTATTTCTAATAAAGGATTTTTTCTGGTGTGTGTGTGTTTATTTACTGTAACTTACAGATTAATCATGGAGGGTGTCTCATAGACGCCTGACATGATTAATCTAGGACTTATTGGCAGCTATGGGCTGCCAATAACTCCTTATTACCCCGATTTGCCAACGCACCAGGGCAAATCGGGAAGAGCCGGGTACAGTCCCAGAACTGTCGCATATAATGTATGCGGCAATTCTGGGCGGCTGTTGGCTGATATTGTTAGGGTGGGGGGCTCCCCATAACGTGGAGCTCCCCATCCTGAGAATACCAGCCTTCAGCCGTATGGCTTTATCTGGCTGGTTTTAAAAATGGGGGGAACCGCACGCCGTTTTTTTAATTATTTATTAATTTTAATTATTAATTTTAATTATTTATTAAATAATTTAAAAAAACGGCGTGCGGTTCCCCCCATTTTTAAAACCAGCCAGATAAAGCCATACGGCTGAAGGCTGGTATTCTCAGGATGGGGAGCTCCACGTTATGGGGAGCCCCCCACCCTAACAATATCAGCCAACAGCTGCCCAGAATTGCCGCATACATTATATGCGACAGTTCTGGGACTGTACCCGGCTCTTCCCGATTTACCCTGGTGCGTTGGCAAATCGGGGTAATAAGGAGTTAATGGCAGCCCATAGCTGCCACTAAATCCTAGATTAATTATGTCAGGCGTCTCCCCGAGATTCCTTCCATGATTAATCTGTAAATTACAGTTAAAAAACACACACATCCGAAAAATCCTTTATTAGAAATAAAAAACACTAACAAAGTCCCTCATTACCAATTTATTAACCCCGACAAACCCTCCATGTCCGGCGTACTCCACGGACTCCGGCGTCGCGTCCAGCTCTGCTGCATGGAAGTGACAGGAGCTGCAGAAGACACCGCCGCTCCGGTCACCTCCACGCAGCTAATGAAGACAGCCGTGCGATCAGCTGAGCTGTCACTGAGGTTACCCGCTGTCACTGGATCCAGTGACGGCGGGTAACCTCAGTGACAGCTCAGCTGATCGCGCTACTCACCTCATTTGCTGCGTGGAAGTGACCGGAGCGGCGGTGTCTTCTGCAGCTCCGGTCACCTCTATGCAGCAGCGCAGGATGCGACGCTGGAACATCCTGGATGACGCCGGACATGGAGGGCTTTTTGGGGCTGATTAAAGTGGTGAACCAGGGTATATGTGTGTGTTTTTTATTTCTAATAAAGGATTTTTCGGGTGTGTGTGTTTATTTACTGTAACTTACAGATTAATCATGGAGGGTGTCTCATAGACGCCTGACATGATTAATCTAGGATTTAGTGGCAGCTATGGGCTGCCATTAACTCCTTATTACCCCGATTTGCCAAAGCACCAGGGCAAATCGGGAAGAGCCGGGTACAGCCCCAGAACTGTCGCATATAATGTATGCGGCAATTCTGGGCGGCTGCTGACTGATATTGTTAGGCTGGGGGGCTCCCCATAACGTGGAGCTCCCCATCCTGAGAATACCAGCCTTCAGCCGTATGGCTTTATCTGGCTGGCATTAAAATGGGGGGGACCGCACGCCGTTTTTTTTTAATTATTTATTAATTTATTTTACTGCACAGTATAGACACGCCCACCGGCTGCTGTGATTGGGTGCAGTGTGACACCTGTCACTCAGCGTGGGGGCGTGTCTCACTGCAACCAATCATAGGCACCGGTGGGCGGGGAAAGCAGGGAATAGGAGATTGTTTAATGAGCGGCCGGCTTTTTCAAAATAGTAAAAGCCGCCGGTCACCTCCACGCAGCTAATGAAGGGAATAGCGCGATCAGCTGCTGTCAGTCAGGTAACTCCCGGCCACCGCTGGATCCAGCGGTGCCGCGATTAACCTCAGTGACAGCAGCTGATCGCTCTACTCACCTCAGTTGGTGCATGGAGCTGACTGGAGCGGCGGTGAGTAGCGCGATCAGCTGAGCTGTCACTGAGGTTACCCGCGGCCACCGCTGCATCCACCGCTGGATCCAGGTAACCTCAGTGACAGCTCAGCTGATCGCTATACTCATCTCATTAGCTGCGTGAAGCTGACAGGAGCGGCGGTGTCTTCTGCAGCTCCTGTCACTTCCATGCAGCAGAGCTGGACGCGACGCTGGAGGACTGTGGAGTACGCCGGACATGGAGGGTTTGTCGGGGTTAATAAATTGGTAATGAGGGACTTTGTTAGTGTTTTTTATTTCTAATAAAGGATTTTTCGGGTGTGTGTGTTTTTTAACTGTAATTTACAGATTAATCATGGAAGGAATCTCGGGGAGACGCCTGACATGATTAATCTAGGATTTAGTAGCAGCTATGGGCTGCCATTAACTCCTTATTACCCCGATTTGCCAACGCACCAGGGTAAATCGGGAAGAGCCGGGTACAGCCCCAGAACTGTCGCATCTAATGTATGCGGCAATTCTGGGCGGCTGCTGACTGATATTGTTAGGGTGGGGGGCTCCCCATAACGTGGAGCTCCCCATCCTGAGAATACCAGCCTTCAGCCGTATGGCTTTATCTGGCTGGTATTAAAATTGGGGGGACCGCATGCCGTTTTTTTTAATTATTTAATTATTTATTTCACTGCACAGTATACACACACCGGCTGCTGTGATTGGTTGCAGTGAGACAGCTGTCACTCAGTGTGGGAGCGTGTCTCACTGCAACCAATCATAGGCGCCGAAAAGCAGGACAGCAGGGAATAGGAGATTGATTAATGAGCGGCCGGCTTTTTCAAAAGAGGAAAAGCCACCGGAGTTTGAACAGCTGTGCAGCGCCGCGGCAGTGATCGGGGAACGGTAAGTAAGAGAGAGGGGGGGGAACTGACCGACAGACTGTGAGAGGGGGACAGACAAGACAGAGAGAGACAGACCGACGGACTGAGGGAGATAGAATAAAAAAAAAAAAATGACCGACATCGCTAGTAAAAAGCACAAAACGTGCGTTTTGGACATCGGAGTGCCACACAAGGTTTTCATGTAAAATCTTTCATGTATTAATCTCAAAAAGTAACATACACCAGCTCTATCTCACTATTGGGTATGTGCCCTTAACATTTCCGCCATGAAAATTCATTTTGGTGTCATTTTGGAAGGTTTTCTGGTGAGTCCGTAAAAATGGCGTAAAACTCGGACAAAATTGTTCACATCTGTGACTTTTGAGTGATAAATGCTTCAAGGGGTCTTCCCCATGCTGATGCCATGTCATTTGAGCACTCTTCTGAGACTTTTGTGACATTTTTAGGGTTTCTCCATGCTGCCGGGGGGTCATTTCACAAAAATACTCGGGTCTCCCATAGGATAACATTGGGCTCGGTGCTCGGGCCGAGTACACGAGTATCTTGGGAGGCTCGGCCCGAGCTTCGAGCACCCGAGCTTTTTAGTACTCGCTCATCACTATCTATTCACACTATTGGAACGATATTTGCAGCACGTCTGCCTGCATTGCACACTCAAACTTTTTTAAACTCAGCCATTATACTAGCAAACACTCAGTGTACCTATTGGCATCCTAAACGTGGCTATTGTACTTTTGTCTATTCACACTATTGTAAACATATTTGCAGCACGTCTGCCTGCATTGCACACTCAAACTTTTTTAAACTCAGCCATTATACTAGCAAACACTCATTGTACCTATTGGCATCCTAAACGTGGCTATTGTACTTTTGTCTATTCACACTATTGGAACGATATTTGCAGCACGTCTGCCTGCATTGCACACTCAAACTTTTTTAAACTCAGCCATTATACTAGCAAACACTCATTGTACCTATTGGCATCCTAAACGTGGCTATTGTACTTTTGTCTATTCACACTATTGGAACGATATTTGCAGCACGTCTGCCTGCATTGCACACTCAAACTTTTTTAAACTCAGCCATTATACTAGCAAACACTCAGTGTACCTATTGGCATCCTAAACGTGGCTATTGTACTTTTGTCTATTCACACTATTGGAACGATATTTGCAGCACGTCTGCCTGCATTGCACACTCAAACTTTTTTAAACTCAGCCATTATACTAGCAAACACTCATTGTACCTATTGGCATCCTAAACGTGGCTATTGTACTTTTGTCTATTCACACTATTGGAACGATATTTGCAGCACGTCTGCCTGCATTGCACACTCAAACTTTTTTAAACTCAGCCATTATACTAGCAAACACTCATTGTACCTATTGGCATCCTAAACATGGCTATTGTACTTTTGTCTATTCACACTATTGTAAACATATTTGCAGCACGTCTGCCTGCATTGCACACTCAAACTTTTTTAAACTCAGCCATTATACTAGCAAACACTCATTGTACCTATTGGCATCCTAAACGTGGCTATTGTACTTTTGTCTATTCACACTATTGGAACGATATTTGCAGCACGTCTGCCTGCATTGCACACTCAAACTTTTTTAAACTCAGCCATTATACTAGCAAACACTCATTGTACCTACTGGCATCCTAAACGTGGCTATTGTACTTTTGTCTATTCACACTATTGTAAACATATTTGCAGCACGTCTGCCTGCATTGCACACTCAAACTTTTTTAAACTCAGCCATTATACTAGCAAACACTCAGTGTACCTATTGGCATCCTAAACGTGGCTATTGTACTTTTGTCTATTCACACTATTGTAAACATATTTGCAGCACGTCTGCCTGCATTGCACACTCAAACTTTTTTAAACTCAGCCATTATACTAGCAAACACTCATTGTACCTATTGGCATCCTAAACGTGGCTATTGTACTTTTGTCTATTCACACTATTGGAACGATATTTGCAGCACGTCTGCCTGCATTGCACACTCAAACTTTTTTAAACTCAGCCATTATACTAGCAAACACTCAGTGTACCTATTGGCATCCTAAACGTGGCTATTGTACTTTTGTCTATTCACACTATTGTAAACATATTTGCAGCACGTCTGCCTGCATTGAACACTCAAACTTTTTTAAACTCAGCCATTATACTAGCAAACACTCATTGTACCTATTGGCATCCTAAACGTGGCTATTGTACTTTTGTCTATTCATAGTGATGAGCGAGCATGCTTGTAACTACTCGGTACTCGCACGAGTATCACTGTACTCGGGCTACTCGGCGGGGACCGAGTAATTTTGCAATACTCGTGCTTTACTCGTGGTCTTCATCCCTGCATGTTGGCGCTCTTTTGAGAGCCAGCCCTCATGCAGGGATTGGCTGGCAGACCACTGCAATGCCACAGCCCTGTTAGTTGTGGAATTGCAGTGATTGGCCGGCCTGCACAGCGTGACCGAGCCTTTATACCGGCCGGCGCGCTGTGCTCTGTACACAGCCATCTCATATTCCCTGCTTTCAACGCCCACAGGCGCCTATGATTGGTTGCAGTGAGACACGCCCCCACGCTGAGTGACAGGTGTCACACTGCACCCAATCACAGCAGCCGGTGGGCGTGTCTATACTGTGCAGTAAAATAAATAAATAAATAATTAAAAAAACGGCATGCGGTTCCCCCCAATTTTAATACCAGCCAGATAAAGCCATACAGCTGAAGGCTGGTATTCTCAGGATGGGGAGCCCCACGTTATGGGGAGCCCCCCACCCTAACAATATCAGTCAGCAGCTGGCCAGAATTGCCGCATACATTATATGCGACAATTCTGGGGCTGTACCCGGCTCTTCCCGATTTACCCTGGTGCGTTGGCAAATCGGGGTAATAAGGAGTTATTGGCAGCCCATAGCTGCCAATAAGTCCTAGATTAATCATGTCATGCGTCTATGAGACACCCTCCATGATTAATCTGTAAGTTACAGTAAATAAACACACACACCCGAAAAAATCCTTTATTAGAAATAAAAACACACACATATACCCTGGTTCACCACTTTAATCAGCCCCAAAAAGCCCTCCTTGTCCGGCGTAATCCAGGATGATCCAGCGTCGCATCCAGCGCTGCTGCATGGAGGTGACCGGAGCCGCAGAAGACACCGCCGCTCCGGTCACCTCCACACAGCAAATGAACACAGCCGCGCGATCAGCTGCTGTCACTGAGGTTACTGCTGTCACCGCTGCATCCACCGGTGGCCGCTGGTAACCTCAGTGACAGCAGCTGATCGCGCGGCTGTGTTCATTTGCTGTGTGGAGGTGACCGGAGCGGCGGTGTCTGCTGCGGCTCCGGTCACCTCCATGCAGCAGCGCTGGATGCGACGCTGGATCATCCTGGATTACGCCGGACATGGAGGGCTTTTTCGGGCTGATTAAAGTGGTGAACCAGGGTATATGTGTGTGTTTTTATTTCTAATAAAGGATTTTTTCTGGTGTGTGTGTGTTTATTTACTGTAACTTACAGATTAATCATGGAGGGTGTCTCATAGACGCCTGACATGATTAATCTAGGACTTATTGGCAGCTATGGGCTGCCAATAACTCCTTATTACCCCGATTTGCCAACGCACCAGGGCAAATCGGGAAGAGCCGGGTACAGTCCCAGAACTGTCGCATATAATGTATGCGGCAATTCTGGGCGGCTGTTGGCTGATATTGTTAGGGTGGGGGGCTCCCCATAACGTGGAGCTCCCCATCCTGAGAATACCAGCCTTCAGCCGTATGGCTTTATCTGGCTGGTTTTAAAAATGGGGGGAACCGCACGCCGTTTTTTTTAATTATTTATTAATTTTAATTATTAATTTTAATTATTTATTAAATAATTTAAAAAAACGGCGTGCGGTTCCCCCCATTTTTAAAACCAGCCAGATAAAGCCATACGGCTGAAGGCTGGTATTCTCAGGATGGGGAGCTCCACGTTATGGGGAGCCCCCCACCCTAACAATATCAGCCAACAGCTGCCCAGAATTGCCGCATACATTATATGCGACAGTTCTGGGACTGTACCCGGCTCTTCCCGATTTACCCTGGTGCGTTGGCAAATCGGGGTAATAAGGAGTTAATGGCAGCCCATAGCTGCCACTAAATCCTAGATTAATCATGTCAGGCGTCTCCCCGAGATTCCTTCCATGATTAATCTGTAAATTACAGTTAAAAAACACACACATCCGAAAAATCCTTTATTAGAAATAAAAAACACTAACAAAGTCCCTCATTACCAATTTATTAACCCCGACAAACCCTCCATGTCCGGCGTACTCCACGGACTCCGGCGTCGCGTCCAGCTCTGCTGCATGGAAGTGACAGGAGCTGCAGAAGACACCGCCGCTCCGGTCACCTCCACGCAGCTAATGAAGACAGCCGTGCGATCAGCTGAGCTGTCACTGAGGTTACCCGCTGTCACTGGATCCAGTGACGGCGGGTAACCTCAGTGACAGCTCAGCTGATCGCGCTACTCACCTCATTTGCTGCGTGGAAGTGACCGGAGCGGCGGTGTCTTCTGCAGCTCCGGTCACCTCTATGCAGCAGCGCAGGATGCGACGCTGGAACATCCTGGATGACGCCGGACATGGAGGGCTTTTTGGGGCTGATTAAAGTGGTGAACCAGGGTATATGTGTGTGTTTTTTATTTCTAATAAAGGATTTTTCGGGTGTGTGTGTTTATTTACTGTAACTTACAGATTAATCATGGAGGGTGTCTCATAGACGCCTGACATGATTAATCTAGGATTTAGTGGCAGCTATGGGCTGCCATTAACTCCTTATTACCCCGATTTGCCAAAGCACCAGGGCAAATCGGGAAGAGCCGGGTACAGCCCCAGAACTGTCGCATATAATGTATGCGGCAATTCTGGGCGGCTGCTGACTGATATTGTTAGGCTGGGGGGCTCCCCATAACGTGGAGCTCCCCATCCTGAGAATACCAGCCTTCAGCCGTATGGCTTTATCTGGCTGGCATTAAAATGGGGGGGACCGCACGCCGTTTTTTTTTAATTATTTATTAATTTATTTTACTGCACAGTATAGACACGCCCACCGGCTGCTGTGATTGGGTGCAGTGTGACACCTGTCACTCAGCGTGGGGGCGTGTCTCACTGCAACCAATCATAGGCACCGGTGGGCGGGGAAAGCAGGGAATAGGAGATTGTTTAATGAGCGGCCGGCTTTTTCAAAATAGTAAAAGCCGCCGGTCACCTCCACGCAGCTAATGAAGGGAATAGCGCGATCAGCTGCTGTCAGTCAGGTAACTCCCGGCCACCGCTGGATCCAGCGGTGCCGCGATTAACCTCAGTGACAGCAGCTGATCGCTCTACTCACCTCAGTTGGTGCATGGAGCTGACTGGAGCGGCGGTGAGTAGCGCGATCAGCTGAGCTGTCACTGAGGTTACCCGCGGCCACCGCTGCATCCACCGCTGGATCCAGGTAACCTCAGTGACAGCTCAGCTGATCGCTATACTCATCTCATTAGCTGCGTGAAGCTGACAGGAGCGGCGGTGTCTTCTGCAGCTCCTGTCACTTCCATGCAGCAGAGCTGGACGCGACGCTGGAGGACTGTGGAGTACGCCGGACATGGAGGGTTTGTCGGGGTTAATAAATTGGTAATGAGGGACTTTGTTAGTGTTTTTTATTTCTAATAAAGGATTTTTCGGGTGTGTGTGTTTTTTAACTGTAATTTACAGATTAATCATGGAAGGAATCTCGGGGAGACGCCTGACATGATTAATCTAGGATTTAGTGGCAGCTATGGGCTGCCATTAACTCCTTATTACCCCGATTTGCCAACGCACCAGGGTAAATCGGGAAGAGCCGGGTACAGCCCCAGAACTGTCGCATCTAATGTATGCGGCAATTCTGGGCGGCTGCTGACTGATATTGTTAGGGTGGGGGGCTCCCCATAACGTGGAGCTCCCCATCCTGAGAATACCAGCCTTCAGCCGTATGGCTTTATCTGGCTGGTATTAAAATTGGGGGGACCGCATGCCGTTTTTTTTAATTATTTAATTATTTATTTCACTGCACAGTATACACACACCGGCTGCTGTGATTGGTTGCAGTGAGACAGCTGTCACTCAGTGTGGGAGCGTGTCTCACTGCAACCAATCATAGGCGCCGAAAAGCAGGACAGCAGGGAATAGGAGATTGATTAATGAGCGGCCGGCTTTTTCAAAAGAGGAAAAGCCACCGGAGTTTGAACAGCTGTGCAGCGCCGCGGCAGTGATCGGGGAACGGTAAGTAAGAGAGAGGGGGGGGAACTGACCGACAGACTGTGAGAGGGGGACAGACAAGACAGAGAGAGACAGACCGACGGACTGAGGGAGATAGAATAAAAAAAAAAAAATGACCGACATCGCTAGTAAAAAGCACAAAACGTGCGTTTTGGACATCGGAGTGCCACACAAGGTTTTCATGTAAAATCTTTCATGTATTAATCTCAAAAAGTAACATACACCAGCTCTATCTCACTATTGGGTATGTGCCCTTAACATTTCCGCCATGAAAATTCATTTTGGTGTCATTTTGGAAGGTTTTCTGGTGAGTCCGTAAAAATGGCGTAAAACTCGGACAAAATTGTTCACATCTGTGACTTTTGAGTGATAAATGCTTCAAGGGGTCTTCCCCATGCTGATGCCATGTCATTTGAGCACTCTTCTGAGACTTTTGTGACATTTTTAGGGTTTCTCCATGCTGCCGGGGGGTCATTTCACAAAAATACTCGGGTCTCCCATAGGATAACATTGGGCTCGGTGCTCGGGCCGAGTACACGAGTATCTTGGGAGGCTCGGCCCGAGCTTCGAGCACCCGAGCTTTTTAGTACTCGCTCATCACTATCTATTCACACTATTGGAACGATATTTGCAGCACGTCTGCCTGCATTGCACACTCAAACTTTTTTAAACTCAGCCATTATACTAGCAAACACTCAGTGTACCTATTGGCATCCTAAACGTGGCTATTGTACTTTTGTCTATTCACACTATTGGAACGATATTTGCAGCACGTCTGCCTGCATTGCACACTCAAACTTTTTTAAACTCAGCCATTATACTAGCAAACACTCAGTGTACCTATTGGCATCCTAAACGTGGCTATTGTACTTTTGTCTATTCACACTATTGTAAACATATTTGCAGCACGTCTGCCTGCATTGCACACTCAAACTTTTTTAAACTCAGCCATTATACTAGCAAACACTCATTGTACCTATTGGCATCCTAAACGTGGCTATTGTACTTTTGTCTATTCACACTATTGGAACGATATTTGCAGCACGTCTGCCTGCATTGCACACTCAAACTTTTTTAAACTCAGCCATTATACTAGCAAACACTCATTGTACCTATTGGCATCCTAAACGTGGCTATTGTACTTTTGTCTATTCACACTATTGGAACGATATTTGCAGCACGTCTGCCTGCATTGCACACTCAAACTTTTTTAAACTCAGCCATTATACTAGCAAACACTCAGTGTACCTATTGGCATCCTAAACGTGGCTATTGTTCTTTTGTCTATTCACACTATTGGAACGATATTTGCAGCACGTCTGCCTGCATTGCACACTCAAACTTTTTTAAACTCAGCCATTATACTAGCAAACACTCATTGTACCTATTGGCATCCTAAACGTGGCTATTGTACTTTTGTCTATTCACACTATTGGAACGATATTTGCAGCACGTCTGCCTGCATTGCACACTCAAACTTTTTTAAACTCAGCCATTATACTAGCAAACACTCATTGTACCTATTGGCATCCTAAACATGGCTATTGTACTTTTGTCTATTCACACTATTGGAACGATATTTGCAGCACGTCTGCCTGCATTGCACACTCAAACTTTTTTAAACTCAGCCATTATACTAGCAAACACTCAATGTACCTATTGGCATCCTAAACGTGGCTATTGTACTTTTGTCTATTCACACTATTGGAACGATATTTGCAGCACGTCTGCCTGCATTGCACACTCAAACTTTTTTAAACTCAGCCATTATACTAGCAAACACTCAGTGTACCTATTGGCATCCTAAACGTGGCTATTGTACTTTTGTCTATTCACACTATTGGAACGATATTTGCAGCACGTCTGCCTGCATTGCACACTCAAACTTTTTTAAACTCAGCCATTATACTAGCAAACACTCATTGTACCTACTGGCATCCTAAACGTGGCTATTGTACTTTTGTCTATTCACACTATTGTAAACATATTTGCAGCACGTCTGCCTGCATTGCACACTCAAACTTTTTTAAACTCAGCCATTATACTAGCAAACACTCAGTGTACCTATTGGCATCCTAAACGTGGCTATTGTACTTTTGTCTATTCACACTATTGTAAACATATTTGCAGCACGTCTGCCTGCATTGCACACTCAAACTTTTTTAAACTCAGCCATTATACTAGCAAACACTCATTGTACCTATTGGCATCCTAAACGTGGCTATTGTACTTTTGTCTATTCACACTATTGGAACGATATTTGCAGCACGTCTGCCTGCATTGCACACTCAAACTTTTTTAAACTCAGCCATTATACTAGCAAACACTCAGTGTACCTATTGGCATCCTAAACGTGGCTATTGTACTTTTGTCTATTCACACTATTGTAAACATATTTGCAGCACGTCTGCCTGCATTGCACACTCAAACTTTTTTAAACTCAGCCATTATACTAGCAAACACTCATTGTACCTATTGGCATCCTAAACGTGGCTATTGTACTTTTGTCTATTCACACTATTGGAACGATATTTGCAGCACGTCTGCCTGCATTGCACACTCAAACTTTTTTAAACTCAGCCATTATACTAGCAAACACTCAGTGTACCTATTGGCATCCTAAACGTGGCTATTGTACTTTTGTCTATTCACACTATTGGAATGATATTTGCAGCACGTCTGCCTGCATTGCACACGCAAACTTTTTAAACTCAGCCATTATACTAGCAAACACTCATTGTAACTATTGGCATCCTAAACGTGGCTATTGTACTTTTGTCTATTCACACTATTGGAACGATATTTGCAGCACGTCTGCCTGCATTGCACACTCAAACTTTTTTAAACTCAGCCATTATACTAGCAAACACTCAGTGTACCTATTGGCATCCTAAACGTGGCTATTGTACTTTTGTCTATTCACACTATTGTAAACATATTTGCAGCACGTCTGCCTGCATTGCACACTCAAACTTTTTTAAACTCAGCCATTATACTAGCAAACACTCATTGTACCTATTGGCATCCTAAACGTGGCTTTTGTACTTTTGTCTATTCACACTATTGGAACGATATTTGCAGCACGTCTGCCTGCATTGCACACTCAAACTTTTTTAAACTCAGCCATTATACTAGCAAACACTCAGTGTACCTATTGGCATCATAAACGTGGCTATTGTACTTTTGTCTATTCACACTATTGGAACGATATTTGCAGCACGTCTGCCTGCATTGCACACTCAAACTTTTTTAAACTCAGCCATTATACTAGCAAACACTCAGTGTACCTATTGGCATCCTAAACGTGGCTATTGTACTTTTGTCTATTCACACTATTGGAACGATATTTGCAGCACGTCTGCCTGCATTGCACACTCAAACTTTTTTAAACTCAGCGATTATACTAGCAAACACTCATTGTACCTATTGGCATCCTAAACGTGGCTATTGTACTTTTGTCTATTCACACTATTGGAACGATATTTGCAGCACGTCTGCCTGCATTGCACACGCAAACTTTTTTAAACTCAGCCATTATACTAGCAAACACTCATTGTACCTATTGGCATCCTAAACATGGCTATTGTACTTTTGTCTATTCACACTATTGGAACGATATTTGCAGCACGTCTGCCTGCATTGCACACTCAAACTTTTTTATACTCAGCCATTATACTAGCAAACACTCAGTGTACCTATTGGCATCCTAAACGTGGCTATTGTTCTTTTGTCTATTCACACTATTGTAAACATATTTGCAGCACGTCTGCCTGCATTGCACACTCAAACTTTTTTAAACTCAGCCATTATACTAGAAAACACTCATTGTACCTATTGGCATCCTAAACGTGGCTATTGTACTTTTGTCTATTCACACTATTGGAACGATATTTGCAGCACGTCTGCCTGCATTGCACACTCAAACTTTTTTAAACTCAGCCATTATACTAGCAAACACTCAGTGTACCTATTGGCATCCTAAACGTGGCTATTGTACTTTTGTCTATTCACACTATTGGAACGATATTTGCAGCACGTCTGCCTGCATTGCACACTCAAACTTTTTTAAACTCAGCCATTATACTAGCAAACACTCATTGTACCTATTGGCATCCTAAACGTGGCTATTGTACTTTTGTCTATTCACACTATTGGAACGATATTTGCAGCACGTCTGCCTGCATTGCACACTCAAACTTTTTTAAACTCAGCCATTATACTAGCAAACACTCAGTGTACCTATTGGCATCCTAAACGTGGCTATTGTACTTTTGTCTATTCACACTATTGGAACGATATTTGCAGCATGTCTGCCTGCATTGCACACTCAAACTTTTTTAAACTCAGCCATTATACTAGCAAACACTCATTGTACCTATTGGCATCCTAAACGTGGCTATTGTACTTTTGTCTATTCACACTATTGGAACGATATTTGCAGCACGTCTGCCTGCATTGCACACTCAAACTTTTTTATACTCAGCCATTATACTAGCAAACACTCAGTGTACCTATTGGCATCCTAAACGTGGCTATTGTACTTTTGTCTATTCACACTATTGTAAACATATTTGCAGCACGTCTGCCTGCATTGCACACTCAAACTTTTTTAAACTCAGCCATTATACTAGCAAACACTCATTGTACCTATTGGCATCCTAAACGTGGCTATTGTACTTTTGTCTATTCACACTATTGGAACGATATTTGCAGCACGTCTGCCTGCATTGCACACTCAAACTTTTTTAAACTCAGCCATTATACTAGCAAACACTCAGTGTACCTATTGGCATCCTAAACGTGGCTATTGTACTTTTGTCTATTCCCACTATTGGAACGATATTTGCAGCACGTCTGCCTGCATTGCACACTCAAACTTTTTTAAACTCAGCCATTATACTAGCAAACACTCAGTGTACCTATTGGCATCCTAAACGTGGCTATTGTACTTTTGTCTATTCACACTATTGGAACGATATTTGCAGCACGTCTGGCTGCATTGAACACTCAAACTTTTTTAAGCTCAGCCATTATACTAGCAAACACTCATTGTACCTATTGGCATCCTAAACGTGGCTATTGTACTTTTGTCTATTCACACTATTGGAACGATATTTGCAGCACGTCTGCCTGCATTGCACACTCAAACTTTTTTAAACTCAGCCATTATACTAGCAAACACTCATTGTACCTATTGGCATCCTAAACGTGGCTATTGTACTTTTGTCTATTCACACTATTGGAACGATATTTGCAGCACGTCTGCCTGCATTGCACACTCAAACTTTTTTAAACTCAGCCATTATACTAGCAAACACTCAGTGTACCTATTGGCATCCTAAACGTGGCTATTGTACTTTTGTCTATTCACACTATTGTAAACATATTTGCAGCACGTCTGCCTGCATTGCACACTCAAACTTTTTTAAACTCAGCCATTATACTAGCAAACACTCAGTGTACCTATTGGCATCCTAAACGTGGCTATTGTACTTTTGTCTATTCACACTATTGTAAACATATTTGCAGCACGTCTGCCTGCATTGCACACTCAAACTTTTTTAAACTCAGCCATTATACTAGCAAACACTCATTGTACCTATTGGCATCCTAAACGTGGCTATTGTACTTTTGTCTATTCACACTATTGGAACGATATTTGCAGCACGTCTGCCTGCATTGCACACTCAAACTTTTTTAAACTCAGCCATTATACTAGCAAACACTCAGTGTACCTATTGGCATCCTAAACGTGGCTATTGTACTTTTGTCTATTCACACTATTGGAACGATATTTGCAGCACGTCTGCCTGCATTGCACACTCAAACTTTTTTAAACTCAGCCATTATACTAGCAAACACTCAGTGTACCTATTGGCATCCTAAACGTGGCTATTGTACTTTTGTCTATTCACACTATTGGAACGATATTTGCAGCACGTCTGCCTGCATTGCACACTCAAACTTTTTTAAACTCAGCCATTATACTAGCAAACACTCATTGTACCTATTGGCATCCTAAACGTGGCTATTGTACTTTTGTCTATTCACACTATTGGAACGATATTTGCAGCACGTCTGCCTGCATTGCACACTCAAACTTTTTTAAACTCAGCCATTATACTAGCAAACACTCATTGTACCTATTGGCATCCTAAACATGGCTATTGTACTTTTGTCTATTCACACTATTGGAACGATATTTGCAGCACGTCTGCCTGCATTGCACACTCAAACTTTTTTAAACTCAGCCATTATACTAGCAAACACTCAATGTACCTATTGGCATCCTAAACGTGGCTATTGTACTTTTGTCTATTCACACTATTGTAAACATATTTGCAGCACGTCTGCCTGCATTGCACACTCAAACTTTTTTAAACTCAGCCATTATACTAGCAAACACTCATTGTACCTATTGGCATCCTAAACGTGGCTATTGTACTTTTGTCTATTCACACTATTGGAACGATATTTGCAGCACGTCTGCCTGCATTGCACACTCAAACTTTTTTATACTCAGCCATTATACTAGCAAACACTCAGTGTACCTATTGGCATCCTAAACGTGGCTATTGTACTTTTGTCTATTCACACTATTGTAAACATATTTGCAGCACGTCTGCCTGCATTGCACACTCAAACTTTTTTAAACTCAGCCATTATACTAGCAAACACTCATTGTACCTATTGGCATCCTAAACGTGGCTATTGTACTTTTGTCTATTCACACTATTGGAACGATATTTGCAGCACGTCTGCCTGCATTGCACACTCAAACTTTTTTAAACTCAGCCATTATACTAGCAAACACTCAGTGTACCTATTGGCATCCTAAACGTGGCTATTGTACTTTTGTCTATTCCCACTATTGGAACGATATTTGCAGCACGTCTGCCTGCATTGCACACTCAAACTTTTTTAATTTCAGCCATTATACTAGCAAACACTCAGTGTACCTATTGGCATCCTAAACGTGGCTATTGTACTTTTGTCTATTCACACTATTGGAACGATATTTGCAGCACGTCTGCCTGCATTGAACACTCAAACTTTTTTAAGCTCAGCCATTTTACTAGCATACACTCATTGTACCTATTGGCATCCTAATCGTGGCTAATGTACTTTTGTCTATTCACACTATTGGAACGATATTTGCAGCACGTCTGCCTGCATTGCACACTCAAACTTTTTTAAACTCAGCCATTATACTAGCAAACACTCATTGTACCTATTGGCATCCTAAACGTGGCTATTGTACTTTTGTCTATTCACACTATTGGAACGATTTTTGCAGCACGTCTGCCTGCATTGCACACTCAAACTTTTTTAAACTCAGCCATTATACTAGCAAACACTCAGTGTACCTATTGGCATCCTAAACGTGGCTATTGTACTTTTGTCTATTCACACTATTGTAAACATATTTGCAGCACGTCTGCCTGCATTGCACACTCAAACTTTTTTAAACTCAGCCATTATACTAGCAAACACTCAGTGTACCTATTGGCATCCTAAACGTGGCTATTGTACTTTTGTCTATTCACACTATTGTAAACATATTTGCAGCACGTCTGCCTGCATTGCACACTCAAACTTTTTTAAACTCAGCCATTATACTAGCAAACACTCATTGTACCTATTGGCATCCTAAACGTGGCTATTGTACTTTTGTCTATTCACACTATTGGAACGATATTTGCAGCACGTCTGCCTGCATTGCACACTCAAACTTTTTTAAACTCAGCCATTATACTAGCAAACACTCAGTGTACCTATTGGCATCCTAAACGTGGCTATTGTACTTTTGTCTATTCACACTATTGTAAACATATTTGCAGCACGTCTGCCTGCATTGCACACTCAAACTTTTTTAAACTCAGCCATTATACTAGCAAACACTCATTGTACCTTTTGGCATCCTAAACGTGGCTATTGTACTTTTGTCTATTCACACTATTGGAACGATATTTGCAGCACGTCTGCCTGCATTGCACACTCAAACTTTTTTAAACTCAGCCATTATACTAGCAAACACTCAGTGTACCTATTGGCATCCTAAACGTGGCTATTGTACTTTTGTCTATTCACACTATTGGAACGATATTTGCAGCACGTCTGCCTGCATTGCACACTCAAACTTTTTTAAACTCAGCCATTATACTAGCAAACACTCAGTGTACCTATTGGCATCCTAAACGTGGCTATTGTACTTTTGTCTATTCACACTATTGGAACGATATTTGCAGCACGTCTGCCTGCATTGCACACTCAAACTTTTTTAAACTCAGCCATTATACTAGCAAACACTCATTGTACCTATTGGCATCCTAAACGTGGCTATTGTACTTTTGTCTATTCACACTATTGGAACGATATTTGCAGCACGTCTGCCTGCATTGCACACTCAAACTTTTTTAAACTCAGCCATTATACTAGCAAACACTCAGTGTACCTATTAGCATCCTAAACGTGGCTATTGTACTTTTGTCTATTCACACTATTGTAAACATATTTGCAGCACGTCTGCCTGCATTGCACACTCTTCTATTATGCTCCGAAAGAGCACACCTCCATGTGTTGAACCCATTGCGGCTTTAGGCCAGAGGTAGGCAGGGATAGGGTGGTGGATGCAGGCCACCACCACAGTTGGTAACGCAGAACGGTTAAGACCAGCTCCTGTCCTACCAGTCCTGCTTGTGCAGCCCAGTGGCATTAACAGGCCTGCTGCTGCTGATGCGCCTGCTGTCCACAGGTGTGGCCCCTACGCACACGGTCAGCGTACTCAATGGCCCCTGTGTTGTTAACAGTGAGTTCCTGGGCTGGGTGGGCATGTGGACCCTGTGACGCTAACAGGGCTCACAGTCTCCAGATCCGAATGGCGTCTAACTCGGTTCAGGCTACTATTAGTTTCATAGCCACACAGCTCTGTATCCTCCACCAAACCTTCCAGTTGCCAACCTCTCCTTTTCCAACTGGGAGCACGGTGGACACTGACTGCTGATGGGGATATATACCTTTCTCTTTCTTTTCTTATTAATTTTCGTTATATAGCGGTCACAGATTATATACCACTTTATCCAAATCTGCCAGTCCCACTGTAACAGATGGTGTTTCTTCAGCAAATGTTACAGTTGCTTAACCACCAAATCCACGGACCAAAACTTTTTTCCCCTTTCCAACACACCTGTTCCCCTTTCCAACAGCATCTGTCCTTTTTCAACTCATTTTGGGATATGACCAAAAGTGCAACTGTGCAGGGACACCGTACTCAACGCCATCTCAGCACAGCAGCCATCCCTCGGTCCCTCCGATGTGGACAAGTAAAAGACCATTTCCTCCTATCCATGACAAAGCGTTGTGATTCACTCTGTGCAGCACTGGTGTTTAGTGGAAAAGTAGATCTAAGATTGCGTACCACATTCTGCAGATACTCCTGTATACGTGCGTACATTTCTATGGCAGGAATTAGTTCGCCAAATTTTGTCTTGTACCGGGGATCTAACAGTGTGGCAACCCAGTATTCAGGATTGCTTCAAATTCATACAATCCGAGGGTCATGTAGGTAGTGCAGCAAGAAGGCGCTCATGTGTCTTGTGCATCCAGGAGGACTAAGTCCTTGGTGTGTTGGTGGCAGAGAGGTGAGAATCGTGCCTCCTTCCTCTGCCCTCTCCCCACAACCTCGCACAACCGAAATGTGAGCAAGCTCTCACTCATCTGCTGAGTCTTCCATGCCCATCGCCAGTTCGTCCTCCATTTCTTCATGGGCTCCTGCACTTTCATCAACACTTTTTGCTGATACTATGCGCCCTTGTTAATCCCTCTACCTCACCATGACTGCCGCATAGGTGCCGCTGACCATCTGGACCTCGTAGATCTTGTTATCCCTTCCGCATATGACTCCTCCTGTACTTCCTCCCCTTCCTCTTGTCCCAACACCTGACTCTGAATAATAATTACAGTGTGCTCCATCATGTAGATGACCAGAATTGTCACGCTGAGAATGACATTGCCAGTGCTAAACATCTTCGTCGACATTTGTGAACTGTGTAGCAGGGTGCATAGGTCCTTGATCTGACACCACTCCAGCAGCGTGATCTGCACCACCTCTTGATCAAGTTATCCCAGGATATATGTCATACCGTATTTCAGCAGGGCTCTGCGGTGCTGCCACACACGCTGCAACATGTGCAGATTCCAATTCCTGCGTGTCAGAACATCGCATTTCCGGCGTTTAACTGCCAGACCCTAAAACTTCCGGAGTGATGAAAGTTGTTGAGCTGCTGTGTGCGCATGATGGAAGTGAGCACATAGCGAGCGTGCACGCTGCACAAGGCCATGTAGGTCGTGATGGTGTTTTAAAAATTGCTGGAGAATTCGGTTCAACACGTGAGCCATGCAAGGCACGTGTGTCACATTGCCCTGAGGATGGCCCGCAGCCAGGTTTGCATCATTGCCGCACACGGCTGTTAAGTCACCAACGGAGTCCGCTCCGTTAATTTGTACTCCGGTCGCCAGGTGACAACGTGTTCCTTTCATGAATAGTGCTGATGATGGGAGAGTAGTCGATGCCAGCGGCGCAGTTGGACGCAGGTTATGCTCACCCACTGGGCTGCATTACCTTGACAGATGCAGAATCTCTGGCTGAATGTAGCTGGTGGGTATCTCACAGATGAAATACCATCATTCAGCTACAACCAATGGGAAGACACCACACCCTTTTTTATGCCCATCCTGTCTGCAGACCACTGCCAGACATAGCTATGAACCTCTGGTTAATTTTACCCCCAGTTCAGTTTTATGATTTTGTGTGCTTGTTACCTGACTACTTTTCCTGCTTGCTGTTTATGTACCTTGTTGGCCGATCCGCATTTCACCTCTGCTTGTTTTCTGATTAAGTCCTGGCCGTCCCATTGTGTTCCTGTTCCTCAATTAATGTTTTGACCCTGCCTAACTACTATTCTCTGGAATAGCGGTGTGACTCACATTTCCCATACATTTCAAAGTAAAACTTTGACCGCCTGATGGCATTGAGCTCTGCTGCCAGCATAGTAAGGAGGTGTGTGGTAGTCCTTGTGCGCAGTTGCAAGGAAGGGTGGCCTGACCACACAGGGTTTGCGCCAAGGTGGAGGACCCACACGAGGTTGAAGAGGCAGAAGCAGTGTATTAACTTCTACATACAGAAGAAGGATTGAAACAACTCATGGGGACGGCAAGACTTGTACAGCAGACCCTTCTCCATCTCTCACCATAGTTTGCCAGTGCCCAGTCAGTGACATGTAATGACCCTGTCTATGCTTACTGGTCCAAGTATCTGTGTTGAAATGCACCCTGTCGCACACAGATTTTCTCAAGGAAGTGGTGATGTTGTGTGCGACATGCTGGTGTAGCGCGGGCATGCTTTTCTTGGAGAAGCAGTGGTGATTGGGCATCTGGTACTGGGGCACAGCGACAGACATAAGGTCTGTAAAATCCTGTGTGTCCACTAGGCGTAAAGGCAGCATTTCGGTAGCCAACAGCTTACAGAGGGATAGAGTCAACCACTTAGCTTTGTCATGGGTCGCAGTAAGTGGCCTTTTATTTGACCACATCTGAGGGACAGAGATCTGGCTGCTGTGTGTAGACGGTGTTGAGTAGGGTGTCCCTGGAAAAATGCAGGTTTGTGAGGAAAGTGCAGGCGGAGACATGATGTTGCCTTCATCTTGCCTTCAGATCTGTTCATCTTGTATCATTTTTAAAAAACACAGCAAGCAAGGGTTACTCCAAGCGGAGTCTACCTTTTTTCCAAAAATTGGGCACCCAGACACCCCATCAGTGGCAGCACTTGTGCCCTAGTTGCAAACAGGATGTTTTGATTTGCATCAAGCACATTCAAAAATACGCCATAATTAACCGTCCCCAGCATGACACCGGGGTAGGTAGATAAAGTCTTTGCTGAACCATGACTTGGTCATCTTGGCTCCTTTTAAAAACAATGTAAGCAAGGGTTACTCAAAGCGGAGCCTCCCTTTTTTCCAAAAATTGTGCCCCACACACACCCACCCATTCAGTGGCAGCAGTTGTGCCATAGTTCTACACTTCACAGCTAGATTTGCATCAAGCACATTCCAAATCCACAAGCATTTACTCTCCCCAGGATGACACAGGGGTTGTAAATTCCTTCTGGATCCATGACTTGTTCATTTTGATGAACGTCAGTCTGTCCACATTGTCACTGGACAGACGCGTGCGCTTATCTGTCAGCACACACCCAGCAGCACTGAAGACACGTTCAGAGACAACGCTGGCAGCTGTACACGACAAAATCTCCAAGGCGTAACTGGATAGCTCTGGCCATTTTTCTAGATTTGAAGGCAAAATGAGCAAGGCTCTATTTGCAAAGTCATGGCATCGATGTTCATTTGTAGATACTCCTGTATCATCCTCTCCAGCCGTTGACTATGTGTCAGACTTGTTGTCTCTGGTGGCCTTGCAAAGGAGGGTCTAAAAAAATTATGAAAAGATTCCATTAAATTGCTGTTACCATCACCAGATACGGTCCTACTGGTACGTGTAGACTGTTGAAGATGACGAGACCGTCCCATGTTTGTCAAGTTACAACTGGGAGATTCCCTCCCTGCACCTGCACGGTTGTTTGGTGGAAAAGCGGATCTAAGATCGAGTAACAGCTTCTGCTGATACTCCTGCATAAGTGCGTCCCTTTCTATGGCTGGAATTATGTCACAAAATTTGGACTTGCACCGGGGACCTAATAGTGTGGCAAGCCAGTAGTCATCATCACTTCTAATTTTGACAATACGAGGGTCATGTTGGAGGTAGTGCAACAAGAAGGCACTCATGTGTCTTGCGCAGCCATGCGGACCATGTCCACGCTGTGTTTGTGGCATAGAGGTGCTAACCGTTCTTTCTTCCTCTGACATCTCCCCCCAACCTCTTTCAACTGAAATTTGACCAAGGTCTCCCTCATCCGCTGAGTCTTCCATGTCCATGGACAGTTCGTCCTCCATTTCTTCATGTTCTCCTGCACCTTGCTCAACATTTCGCCTGCTACCATGCGCCCTTGTTGATCCCTGTCCCCCATGGTCCCATGCCTGCCGCGTTGGTGATGATGAACGTCTGGACCTTGGTGATGTTGTTGTGTCTTGCGCATATGAATCCTCCTGTAGTTCCTCCCCTTCCTGTTGTCCCACCCCCTGACTCCGAATAGTGTTTAGCGTGTGCTCCAGCATGTAAATGACTGGAATCGTCATGCTGATAATGGCATTGTCAGCGCTAAACATATTCGTCGCCATGTCGAAACTGTGCAGAAGGGTGCCTAGGTCCTTGATCTGAGACCACTCCATCAGGGTGATCTGCCCCACCTCTGCATCTCGTTGGCCCAGGCTATACGTCATGACGTATTGCACCAGGGCTCTGCGGTGCTGCCACAGTCGCTGTAACATGTGGAGAGTTGAATTCCAGCGTGTCGCCACATCGCATTTCAGGCGATGAACCGGCAGGCCGAAAGACTTCTGGAGCGATGCAAGTCGCTCAGCTGCGGCGCTTGAACGGCGGAAGTGAGCAGACAGTTTTCGTGCCCTGTTCAGAAGGCCATCTAGGCCGGGATAGTGTGTTAAAAATTGCTGGACGACAAGGTTCAACACGTGAGCCATACAAGGTACGTGTGTCACCTTGCCCAGGCGAAGGGCCGCACCCAGGTTTGCAGCATTGTCGCACACGGCCTTACCAGGCTGCAGGTTGAGTGGAGACAACCATTTATTAAACTCGGACCGCAGATCTGACCACAACTCCTCAGCTGTGTGACTCTTATTCCCAAGACAAGTCAAGCTAAAGACCGCCTGATGCCGTTGCGCTCTGCTGCCAGCATAGTAATGAGGGGTGCGTGATTCCTTCTGCGCAGTGAGAACGCTGGTGGCCTGACCAGGCAGGCTTGGAGCGGAGGTGGAGGACCCAGATGAGGTGGAGGATGCAGAAGCAGTGGCGGAACTTGGACAGACAGAGGATTGACACACAAGTCGTGGGGACGGCAAGACTTGTGCAGCAGACCCTTCACCATCTATCACCATAGTTACCCAGTGGCCAGTCAGCGACATGTAACGTCCCTGTCCATGCTTACTGGTCCAAGTATCGGTGGTGAAATGCACCCGTTCACACACAGAGTTTCTCAAGGAAGCGGTGATGTTGTGTGTGACATGCTGGTGTAGCGCGGGCACACCTTTCTTAGAGAAGTAGTGGCGACTAGGCATCTGGTACTGGGGCACAGCGACAGACAAAAGGTCTCTAAAATCCTGTGTGTCTACTAGGCGGAAAGGCAGCATTTCGGTAGCCAACAGCTTACAGAGGGATAGAGTCAACCTCATAGCTTTGTCATGGGTCGCAGGAAGTGGCCTTTTATTTGACCACATCTGAGGGACAGAGATCTGGCTGCTGTGTGTAGACGGTGTTGAGTAGGGTGTCCCTGGAAAAATGCAGGTTTGTGAGGAAAGTGCAGGCGGAGACATGATGTTGCCTTCATCCAACGTTGGTGCTATCGATGTTTGAGAGAGCTGTACACAATCACTTGTTTCCCCTTCCAAACCAACTGACGACCTACCAAGCAAACTGCCTGTTGCGGTTACAGTGGTGGAAGTTGTGGGTGGAAAAACAGGTGTGACAGCTGTCCCCACAGTCCTAGAAGATGACGAGCGCGCGGATGCACTGGAAGGGGCAGGCGGTGGATGGTTGGCTCCGCTAGGCCGCATTGCAGCATGGTGAGCTTCCCACCAGGCCATATGATATTTATTCATGTGACGATTCATGGAAGAAGTTGTCAAACTGCTGAGGTTTTGACCTCTAGTAAGATAACCATGCCAAATGTTACAGATCACATAATTTGGTCGATCTTTTTTTATGTCAAAAAAGGACCAGGCTAGGCAAGGCTTAGAGGCCATGCGACCTGTTGATCCACCCCGAATAATGCTCAGAGGCAGAGTGGTGGCTGAGGATGCAGTTGTAGACGTGCTACCAGTGCTCCGACTGTGTCCAGGAAGGCGCAAGGTTACTTCGACATCGGTTGCATCCTCCTCCACCGCCTCTGTTGACCTCCTCGAGTGTCTGACTGTGGGTTGACAGTAGGTGGGATCTAGAACTTCATCATCAATTGTTGTGTTTGCACTCCCCTCCACCTCAGACCGAGCCTCTTCTTGCCCTGACCGAATATTTAAGTTGTCATCCCAATCGGGTATCTGCGTCTCATCTTCATCAGTATGTTCCTCATTGTCTATAACCACAGTTGTTGGAAAGGCAGCATTTTGGTAGCCAACAGTTTGCAGATGATGAAAGTCAACCTCCAAGCCATGTCATGCCCTTCTAAAAGCATGTAAAATACAGCGAGGGGACTCCAACCACAGTCTCCCTCGTTGCCACTAACTGGGCCACACACACCCCACTTGACTGGCATCGGTTGAGCCCCCTTTTGAAAAAGAAAAAGATGCTTTGCGTGAAGCACTCTCAAAAATACGCGTGCCTTTCCTATCCCCTGGCTAACCCAGGGGAAGAAAAGTCCTCTGAGAGCCATGACTTGTTCATCTTGGTTCTTTTAGAGACACAGCGAGGGGACTCCAACCACAGTCTCCCTCGTTTCCACTAACTGGGCCACACACACCCCACTTGACTGGCATCGGTTGAGCCCCCTTTTGAAAAAGAAAAAGATGCTTTGCATGAAGCACTCTCAAAAATACGCGTGCCTTTCCCGTCCCCTGGCTGACCCAGGGGAAGAAAAGTCATCTGAGAGCCATGATTTGTTCATTTTGGTTCTTTTAGAAACACAGCGAGGGGACTCCAACCACAGTCTCCCTCGTTGCCACTAATTGGGCCACACACACCCCACTTGACTGACATCAGTTGATGCCCCTTTTCAAAATGAAAAAGATGCTTTGCATGAAGCACTCTCAAAAATACGCGTGCCTTTCCCGTCCCCTGGCTGACCCAGGGGAAGAAAAGTCCTCAGAGCCATGACTTGTTCATCTTGGTTCTTTTAGAAACACAGCGAGGGGACTCCAACCACAGTCTCCCTCGTTGCCACTAACTGGGCCACACACACCCCACTTGACTGGCATCGGTTGAGCCCCCTTTTGAAAAAGAAAAAGATGCTTTGCATGAAGCACTCTCAAAAATACGCGTGCCTTTCCCGTCCCCTGGCTGACCCAGGGGAAGAAAAGTCATCTGAGAGCCATGATTTGTTCATTTTGGTTCTTTTAGAAACACAGCGAGGGGACTCCAACCACAGTCTCCCTCGTAGCCACTAATTGGGCCACACACACCCCACTTGACTGACATCAGTTGATGCCCCTTTTCAAAATGAAAAAGATGCTTTGCATGAAGCACTCTCAAAAATACGCGTGCCTTTCCCGTCCCCTGGCTGACCCAGGGGAAGAAAAGTCCTCAGAGCCATGACTTGTTCATCTTGGTTCTTTTAGAAACACAGCGAGGGGACTCCAACCACAGTCTCCCTCGTTGCCACTAACTGGGCCACACACACCCCACTTGACTGGCATCGGTTGAGCCCCCTTTTGAAAAAGAAAAAGATGCTTTGCATGAAGCACTCTCAAAAATATGCGTGCCTTTCCCGTTCCCTGGCTGACCCAGGGGAAGAAAAGTCATCTGAGAGCCATGATTTGTTCATTTTGGTTCTTTTAGAAACACAGCGAGGGGACTCCAACCACAGTCTCCCTCGTTGCCAATAATTGGGCCACACACACCCCACTTGACTGACATCAGTTGATGCCCCTTTTCAAAATGAAAAAGATGCTTTGCATGAAGCACTCTCAAAAATACGCGTGCTTTTCCCGTCCCCTGGCTGACCCAGGGGAAGAAAAGTCCTCAGAGCCATGACTTGTTCATCTTGGTTCTTTTAGAAACACAGTGAGGGGACTCCAACCACAGTCTCCCTTGTTGCCACTAACTGGGCCACACACACCCCACTTGACTGGCATCGGTTGAGCCCCCTTTTGAAAAAGAAAAAGATGCTTTGCATGAAGCACTCTCAAAAATACGCGTGCCTTTCCCGTCCCCTGGCTGACCCAGGGGAAGAAAAGTCATCTGAGAGCCATGATTTGTTCATTTTGGTTCTTTTAGAAACACAGCGAGGGGACTCCAACCACAGTCTCCCTCGTTGCCACTAATTGGGCCACACACACCCCACTTGACTGACATCAGTTGATGCCCCTTTTCAAAATGAAAAAGATGCTTTGCATGAAGCACTCTCAAAAATACGCGTGCCTTTCCCGTCCCCTGGCTGACCCAGGGGAAGAAAAGTCCTCAGAGCCATGACTTGTTCATCTTGGTTCTTTAAGAAACACAGCGAGGGGACTCCAACCACAGTCTCCCTCGTTGCCACTAACTGGGCCACACACACCCCACTTGACTGGCATCGGTTGAGCCCCCTTTTGAAAAAGAAAAAGATGCTTTGCATGAAGCACTCTCAAAAATACGCGTGCCTTTCCCGTCCCCTGGCTGACCCAGGGGAAGAAAAGTCCTCAGAGCCATGACTTGTTCATCTTGGTTCTTTTAGAAACACAGCGAGGGGACTCCAACCACAGTCTCCCTCGTTGCCACTAACTGGGCCTCACACACCCCACTTGACTGGCATCGGTTGAGCCCCCTTTTGAAAAAGAAAAAGATGCATTGCATGAAGCACTCTCAAAAATACGCGTGCCTTTCCCGTCCCCTGGCTGACCCAGGGGAAGAAAAGTCCTCTGAGAGCCATGACTTGTTCATCTTGGTTCTTTTAGAGACACAGCGAGGGGACTCCAACCACAGTCTCCCTCGTTGCCACTAACTGGGCCACACACACCCCACTTGACTGGCATCGGTTGAGCCCCCTTTTGAAAAAGAAAAAGATGCTTTGCATGAAGCACTCTCAAAAATACGCGTGCCTTTCCCGTCCCCTGGCTGACCCAGGGGAAGAAAAGTCCTCTGAGAGCCATGACTTGTTCATCTTGGTTCTTTTAGAGACACAGCGAGGGGACTCCAACCACAGTCTCCCTCGTTGCCACTAACTGGGCCACACACACCCCACTTGACTGGCATCGGTTGAGCCCCCTTTTGAAAAAGAAAAAGATGCTTTGCATGAAGCACTCTCAAAAATACGCGTGCCTTTCCCGTCCCCTTGCTGACCCAGGGGAAGAAAAGTCCTCTGAGAGCCATGTCAACATTGTCAGTGGACAGACATGTGTGCTTATCTGCCAGCAGACCCCCAGCAACACTGAAGACAGGTTCCGAGAGAACGCTGGCTGCAGGACACGACAAGATCCCCAAGGCGTACGTGGCGAGCTCAGGCAATTTATTAAGATTGGAAGCCTAAAATGAGCAGGGCTCAAGTTGCACAATAATGGAATCGATGTTTCCTTGCATATACTCATATATCTGTGTCTCCTCCTCTTTTTCCTTGTCCAGCTCTTTTGTTTTCACATGAGTATATGTCCTTGTCACTTTCGCATGTGTTGTGAGTTGTTTGTGACCTTTTGGACACCTTTGAGGGTGTTTTCTAGGTGTTTTTCTGTGTTTGTGATTGCCTGCCATTGTTTCCTATTGGCTCGAGTTCGGTTCGTCGAACGTTCGACGAGCCGAACTCGAACGGGACCTCCGTTCGGCGAACCGACCTCGAGCCGAACCGGGACCGGTTCGCTCATCTCTATTTAGCACACATAAGTTCCCAAGCTTCAGACTTGGCAAACTATTAAGATTCAATCAACATACTTTATTTGCCTTGCTGACTATCTTTTAAAAGTAATATTGAGACATGATCAGGTAATTGTAGAAAAATAAATAATGTTAATGACACCCAGTCCAAGAGATGGATGAGTCTTATTGGTTAAGACCAGGTCATCATGTACTAATACTTATGAAAACAAAGAAGTAGTGTAGTTTAGGCAAATAAAGAATAAAAGTTTCGGAACTACATATTACACTGGTGGTAACATAAGCAGACCTCACATGTACAGTTTGCTTGAAAAACGTTCTAGCTACTTTGTCTAATTTAGGAAATTGATTGACGGTGACTTCTACCTTAAGTGGTAGAAAACACACCTATTGTGGCGATGGATAGGACAGCTATAGGGGATATGGGGGAGGCTGTTATTTTTTTGATGGGTGTAATTTCACCAATTTGTTGATAATTTATGGAAAGTAGATCAGTGCATTTAATTCAAATGCATATTTTAAAAACTGTGTTGTCATGGGCCAAATTGGACCATGTTAGATTCTTCTACAGGTCGTTTAGCACACATAAGTTCCCAGGCTTCAGACTTGGCTAAGCAATAGGTTCAATCAAAACGCTTTATTTGCTTTGCTGACTATCTTTTAAATGTAATATCGAGACATGATTGAGTAAATTTAGCCAAATAAGTAATGATAATGACACCCAGTCCATGAGATGGATTGGTCCTATTGGTTAAGACCACGTCATTATGTACTAATACTTATGAAAACAAAGAAGTAGTGTAGTTCAGGCAAATAAAGAATAAAAGTTTCGGAACTACATACCACACCGGTTGTAAAAAAGGCAGACCTCACATTTACATTTTGCTTGACACTTTCCAGCAGCTTTGTCTATCTTAGCAAATTGATTGACAGTGACTTCTACCTTAAGTGGTAGAAAACACACCTATTGTGGTGATGGATAGGACAGATATAGGGTATATGGAGGAGGCTGTTATTTTTTGATAGGTGTTATTTCACCAATATGCTCATAATTTTTGGAAAGTAGATTATTGCATTTAATTCTAATGCATATTTTAAAAACTGTGTTGTCATGGGCTAAATTGGACCATGTTAGATTCTTCTACAGGTCCTTTAGCACACATAAGTTCCCATGCTTCAGACTTGGCTAAGCAATAAGATTTAATCAGCACGCTTTATTTGCCTTGCTGACTATCTTTTAAAAGTAATATCGAGACATGATTAGGTAAATTTAGCCAAATAAGTAATGTTAATGACACCCAGTCCAAGAGATGGATTGGTCCTATTGGTTAAGACCACGTCATTATGTACTAATACCTATGAAAACAAAGAAGTAGTGTAGTTCAGGCAAATAAAGAATAAAAGTTTCGGAACTACATACTACACCGGTTGTAAAATAGGCAGACCTCACATTTACAGTTTGCTTGAAAACTTTGCAGCTGCATTGTCTAAATTAGCAAGTTGATTGACGGTGACTTCTACCTTAAGTAGTAGAAAACACACCTATTGTGGTGATGGATAGGACAGCTATAGGGGATATGGAGGAGGCTGTTATTTTTTTGATAGGTGTAATTTCACCAATTTGTTGATACTTTATGGAAAGTAGAATAGTGCATTTAATTCTAATGTATATTTTGAAACTGTGTTGTCATGGGCCAAATTTAACCATGTTAGATTCTTCTACAGGTCCTTTAGCACACATAAGTTCCCAGGCTTCAGACTTGGCTAAGCAATAAGATTTAATCAACATGCTTTATTTGCCTTGCTGACTATCTTTTAAAAGTAATATCGAGACATGATTAGGTAAATTTAGCCAAATAAGTAATGTTAATGACACCCAGTTCAAGAGATGGATGATTCTTATTGGTTAAGACCACGTCATTATGTACTAATACTTATGAAAGCAAAGCAGTAGTGTAGTTCAGGCAAATAAAGAATGGAAGTTTCGTAACTACATATTACACTGGTGGTAACATAGGCAGACCTCACATGTACCGTTTGCTTGAAAAACGTTCCAGCTACTTTGTCTAACTTAGGAAATTGATTGACGGTGACTTCTATTGGAGGAGGCTGCTATTTTTTTGATGGGTGTAATTTCACCAATTTGTTGATAATTTATGGAAAGTAGATCAGTGCATTTAATTCAAATGCATATTTTAAAAACTGTGTTGTCATGGGCCAAATTGGACCATGTTAGATTCTTCTACAGGTCGTTTAGCACACATACGTTCCAAAGCTCCAGACTTGGCAAACTATGAAGATTCAATCAAAACGCTTTATTTGCCTTGCTGACCATCTTTTAAAAGTAATATCGAGACATGATTAGGTAAATTTAGCCAAATAAGTAATGTTAATGACACCCAGTCCAAGAGATGGATTGGTCCTATTGGTTAAGACCACGTCATTATGTACTAATACCTATGATAACAAAGAAGTAGTGTAGTTCAGGCAAAAAAAGAATAAAAATTTCAGAACTACATACTACACCGGTTGTAAAATAGGCAGACCTCACATTTACAGTTTGCTTGAAAACTTTGCAGCTGCATTGTCTAAATTAGCAAATTGATTGACGGTGACTTCTACCTTAAGTGGTAGAAAACACACTTATTGAGGTGATGGATAGGACAGCTATAGGGGATATAGAGGAGGCTGTTATTTTTTAATAGGTGTAATTTCACCAATATTCTCATAATTTATGGAAAGTAGATCAGTGCATTTAATTCTAATGCATATTTTGAAACTGTGTTGTCATGGGCCAAATTTAACCATGTTAGATTCTTCTACAGGTCCTTTAGCACACATAAGTTCCCAGGCTTCAGACTTGGCTAAGCAATAGGATTTAATCAACACGCTTTATTTGCCTTGCTGACTATCTTTTAAAAGTAATATCGAGACATGATTAGGTAAATTTAGCCAAATAAGTAATGTTAATGACACCCAGTCCAAGAGATGGATTGGTCCTATTGGTTAAGACCACGTCATTATGTACTAATACCTATGAAAACAAAGAAGTAGTGTAGTTCAGGCAAATAAAGAATAAAAGTTTCGGAACTACATACTACACCGGTTGTAAAATAGGCAGACCTCACATTTACAGTTTGCTTGAAAACTTTGCAGCTGCATTGTCTAAATTAGCAAATTGATTGACGGTGACTTCTACCTTAAGTAGTAGAAAACACAGATATTGTGGCGATGGATAGGACAGCTATAGGGGATATGGAGGAGGCTGTTATTTTTTTGATGGGTGTAATTTCACCAATTTGTTGATAATTTATGGAAAGTAGATCAGTGCATTTAATTCAAATGCATATTTTAAAAACTGTGTTGTCATGGGCTAAATTGGACCATGTTAGATTCTTCTACAGGTCATTTAGCACACATAAGTTCCCAGGCTTAAGACTTGGCTAAGCAATAAGATTCAATCAAAACGCTTTATTTGCCTTGCTGACTATCTTTTAAAAGTAATATCGAGACATGATTAGGTAAATTTAGCCAAATAAGTAATGTTAATGACACCCAGTCCAAGAGATGGATTGGTCCTATTGGTTAAGACCACGTCATTATGTACTAATACCTATGAAAACAAAGAAGTAGTGTAGTTCAGGCAAATAAAGAATAAAAGTTTCGGAACTATATACTACACCGGTTGTAAAATAGGCAGACCTCACATTTACAGTTTGCTTGAAAACTTTGCAGCTGCATTGTCTAAATTAGCAAATTGATTGACGGTGACTTCTACCTTAAGTAGTAGAAAACTCACCTATTGTGGTGATGGATAGGACAGCTATAGGGGATATGGAGGAGGCTGTTATTTTTTTGATAGGTGTACTTTCACCTATTTGTTGATACTTTATGGAAAGTAGAATAGTGCATTTAATTCTAATGTATATTTTGAAACTGTGTTGTCATGGGCCAAATTTGACCATGTTAGATTCTTCTATAGGTCCTATAGCACTCATAAGTTCTCAGGCTTCAGACTTGGCCCAGCTATTAAGACTCAATCAACATACTTTATTTGCCTTGCTGACTATCTTTTAAAAGTAATATTGAAACATGATCGGGTAAATGTAGCCAAATAAGTAATGTTAATGACACCCAGTTCAAGAGATGGATGATTCTTATTGGTTAAGACCACGTTATTATGTACTAATACTTATGAAAGCAAAGCAGTAGTGTAGTTCAGGCAAATAAAGAATGGAAGTTTCGTAACTACATATTACAATGGTGGTAACAAAGGCAGACCTCACATGTACCGTTTGCTTGAAAAACGTTCCAGCTACTTTGTCTAACTTAGGAAATTGATTGTTGGTGACTTCTACTTTAAGTGGTAGAAAACACACCTATTGTGGCGATGGATAAGACAGCTATAGGGGATATGGAGGAGGCTGTTATTTTTTTGATGGGTGTAATTTCACCAATTTGTTGATAATTTATGGAAAGTAGATCAGTGCATTTAATTCTAATGCATATTTTGAAACTGTGTTGTCATGGGCCAAATTTGACCATGTTAGATTCTTCTACAGGTCCTTTAGCACACATAAGTTCCCAGGCTTCAGACTTGGCTAAGCAATAAGATTTAATCAACACGCTTTATTTGCCTTGCTGACTATCTTTTAAAAGTAATATCGAGACATGATTAGGTAAATTTAGCCAAATAAGTAATGTTAATGACACCCAGTCCATGAGATGGATTGGTCCTATTGGTTTAGACTACGTCATTATGTACTAATACTTATGATAACAAAGAAGTAGTGTAGTTCAGGCAAATAAAAAATAAAAGTTTCGGAACTACATACTACACCGGTTGTAAAATAGGCAGACCTCACATTTACAGTTTGCTTGAAAACTTTGCAGCTGCATTGTCTAAATTAGCAAATTGATTGACGGTGACTTCTACCTTAAGTAGTAGAAAACAAACCTATTGTGGCGATGGATAGGACAGCTATAGGGGATATAGAGGAGGCTGTTATTTTTTTAATAGGTGTAATTTCACCAATATTCTCATAATTTATGGAAAGTAGATCAGTGCATTTAATTCTAATGCATATTTTGAAACTGTGTTGTCATGGGCCAAATTTAACCATGTTAGATTCTTCTACAGGTCCTTTAGCACACATAAGTTCCCAGGCTTCAGACTTGGCTAAGCAATAAGATTTAATCAACATGCTTTATTTGCCTTGCTGACTATCTTCTAAAAGTAATATCGAGACATGATTAGGTAAATTTAGCCAAATAAGTAATGTTAATAACACCGAGTCCAAGAGATGGATTGGTCCTATTGGTTAAGACCACGTCATTATGTACTAATACCTATGAAAACAAACAATTAGTGTAGTTCAGGCAAATAAAGAATAAAAGTTTCGGAACTACATACTACACCGGTTGTAAAATAGGCAGACCTCACATTTACAGTTTGCTTGCAATGGATGATTCTTATTGGTTAAGACCACGTCATTATGTACTAATACATTTTAAAAAGGACATTCAGAAGTTAGAGTCAGTTCAAAGGCGGGCAACTAGACTATTACAAAAAATGGAAGGCCTCCCAAATGAGGGCAGATTGAAAAAGTTAGATATGTTTAGCTTAGAAAAAAGACGTCTCAGAGGAGATCTCATTTATATGTATAAATACATGTGTGGTCAATATAAAGGACTGGCACATGACTTATTTCTTCCGAAAACAATACTAAGGACCAGGGGGCACTCACTGCGAGTGGAAGAAAAGCGATTCCGACACCTAAATAAGAAAGGGTTCTTTACAGTTAGAGCGGTCAGACTGTGGAATGCCCTACCACAAGAGGTAGTAATGGCAGATACAATAACAGCTTTTAAAAAAGGGCTGGATGATTTCCTCAGTACACAAAAACTTGTTGGTTATAAATGAAGTAGTGACTAAATGTAGAACTGGTGGAGGAAGGTTGAACTAGATGGACCTAGGTCTTTTTTCAACCTAAGTAACTATGTAACTATGTAACTGAAAGCAAAGCAGTAGTGTAGTTCAGGCAAATAAAGAATGGAAGTTTCGTAACTACATATTACAATGGTGGTAACATAGGCAGACCTCACATGTACCGTTTGCTTGAAAAACGTTCCAGCTACTTTGTCTAACTTAGGAAATTGATTGTTGGTGACTTCTACTTTAAGTGGTAGAAAACACACCTATTGTGGCGATGGATAAGACAGCTATAGGGGATATGGAGGAGGCTGTTATTTTTTTGATGGGTGTAATTTCACCAATTTGTTGATAATTTATGGAAAGTAGATCAGTGCATTTAATTCTAATGCATATTTTGAAACTGTGTTGTCATGGGCCAAATTTGACCATGTTAGATTCTTCTACAGGTCCTTTAGCACACATAAGTTCCCAGGCTTCAGACTTGGCTAAGCAATAAGATTTAATCAACACGCTTTATTTGCCTTGCTGACTATCTTTTAAAAGTAATATCGAGACATGATTAGGTAAATTTAGCCAAATAAGTAATGTTAATGACACCCAGTCCATGAGATGGATTGGTCCTATTGGTTTAGACTACGTCATTATGTACTAATACTTATGATAACAAAGAAGTAGTGTAGTTCAGGCAAATAAAGAATAAAAGTTTCGGAACTACATGCTACACCGGTTGTAAAATAGGCAGACCTCACATTTACAGTTTGCTTGAAAACTTTGCAGCTGCATTGTCTAAATTAGCAAATTGATTGACGGTGACTTCTACCTTAAGTAGTAGAAAACACACCTATTGTGGCGATGGATAGGACAGCTATAGGGGATATGGAGGAGGCTGTTATTTTTTTGATAGGTGTAATTTCACCAATTTGTTGATACTTTATGGAAAGTAGAATAGTGCATTTAATTCTAATGTTTATTTTGAAACTGTGTTGTCATGGGCCAAATGTGACCATGTTAGATTCTTCTATAGGTCCTATAGCACTCATAAGTTCTCAGGCTTCAGAATTGGCCCAGCTATTAAGATTCAATCAACATACTTTATTTGAATTGCTGACTATCTTTTAAAAGTAATATTGAAACATGATCAGGTAAATGTAGCCAAATAAGTAATGTTAATGACACCCAGTTCAAGAGATGGATGATTCTTATTGGTTAAGACCACGTCATTATGTACTAATACTTATGAAAGCAAAGCAGTAGTGTAGTTCAGGCAAATAAAGAATGGAAGTTTCGTAACTACATATTACACTGGTGGTAACATAGGCAGACCTCACATGTACCGTTTGCTTGAAAAACGTTCCAGCTACTTCGTCTAACTTAGGAAATTGATTGATGGTGACTTCTATATTAAGTGGTAGAAAACACACCTATTGTGGCGATGGATAAGACAGCTATAGGGGATATGGAGGAGGCTGTTATTTTTTTGATGGGTGTAATTTCACCAATTTGTTGATAATTTATGGAAAGTAGATCAGTGCATTTAATTCTAATGCATATTTTGAAACTGTGTTGTCATGGGCCAAATTTGACCATGTTAGATTCTTCTACAGGTCCTTTAGCACACATAAGTTCCCAGGCTTCAGACTTGGCTAAGCAATAAGATTCAATCAAAACGCTTTATTTGCCTTGCTGACTATCTTTTAAAAGTAATATCGAGACATGATTAGGTAAATTTAGCCAAATAAGTAATGTTAATGACACACAGTCCATGAGATGGATTGGTCCTATTGGTTTAGACCACGTCATTATGTACTAATACTTATGATAACAAAGAAGTAGTGTAGTTCAGGCAAATAAAAAATAAAAGTTTCGGAACTACATACTACACCGGTTGTAAAATAGGCAGACCTCACATTTACAGTTTGCTTGAAAATTTTGCAGCTGCATTGTCTAAATTAGCAAATTGACGGTGACTTCTACCTTAAGTAGTAGAAAACACACCTATTGTGGCGATGGATAGGACAGCTATAGGGGATATAGAGGAGGCTGTTATTTTTTTAATAGGTGTAATTTCACCAATATTCTCATAATTTATGGAAAGTAGATCAGTGCATTTAATTCTAATGCATATTTTGAAACTGTGTTGTCATGGGCCAAATTTAACCATGTTAGATTCTTCTACAGGTCCTTTAGCACACATAAGTTCCCAGGCTTCAGACTTGGCTAAGCAATAAGATTTAATCAACACGCTTTATTTGCCTTGCTGACTATCTTTTAAAAGTAATATCGAGACATGATTAGGTAAATTTAGCCAAATAATTAATGTTAATGACACCCAGTCCAAGAGATTGATTGGTCCTATTGGTTAAGACCACGTCATTATGTACTAATACCTATGAAAACAAAGAAGTAGTGTAGTTCAGGCAAATAAAGAATAAAAGTTTCGGAACTACATACTACACCAATTGTAAAATAGGCAGACCTCACATTTACAGTTTGCTTGAAAACTTTGCAGCTGCATTGTCTAAATTAGCAAATTGATTGACGGTGACTTCTACCTTAAGTAGTAGAAAACACACCTATTGTGGCGATGGATAGGACAGCTATAGGGGATATGGAGGAGGCTGTTATTTTTTTGATAGGTGTAATTTCACCAATATTCTCATAATTTATGGAAAGTAGATCAGTGCATTTAATTCTAATGCATATTTTGAAACTGTGTTGTCATGGGCCAAATTTAACCATGTTAGATTCTTCTACAGGTCCTTTAGCACACATAGGTTCCCAGGCTTCAGACTTGGCTAAGCATTAAGATTTAATCAACACGCTTTATTTGCCTTGCTGACTATCCTTTAAAAGTAATATCAAGACATGATTAGGTAATTGTAGCCAAATAAGTAACGATAATGACACCCAGTCCAAGAGTTGGATGGGTCCTATTGGTTAAGACCACGTCATTATGTACTAATACCTATGAAAACAAAGAAGTAATGTAGTTCAGGCAAATAAAGAATAAAAGTTTTGGAACTACATACTACACTGGTTGTAAAACAGGCAGACCTCACATTTACAGTTTGCTTGAAAACTTTGCAGCTGCATTGTCTAAATTAGCAAATTGATTGACGGTGACTTCTACCTTAAGTAGTAGAAAACACACCTATTATGGCAATGGATAGGACAGCTATAGGGGATATGGAGGAGGCTGTTATTTTTTTGATGGGTGTAATTTCACCAATTTGTTGATAATTTATGGAAAGTAGATCAGTGCATTTAATTCAAATGCATATTTTAAAAACTGTGTTGTCATGGGCCAAATTGGACCATGTTAGATTCTTCTACAGGTCGTTTAGCACACATAAGTTCCCAAGCTTCAGACTTGGCAAACTATTAAGATTCAATCAACATACTTTATTTGCCCTGCTGACTATCTTTTAAAAGTAATATTGAGACATGATCAGGTAATTGTAGAAAAAGAAATAATGTTAATGACACCCAGTCCAAGAGATGGATGAGTCTTATTGGTTAAGACCAGGTCATTATGTACTAATACTTATGAAAACAAAGAAGTAGTGTAGATCAGGCAAATAAAGAATAAAAGTTTCGGAACTACATATTACACTGGTGGTAACATAGGCAGACCTCACATGTACAGTTTGCTTGAAAAACGTTCTAGCTACTTTGTCTAATTAAGGAAATTGATTGACGGTAACTTCTACCTTAAGTGGTAGAAAACACACCTATTGTGGCGATGGATAGGACAGCTATAGGGGATATGGAGGAGGCTGTTATTTTTTTGATGGGTGTAATTTCACCAATTTGTTGATAATTTATGGAAAGTAGATCAGTGCATTTAATTCAAATGCATATTTTAAAAACTGTGTTGTCATGGGCTAAATTGGACCATGTTAGATTCTTCTACAGGTCATTTAGCACACATAAGTTCCCAGGCTTAAGACTTGGCTAAGCAATAAGATTCAATCAAAACGCTTTATTTGCCTTGCTGACTATCTTTTAATAGTAATATCGAGACATGATTAGGTAAATCTAGCCAAATAAGTAATGTTAATGACACCCAGTCCATGAGATGGATTGGTCCTATTGGTTTAGACCACGTCATTATGTACTAATACTTATGATAACAAAGAAGTAGTGTAGTTCAGGCAAATAAAGAATAAAAGTTTCGGAACTACATACTACACCAGTTGTAAAATAGGCAGACCTCACATTTACAGTTTGCTTGAAAACTTTGCAGCTGCATTGTCTAAATTAGCAAATTGATTGACGGTGACTTCTACCTTAAGTAGTAGAAAACACACCTATTATGGCGATGGATAGGACAGCTATAGGGGATATGGAGGAGGCTGGTATTTTTTTGATGGGTGTAATTTCACCAATTTGTTGATAATTTATGGAAAGTAGATCAGTGCATTTAATTCAAATGCATATTTTAAAAACTGTGTTGTCATGTGCCAAATTGGACCATGTTAGATTCTTCTACAGGTCGTTTAGCACACATAAGTTCCCAAGCTTCAGACTTGGCAAACTATTAAGATTCAATCAACATACTTTATTTGCCCTGCTGACTATCTTTTAAAAGTAATATTGAGACATGATCAGGTAATTGTAGAAAAAGAAATAATGTTAATGACACCCAGTCCAAGAGATGGATGAGTCTTATTGGTTAAGACCAGGTCATTATGTACTAATACTTATGAAAACAAAGAAGTAGTGTAGATCAGGCAAATAAAGAATAAAAGTTTCGGAACTACATATTACACTGGTGGTAACATAGGCAGACCTCACATGTACAGTTTGCTTGAAAAACGTTCTAGCTACTTTGTCTAATTAAGGAAATTGATTGACGGTGACTTCTACCTTAAGTGGTAGAAAACACACTTATTGAGGTGATGGATAGGACATCTATAGGGGATATAGAGGAGTGTTACATCTCGTGGCTCTCCTCTTGCAAGGAATGAGGTGGTCCCCCATTCCTTGTCTGCCGCGAGCCTTCCTGCTCAGCAGCGCCAAAGGCCTGGGAGACTGCAGGAGTTTCCTCCTCCTAGATGCAGCAGAAGGGTGACACCTAGTGGTTTACTCCTTGTAAGGAATGGAGTGGTCTCCCATCCCTTGCCTGCCACGTGTCCTCCTGCTCAGCATCGCAGAGGGTCGGAGTGGTTGCACAGTGTGCAAAGAATAGATGCTCAGGGAAGCAGCAAGACTTCCCATGTCTCTGCACATTGTGAAACCAGGGATCCCGCCTTTATGACCCAGAGGCAGGAAGATGAGCATGTGCTCCACGTGACGTCTTCTGATTCGCTCACTGATAGCACATGGCCCGATGACGAGGCTGGTGATGTGCTGAATCCTGACTGGCTGGGCCAGGACATCACGAATCCTGATTGGGTCACGCCCGTCTCGCGCCCGCCCTTGGGTGGAGCTACACCTCCTTAAAAGCTCCCCCTGCCATCATGGCGGCGCGCGACCGTCCTTCTATGTTTGGATGTCTGGCAGCGTGCTGCCACGCCACTGTACAGACATTGTATTTTGCAGGTCTTGCCCCTGCCTTGCTGCTCCTGCAGTATTCCGTTTAACAGGCTGTGTTCCTGTCCCAGGTGAGCTCCTTGAATCTCTGTCGGACTCACCTGGTTTCTGAAGCACACGTGCGTGGGCACCTCTGTGCTACCCTCGTGCCATATTCCTGTGACTCCCGCTGGCACACGTGCGTAGGCACCTCTGTGCGTCCCCGTGCAACAGGTACACCGAGTTGTGAGCCCCGTGCCATACAACCCTCACGGGTTAGGGCGGACAGGTGTACGCAGATCGTCTGTGACATTCCAGACGATCGCTAGCAGCAACCCGCTCACTCTTCTCCCACCATAGCAGCGGTCCCTTACACCGCACAGTGGACCTTGACCGGCAGAAGCTGTCCATATACCATCTTGGCACGCTTCCCCGGGTCCCCCTCGTAACAGAGGAGGCTGTTATTTTTTTAATAGGTGTAATTTCACCAATATTCTCATAATTTATGGAAAGTAGATCAGTGCATTTAATTCTAATGCATATTTTGAAACTGTTGTCATGGGGTAAATTTGACCATGTTAGATTCTTCTACAGGTCCTTTAGAACACATAAGTTCCAAGGCTTCAGACTTGGCTAAGCAATAGGTTCAATCAAAACACTTTATTTGCTTTGCTGACTATCTTTTAAATGTAATATCGAGACATGATTGAGTAAATTTAGCCAAATAAGTAATGATAATGACACCCAGTCCATGAGATGGATTGTGTCCTATTAATTAAGACCACGTCATTATGTACTAATACTTATGAAAACAAAGAAGTAGTGTAGTTAAGTCAAATAAAGAATAAAAGTTTCGGAACTACATACCACACCGGTTGTAAAAAAGGCAGACCTCACATTTACAGTTTGCTTGACACTTTCCAGCAGCTTTGTCTAACTTAGCAAATTGATTGACGGTGACTTCTACCTTAAGTAGTAGAAAACACACCTATTGTGGTGATGGATAGGACAGCTATAGGGGATATGGAGGAAGCTGTTATTTTTTGATAGGTGTAATTTCACCAATATGCTCATAATTTATGGAAAGTAGATTATTGCATTTAATTCTAATGCATATTTTGAAACTGTGTTGTCATGGGCCAAATTTAACAATGTTAGATTCTTCTACAGGTCCTTTAGCCCACATAGGTTCCCAGGCTTCAGACTTGGCTAAGCATTAAGATTTAATCAACACGCTTTATTTGCCTTGCTGACTATCCTTTAAAAGTAATATCAAGACATGATTAGGTAATTGTAGCCAAATAAGTAACGATAATGACACCCAGTCCAAGAGTTGGATGGGTCCTATTGGTTAAGACCACGTCATTATGTACTAATACCTATGAAAACAAAGAAGTAATGTAGTTCAGGCAAATAAAGAATAAAAGTTTTGGAACTACATACTACACTGGTTGTAAAACAGGCAGACCTCACATTTACAGTTTGCTTGAAAACTTTCCAGCTGCATTGTCTAAATTAGCAAATAATTGACTGTGACTTCTACCTTAAGTGGTAAAAAACACACCTATTGTGGCAATGGATAGGACTGCTATAGGGAATATGAAGGAGGCTGTTATTTTTTTGATAGGGGAAATTTTATCAATTTGATCATAACTTATGGAAAGTAGATCAATGCATTTAATTCTAATGCATATTTTGAAACTGTGTTGTCATGGGCCAAATTTAACCATGTTAGATTCTTCTACAGGTCCTTTAGCACACATAAGATCCCAGGCTTCAGACTTGGCTGAGGAATAAGATTTAATCAGCACGCTTTATTTGCCTTGCTGACTATCTTTTAAAAGTAATATCGAGACATGATTAGGTAAATTTAGCCAAATAAGTAATGTTAATGACACCCAGTCCAAGAGATGGATTGGTCCTATTGGTTAAGACCACGTTATTATGTACTAATACCTATGAAAACAAACAAGTAGTGTAGTTCAGGCAAATAAAGAATAAAAGTTTCGGAACTACATACTACACCGGTTGTAAAATAGCCAGACCTCACATTTACAGTTTGCTTGAAATGGATGATTCTTATTGGTTAAGACCACGTCATTATGTACTAATACATTTTAAAAAGGACATTCAGAAGTTAGAGTCAGTTCAAAGGCAGGCAACTATACTACTACAAGGAATGAAAGGCCTCCCATATGATGGCAGATTGAAAAAGTTAGATATGTTTAGCTTAGAAAAAAGACGTCTCAGAGGAGATCTCATTTATATGTATAAATACATGTGTGGTCAATATAAAGGACTGGCACATGACTTATTTCTTCCGAAAACAATACTAAGGACCAGGGGGCACTCACTGCGAGTGGAAGAAAAGCGATTCCGACACCTAAATAGGAAAGGGTTCTTTACAGTTAGAGCGGTCAGACTGTGGAATGCCCTACCACAAGAGGTAGTAATGGCAGATACTATAACAGCTTTTAAAAAAGGGCTGGATGATTTCCTCAGTACACAAAACATTGTTGGTTATAAATGAAGTAGTGACTAAATGTAGAACTGGTGGAGGAAGGTTGAACTAGATGGACCTAGGTCTTTTTTCATCCTAAGTAACTATGTAACTATGTAACTGAAAGCAAAGCAGTAGTGTAGTTCAGGCAAATAAAGAATGGAAGTTTCGTAACTACATATTACAATGGTGGTAACATAGGCAGACCTCACATGTACCGTTTGCTTGAAAACTTTGCAGCTGTATTGTCTAAATTAGCAAGTTGATTGACGGTGACTTCTACCTTAAGTAGTAGAAAACACACCTATTGTGGCGATGGATAGGACAGCTATAGGGGATATAGAGGAGGCTGTTATTTTTTGATAGGTGTAATTTCACCAATTTGTTGATACTTTATGGAAAGTAGAATAGTGCATTTAATTCTAATGTATATTTTGAAAACTGTGTTGTCATGGGCTAAATTGGACCATGTTAGATTCTTCTACAGGTCATTTAGCACACATAAGTTCCCAGGCTTAAGACTTGGCTAAGCAATAAGATTCAATCAAAACGCTTTATTTGCCTTGCTGACTATCTTTTAAAAGTAATATCGAGACATGATTAGGTAAATTTAGCCAAATAAGTATTGTTAATGACACCCAGTCCATGAGATGGATTGGTCCTATTGGTTTAGACCACGTCATTATGTACTAATACTTATGATAACAAAGAAGTAGTGTAGTTCAGGCAAATAAAGAATAAAAGTTTCAGAACTACATACTACACCGGTTGTAAAATAGGGAGACCTCACATTTACAGTTTGCTTGAAAACTTTGCAGCTGCATTGTCTAAATTAGCAAATTGATTGACTGTGACTTCTACCTTAAGTGGTAGAAAACACACTTTTTGAGGTGAAAGATAGGACAGCTATAGGGGATATAGAGGAGGCTGTTATTTTTTTAAAAGGTGTAATTTCACCAATATTCTCATAATTTATGGAAAGTAGATCAGTGCATTTAATTCTAATGCATATTTTGAAACTGTGTTGTCATGAGCCAAATTTAACCATGTTAGATTCTTCTACAGGTCCTTTAGCACACATAAGTTCCCAGGCTTCAGATTTGGCAAAGCAATAAGATTTAATCAACACGCTTTATTTGCCTTGCTGAATATCTTTTAAAAGTAATATCAATGTTAATGACACCCAGTCCAAGAGATGGATTGGTCCTATTGGTTAAGACCACGTCATTATGTACTAATACCTATGAAAACAAAGAAGTAGTGTAGTTCAGGCAAATAAAGAATAAAAGTTTCGGAACTACATACTACACCGGTTGTAAAATAGGCAGACCTCACATTTACAGTTTGCTTGAAAACTTTGCAGCTGCATTGTCTAAATTAGCAAATTGATTGACGGTGACTTCTACCTTAAGTAGTAGAAAACACACCTATTGTGGTGATGGATAGGACAGCTATAGGGGATATGGAGGAGGCTGTTATTTTTTTGATAGGTGTAATTTCACCAATTTGTTGATACTTTATGGAAAGTAGAATAGTGCATTTAATTCTAATGTATATTTTGAAACTGTGTTGTCATGGGCCAAATGTGACGATGTTAGATTCTTCTATAAGTCCTATAGCACTCAAAAGTTCTCAGGTTTCAGACTTGGCCCAGCTATTAAAATTCAATCAACATATTTTATTTGCCTTGCTGACTATCTTTTAAAAGTAATATTAAAACATGATCAGGTAAATGTAGCCAAATAAGTAATGTTAATGACACCCAGTTCAAGAGATGGATGATTCTTATTGGTTAAGACCACGTCATTATGTACTAATACTTATGAAAGCAAAGCAGTAGTGTAGTTCAGGCAAATAAAGAATGGAAGTTTTGTAACTACATATTACACTGGTGGTAACATAGGCAGACCTCACATGTATCGTTTGCTTGAAAAACATTCCAGCTACTTTGTCTAACTTAGGAAATTGATTGATGGTGACTTCTACATTAAGTGGTAGAAAACACAGCTAGTGTGTCGATGGATAAGACAGCTGTAGGGGATATGGAGGAGGCTGTTATTTTTTTGATGGGTGTAATTTCACCAATTTGTTGATAATTTATGGAAAGTAGATAAGTGCATTTAATTCTAAAGCATATTTTGAAACTGTGTTGTCATGGGCCAAATTTGACCATGTTAGATTCTTCTACAGGTCATTTAGCAGACATAAGTTCCCAGGCTTCAGACTTGGCTAAGCAATAAGATTGAATCAAAACGCTTTTTTTGCCTTGCTGACTATCTTTTAAAAGTAATATCGAGACATGATTAGGTAAATTTAGCCAAATAAGTAATGTTAATGACACCCAGGCAATGAGATGGATTGATTCTATTGGTTAAGACCACGTCATTATGTACTAATACTTATGAAAACAAAGAAGTAGTGTAGTTCAGGCAAATAAAGAATAAAAGTTCTGGAACTATATACTACGCCGGTTGTAAAATAGGCAGACCTCACATTTACAGTTTGCTTGAAAACTTTCCAGCTGCATTGTCTAAATTAGCAAATTGATTGATGGCGACTTCAAACTTAATTAGTAGAAAACACACCTATTATGGTGATGGATAGGACAGCTATAGGGGATATGGAGGAGGCTGTTATTTTTTTGATGGGTGTAATTTCACCAATTTGTTGATAATTTATGGAAAGTAGATCAGTGCATTTAGTTCAAATGCATATTTTAAAAACTGTGTTGTCATGGGCCAAATTGGACCATGTTAGATTCTTCTACAGGTCGTTAAGCACACATAAGTTCCCAAGCTTCAGACTTGGCAAACTATTACGATTCAATTAACATACTTTATTTGCCTTGCTGACTATCTTTTAAAAGTAATATTGAGACATGATCAGGTAATTGTAGAAAAATAAATAATGTTAATGACACCCAGTCCAAGAGATGGATGAGTCTTATTAGTTAAGACCAGGTCATTATGTACTAATACCTATGAAAACAAAGAAGTAGTGTAGTTCAGGCAAATAAAGAATAAAAGTTTCGGAACTACATATTACACTGGTGGTAACATAGGCAGACCTCACATTTACAGTTTGCTTGAAAACTTTGCAGCTGCATTGTCTAAATTAGCAAATTGATTGACGGTGACTTCTATCTTAAGTAGTAGAAAACACACCTATTGTGGCGATGGATAGGACAGCTATAGGGGATATGGAGGAGGCTGTTATTTTTTTGATAGGTATAATTTCACCAATTTGTTGATAATTTATGGAAAGTAGAATAGTGCATTTAATTCTAATGTATATTTTGAAACTGTGTTGTCATGGGCCAAATGTGACCATGTTAGATTCTTCTATAGGTCATATAGCATTAATACGTTCTCAGGCTTTAGACTTGGCCCAGCTATTAAGATTCAATCAACATACTTTATTTGCCTTGCTGACTATCTTTTAAAAGTAATATTAAAACATGATCAGGTAAATGTAGCCAAATAAGTAATGTTAATGACACCCAGTTCAAGAGATGGATGATTCTTATTGGTTAAGACCACGTCACTATGTACTAATACTTATGAAAGCAAAGCAGTAGTGTAGTTCAGGCAAATAAAGAATGGAAGTTTCGTAACTACATATTACACTGGTGGTAACATAGGCAGACCTCACATGTACCGTTTGCTTGAAAAACGTTCCAGCTACTTTGTCTAACTTAGGAAATTGATTGATGGTGACTTCTACATTAAGTGGTAGAAAACACACCTATTGTGGCGATGGATAAGACAGCTATAGGGGATATGGAGGAGGCTGTTATTTTTTTGATGGGTGTAATTTCACCAATTTGTTGATAATTTATGGAAAGTAGATCAGTGCATTTAATTCTAATGCATATTTTGAAACTGTGTTGTCATGGGCCAAATTTAACCATGTTAGATTCTTCTACAGGTCCTTTAGCACACATAGGTTCCCAGGCTTCAGACTTGGCTAAGCATTAAGATTTAATCAACACGCTTTATTTGCCTTGCTGACTATCCTTTAAAAGTAATATCAAGACATGATTAGGAAATTGTAGCCAAATAAGTAACGATAATGACACCCAGTCCAAGAGTTGGATGGGTCCTATTGGTTAAGACCACGTCATTATGTACTAATACCTATGAAAACAAAGAAGTAATGTAGTTCAGGCAAATAAAGAATAAAAGTTTTGGAACTACATACTACACTGGTTGTAAAACAGGCAGACCTCACATTTACAGTTTGCTTGAAAACTTTCCAGCTGCATTGTCTAAATTAGCAAATTACTTGATGGTGACTTCTACCTTAAGTGGTAAAAAACACACCTATTGTGGCAATGGAAAGGAATGCTATAGGGGATATGAAGGAGGCTGTTATTTTTTTGATAGGAGAAATTTTATCAATTTGATCATAACTTATGGAAAGTAGATCAATGCATTTAATTCTAATGCATATTTTGAAACTGTGTTGTCATGGGCCAAATTTAACCATGTTAGATTCTTCTACAGGTCCTTTAGCACACATAAGATCCCAGGCTTCAGACTTGGCTAAGCAATAAGATTTAATCAGCACGCTTTATTTGCCTTGCTGACTATCTTTTAAAAGTAATATCGAGACATGATTAGGTAAATTTAGCCAAATAAGTAATGTTAATGACACCCAGTCCAAGAGATGGATTGGTCCTATTGGTTAAGACCACGTCATTATGTACTAATACCTATGAAAACAAAGAAGTAGTGTAATTCAGGCAAATAAAGAATAAAAGTTTCGGAACTACATACTACACCGGTTGTAAAATAGGCAGACCTCACATTTACAGTTTGCTTGAAAACTTTGCAGCTGCATTGTCTAAATTAGCAAGTTGATTGACGGTGACTTCTACCTTAAGTAGTAGAAAACACACCTATCGTGGCGATGGATAGGACAGCTATAGGGGATATGGAGGAGGCTGTTATTTTTTTGATAGGTGTAATTTCACCAATTTGTTGATACTTTATAGAAAGTAGAATAGTGCATTTAATTCTAATGTATATTTTGAAACTGTGTTGTCATGGGCCAAATTTGACCATGTTAGATTCTTCTATAGGTCCTATAGCACTCATAAGTTCTCAGGCTTCAGACTTGGCCCAGCTATTAAGATTCAATCAACATACTTTATTTGCCTTGCTGACTATCTTTTAAAAGTAATATTGAAACATGATCAGGTAAATGTAGCCAAATAAGTAATAATAATGACACCCAGTTCAAGAGATGGATGATTCTTATTGGTTAAGATCACGTCATTATGTACTATTACTTATGAAAGCAAAGCAGTAGTGTAGTTCAGGCAAATAAAGAATGGAAGTTTCGTAACTACATATTACACTGGTGGTAACATAGGCAGACCTCACATGTACCGTTTGCTTGAAAAACGTTCCAGCTACTTTGTCTAACTTAGGAAATTGATTGATGGTGACTTCTACCTTAAGTGGTAGAAAACACACCTATTGTGGCGATGGATAGGACAGCAATAGGGGATATGGAGGAGGCTGTTATTTTTTTGATGGGTGTAATTTCACCAATTTGTTGATAATTTATGGAAAGTAGATCATTGCATTTAATTCAAATGCATATTTTAAAAACTGTGTTGTCATGGGCTAAATTGGACCATGTTAGATTCTTCTACAGGTCATTTAGCACACATAAGTTCCCAGGCTTAAGACTTGGCTAAGCAATAAGATTCAATCAAAACTCTTTATTTGCCTTGCTGACTATCTTTTAAAAGTAATATCGAGACATGATTAGGTAAATTTAGACAAATAAGTAATGTTAATGACACCCAGTCCATGAGATGGATTGGTCCTATTGGTTTAGACCACGTCATTATGTACTAATACTTATGATAAAAAAGAAGTAGTGTAGTTAAGGCAAATAAAGAATAAAAGTTTCAGAACTACATACTACACCGGTTGTAAAATAGGCAGACCTGACATTTACAGTTTGCTTGAAAACTTTGCAGCTGCATTGTCTAAATTAGCAAATTGATTGACGGTGACTTCTACCTTAAGTGGTTGAAAACACACTTATTGAGGTGATGGATAGGACAGCTATAGGGGATATAGAGGAGGCTGTTATTTTTTTAATAGGTGTAATTTCACCAATATTCTCATAATTTATGGAAAGTAGATCAGTGCATTTAATTCTAATGCATATTTTGAAACTGTGTTGTCATGGGCCAAATTTAACCATGTTAGATTCTTCTACAGGTCCTTTAGCACACATAAGTTCCCAGGCTTCAGATTTGGCTAAGCAATAAGATTTAATCAACACGCTTTATTTGCCTTGCTGAATACCTTTTAAAAGTAATATCGAGACATGATTAGGTAAATTTAGCCAAATAAGTAATGTTAATGACACCCAGTCCAAGAGATGGATTGGTCCTATTGGTTAAGACCACGTCATTATGTACTAATACCTATGAAAACAAAGAAGTAGTGTAGTTCAGGCAAATAAAGAATAAAAGTTTCGGAACTACATACTACACCGGTTGTAAAATAGGCAGACCTCACATTTACAGTTTGCTTGAAAACTTTGCAGCTGCATTGTCTAAATTAGCAAATTGATTGACGGTGACTTCTACCTTAAGTAGTAGAAAACACCCCTATTTTGGCGATGGATAGGACAGCTATAGGGGATATGGAGGAGGCTGTTATTTTTTTGATAGGTGTAATTTCACCAATTTGTTGATACTTTATGGAAAGTAGAATAGTGTATTTAATTCTAATGTATATTTTGAAACTGTGTTGTCATGGGCCAAATGTGACCATGTTAGATTCTTCTATAGGTCCTATAGCACTCATAAGTTCTCAGGCTTCAGACTTGGCCCAGCTATTAAGATTCAATCAACATACTTTATTTGCCTTGCTGACTATCTTTTAAAAGTAATATTAAAACATGATCAGGTAAATGTAGCCAAATAAGTAATGTTATTGACACCCAGTTCAAGAGATGGATGATTCTTATTGGTTAAGACCACGTCATTATGTACTAATACTTATGAAAACAAATCAGTAGTGTAGTTCAGGCAAATAAAGAATGGAAGTTTCGTAACTACATATTACACTGGTGGTAACATAGGCAGACCTCACATGTACCGTTTGCTTGAAAAACGTTCCAGCTACTTTGTCTAACTTAGGAAATTGATTGACGGTGACTTCTACATTAAGTGGTAAAAAACACACCTATTGTGGCGATGGATAGGACAGCTATAGGGGATATGGAGGAGGCTGTTATTTTTGTGATGGGTGTAATTTCACCAATTTGTTGATAATTTATGGAAAGTAGATCAGTGCATTTATTTCTAATGCATATTTTGAAACTGTTGTCATGGGCCAAATTTGACCATGTTAAATTCTTCTACAGGTCCTTTAGCACACATAATTTCCCAGGCTTCAGACTTGGCTAAGCAATAAGATTTAATCAACATTCTATATTTGCCTTGCTGACTATCTTTTAAAAGTAATATCGAGACATGATTAGGTAAATTTAGCCAAATAAGTAATGTTAATGACACCCAGTCCAAGAGATGGATTGGTCCTATTGGTTAAGACCACGTCATTATGTACTAATACTTATGAAAACAAAGAAGTAGTGTAGTTCAGGCAAATAAAGAATAAAAGTTCTGGAACTATATACTACGCCGGTTGTAAAATAGGCAGACCTCACATTTACAGTTTGCTTGAAAACTTTCCAGCTGCATTGTCTAAATTAGCAAATTGATTGATGGCGACTTCAAACTTAATTAGTAGAAAACACACCTATTATGGCGATGGATAGGACAGCTGAAGGGGATATGGAGGAGGCTGTTATTTTTTTGATGGGTGTAATTTCACCAATTTGTTGATAATTTATGGAAAGTAGATCAGTGCATTTAGTTCAAATGCATATTTTAAAAACTGTGTTGTCATGGGCCAAATTGGACCATGTTAGATTCTTCTACAGGTCGTTAAGCACACATAAGTTCCCAAGCTTCAGACTTGGCAAACTATTAAGATTCAATCAACATACTTTATTTGCCTTGCTGACTATCTTTTAAAAGTAATATTGAGACATGATCAGGTAATTGTAGAAAAATAAATAATGTTAATGACACCCAGTCCAAGAGATGGATGAGTCTTATTGGTTAAGACCAGGTCATTATGTACTAATACCTATGAAAACAAAGAAGTAGTGTAGTTCAGGCAAATAAAGAATAAAAGTTTCGGAACTACATATTACACTGGTGGTAACATAGGCAGACCTCACATGTACAGTTTGCTTGAAAAACGTTCTAGCTACTTTGTCTAATTAAGGAAATTAATTGACGGTAACTTCTACCTTAAGTGGTAGAAAACACACCTATTGTGGCGATGGATAGGACAGCTATAGGGGATATGGAGGAGGCTGTTATTTTTTTGATGGGTGTAATTTCACTAATTTGTTGATAATTTATGGAAAGTAGATCAGTGCATTTAATTCAAATGCATATTTTAAAAACTGTGTTGTCATGGGCTAAATTGGACTATGTTAGATTCTTCTACAGGTCATTTAGCACACATAAGTTCCCAGGCTTAAGACTTGGCTAAGCAAAAAGATTCAATCAAAACGCTTTATTTGCCTTGCTGACTATCTTTTAAAAGTAATATCGAGACATGATTAGGTAAATTTAGCCAAATAAGTAATGTTAATGACACCCAGTCCATGAGATGGATTGGTCCTATTGGTTTAGACCATGTCATTATGTACTAATACTTATGATAACAAAGAAGTAGTGTAGTTCAGGCAAATAAAGAATAAAAGTTTTGGAACTACATACTACACCGGTTGTAAAATAGGCAGACCTCATTTTTACAGTTTGCTTGAAAACTTTGCAGCTGCATTGTCTAAATTAGCAAATTGATTGACGGTGACTTCTACCTTAAGTGGTAGAAAACACACTTATTGAGATGATGGATAGGACAGCTTCAGGGGATATAGAGGAGGCTGTTATTTTTTTAATAGGTGTAATTTCACCAATATTCTCATAATTTATGGAAAGTAGATCAGTGCATTTAATTCTAATGCATATTTTGAAACTGTGATGTCATGGGCCAAATTTAACCATGTTAGATTCTTCTACAGGTCCTTTAGCACACATAAGTTCCCAGGCTTCAGACTTGGCTAAGCAATAAGATTTAATCAACACGCTTTATTTGCCTTGCTGACTATCTTTTAAAAGTAATATCGAGACATGATTAAGTAATTTTAGCCAAATAAGTAATGTTAATGACACCCAGTCCAAGAGATGGATTGGTCCTATTGGTTAAGACCACGTCATTATGTACTAATACTTATGAAAGCAAAGCAGTAGTGTAGTTCAGGCAAATAAAGAATGGAAGTTTTGTAACTACATACTACACCGGTTGTAAAATAGGCAGACCTCACATTTACAGTTTGCTTGAAAACTTTGCAGCTGCATTGTCTAAATTAGCAAATTGATTGACGGTGACTTCTACCTTAAGTAGTAGAAAACACACCTACTGTGGTGATGGATAGGACAGCTATAGGGGATATGGAGGAGGCTGTTATTTTTTTGATGGGTGTAATTTCACCAATTTGTTGATAATTTATGGAAAGTAGATCAGTGCATTTAATTCAAATGCATATTTTAAAAACTGTGTTGTCATGGGCTAAATTGGACCATGTTAGATTCTTCTACAGGTCATTTAGCACACATAAGTTCCCAGGCTTAAGACTTGGCCAAGCAATAAGATTCAATCAAAACGCTTTATTTGCCTTGCTGACTATCTTTTAAAAGTAATATCGAGACATGATTAGGTAAATTTAGCCAAATAAGTAATGTTAATAACACCCAGTCCATGAGATGGATTGATCCTATTGGTTAAGACCACATCATTATGTACTAATACTTATGAAAACAAAGAAATAGTGTAGTTCAGGCAAATAAAGAATAAAAGTTCTGGAACTACATACTACACCGGTTGTAAAATAGGCAGACCTCACATTTACAGTTTGCTTGAAAACTTTCCAGCTGCATTGTCTAAATTAGCAAATTGATTGATGGTGACTTCAAACTTAATTAGTAGAAAACACACCTATTATGGCGATGGATAGGACAGCTATAGGGGATATGGAGGAGGCTGGTATTTTTTTGATGGGTGTAATTTCACCAATTTGTTGATAATTTATGGAAAGTAGATCAGTGCATTTAATTCAAATGCATATTTTAAAAACTGTGTTGTCATGGGCCAAATTGGACCATGTTAGATTCTTCTACAGGTCGTTTAGCACACATAAGTTCCCAAGCTTCAGACTTGGCAAACTATTAAGATTCAATCAACATACTTTATTTGCCTTGCTGACTATCTTTAAAAGTAATATTGAGACATGATCAGGTAATTGTAGAAAAATAAATAATGTTAATGACACCAAGTCCAAGAGATGGATGAGTCTTATTGGTTAAGACCAGGTCATTATGTACTAATACTTATGAAAACAAAGATGTAGTGTAGTTCAGGCAAATAAAGAATAAAAGTTTCGGAACTACATATTACACTGGTGGTAACATAGGAAGACCTCACATGTACAGTTTGCTTGAAAAACATTCTAGCTACTTTGTCTAATTAAGGAAATTGATTGACGGTGACTTCTACCTTAAGTGTTAGAAAACACACTTATTGAGGTGATGGATAGGACAGCTATAGGGGATATAGAGGAGGCTGTTATTTTTTTAATAGGTGTAATTTCACCAATATTCTCATAATTTATGGAAAGTAGATCAGTGCATTTAATTCTAATGCATATTTTGAAACTGTTGTCATGGGGTAAATTTGACCATGTTAGATTCTTCTACAGGTCCTTTAGAACACATAAGTTCCAAGGCTTCAGACTTGGCTAAGCAATAGGTTCAATCAAAACGCTTTATTTGCTTTGCTGACTATCTTTTAAATGTAATATCGAGACATGATTGAGTAAATTTAGCCAAATAAGTAATGATAATGACACCCAGTCCATGAGATGGATTGGTCCTATTAATTAAGACCACGTCATTATGTACTAATACTTATGAAAACAAAGAAGTAGTGTAGTTCAGTCAAATAAAGAATAAAAGTTTCGGAACTACATACCACACCGGTTGTAAAAAAGGCAGACCTCACGTTTACAGTTTGCTTGACACTTTCCAGCAGCTTTGTCTAACTTAGCAAATTGATTGACGGTGACTTCTACCTTAAGTGGTAGAAAACACACCTATTGTGGTGATGGATAGGACAGCTATAGGGGATATGGAGGAAGCTGTTATTTTTTGTTAGGTGTAATTTCACCAATATGCTCATAATTTATGGAAAGTAGATTATTGCATTTAATTCTAATGCATATTTTGAAACTGTGTTGTCATGGGCCAAATTTAACAATGTTAGATTCTTCTACAGGTCCTTTAGCCCACATAGGTTCCCAGGCTTCAGACTTGGCTAAGCATTAAGATTTAATCAACACGCTTTATTTGCCTTGCTGACTATCCTTTAAAAGTAATATCAAGACATGATTAGGTAATTGTAGCCAAATAAGTAACGATAATGACACCCAGTCCAAGAGTTGGATGGGTCCTATTGGTTAAGACCACGTCATTATGTACTAATACCTATGAAAACAAAGAAGTAATGTAGTTCAGGCAAATAAAGAATAAAAGTTTTGGAACTACATACTACACTGGTTGTAAAACAGGCAGACCTCACATTTACAGTTTGCTTGAAAACTTTGCAGCTGCATTGTCTAAATTAGCAAATTGATTGACGGTGACTTCTACCTTAAGTAGTAGAAAACACACCTACTGTGGTGATGGATAGGACAGCTATAGGGGATATGGAGGAGGCTGTTATTTTTTTGATAGGTGTACTTTCACCAATTTGTTGATACTTTATGGAAAGTAGAATAGTGCATTTAATTCTAATGTATATTTTGAAACTGTGTTGTCATGGGCCAAATGTGACGATGTTAGATTCTTCTATAGGTCCTATAGCACTCAAAAGTTCTCAGGCTTCAGACTTGGCCCAGCTATTAAAATTCAATCAACATACTTTATTTGCCTTGCTGACTATCTTTTAAAAGTAATATTAAAACATGATCAGGTAAATGTAGCCAAATAAGTAATGTTAATGACACCCAGTTCAAGAGATGGATGATTCTTATTGGTTAAGACTAGAGTTGAGCGCGGTTCGTGGTTCGTGGTTCTCCAGTTCTAGGCTCGAGTGATTTTTGGGCTGTTCGAGATCGAACTAGAACTCGAGCTTTTTGCTAAAAGCTCGATAGTTCTAGAAACGTTCGAGAACGGTTCTAGCAGCAAAAAGCAGGGCTTTTTACAGCTACAGTGAGCAGGAGCCATCGCTGGCAGCCTGCCACAAGCTGGTAACCAAGATAAACATCGGGTATCCAAGCAAAGCGCTTTGGTTAGTAACCCGATGTTTATCTTAGTTACGTGCAGGAAGCCCACACTTTCCCGCTTAGCTCGCTCCACCCCTCCTGCCCGCGGCATGTACACATACATACACATACACAAACACACACACACACACACATCCACACCCCCCCCCCCCGCCCGCTCGCTCGCTCAGCTTACCTGCGGTGATGAAGTCCCGCCATCCCGACCTCAGCGCTGTCACTGTCCTCCATGGCCGCCGCTTGTCACATCACCTATCGCTTCTGACCCGAGACTGACACGGGCGGTGACGTCACGGACCTCTCGCGATACTTGATGTGAAGGCGCCGGTCATTGACCTCAGTGACAGGGGCTGTCAGTGTGCTGGAGATCAGCGCAGGTAATGTACCTCACTGACAGCAGCACTTGTCACCCCCCTGCAGTGACCTGGGCTGACCCATTGATGTTAGCTCAGGTCACTGCACTGCTCTCCCAGCCAATGGGGAACATCCTGCTCTTCATTGACTGGGACAGTGTGCATCGTCATGGCAACCCCTTGGATTACACCAGACCTGGATTTGTTTTTCAATCTAATAAATTGGTTAAAGAGGGAATGTTTTGGGGAGTGTTTTTTCAAATAAAAATGTGTTTGTCGTGTATTTTTTTTTTATTACTGACTGGGTTGGTGATGTCGGGTATCTGATAGACGCCTGACCTCACCAACCCCAGGGCTTGATGCCAGGTGACATTACACATCTGGTATTAACCCCAAATATTACCCCGTTTGCCACCGCACCAGGGCGCGGGATGAGCTGGGGCGAAGCACCAGGATTGGCGCATCTAATGGATGCGCCACTTCTGGGGCGGCTGCGGCCTGCTATTTTTAGGCTGGGGAGATTCCAATAACCATGGACCTCCCTAGTCTGAGAATATCAGGCCCCAGCTGTCTGCTTTACCTTGGCTGGTGATCCAATTTTGGGGGACCCCTACGTGTTTTTTTTTTTAATTATTTATTTAATTTAAAATAACAGCGTGGGGTGCCCTCAGTTTTGGATTACCAGCCAAGGTGAGGTTGCCAGCTGTGGTCTGCAGACTGCAGCCGTCTGCTTTACCCTAGCTGGCTACAAAACTAGGGGGAACCCTATGTCATTTTTTTTTTCATTTTTTTGGCTAAATACAAAGCTAAGCACCCCTTAGTGCCACATGAAAGGTACCAAAGGGTGTTCCACTTTTTCTCCATTTTTTTCTCCACTTTCTCTCCACTTTTTCTCCACTTTTTCTCCATTTTTTTCTCCACTTATTCTCCACTTTTTCTCCTCTTATTCTCCACTTTTTCTCCACTTTTTCTCCACTTTTTCTCCATTTTTTTCTCCACTTTCTCCACTTTTTCTCCACTTTTTTCTCCACTTTTTCTCCTCTTATGCTCCACTTTTTCTCCTCTTAATCTCCACTTTTTCTCCACTTTTTTCTCCACTTTTTCTCCTCTTATGCTCCACTTTTTCTCCACTTTTTCTCCACTTTTTCTCCACTTTTTCTCCACTTTTTCTCCTCTTAATCTCCACTTTTTCTCCTCTTATGCTCCACTTTTTCTCCACTTTTTCTCCACGTTTTCTCCACTTTTTTCTCCACTTTTTCTCCTCTTATGCTCCACTTTTTCTCCACTTTTTCTCCACTTTTTCTCCACTTTTTCTCCACGTTTTCTCCACGTTTTCTCCACTTTTTTCTCCACTTTTTCTCCTCTTATGCTCCACTTTTTCTCCACTTTTTCTCCACTTTTTCTCCTCTTAATCTCCACTTTTTCTCCACTTTTTCTCCACTTTTTCTCCACTTTTTCTCCACTTTTTCTCCTCTTATGCTCCACTTTTTCTCCACTTTTTCTTCACTTTTTCTCCACTTTTTCTCCTCTTATGCTCCACTTTTTCTCCACTTTTTCCTCCACTTTTTCTCCTCTTATGCTCCACTTTTTCTCCACTTTTTCTCCACTTTTTTCTCCACTTTTTCTCCTCTTATGCTCCACTTTTTCTCCACTTTTTCTCCACTTTTTCTCCACTTTTTCTCCTCTTATGCTCCACTTTTTCTCCACTTTTTCTCCACTTTTTCTCCATTTTTTTCTCCACTTATTCTCAACTTTTTCTCCTCTTATTCTCCACTTTTTCTCCACTTTTTCTCCACTTTTTCTCCTCTTATTCTCCACTTTTTCTCCACTTTTTCTCCACTTTTTCTCCATTTTTTTCTCCACTTTCTCCACTTTTTCTCCACTTTTTTCTCCACTTTTTCTCCTCTTATGCTCCACTTTTTCTCCTCTTAATCTCCACTTTTTCTCCACTTTTTCTCCACTTTTTCTCCACTTTTTTCTCCACTTTTTCTCCTCTTATGCTCCACTTTTTCTCCACTTTTTCTCCACTTTTTCTCCACTTTTTCTCCTCTTAATCTCCACTTTTTCTCCTCTTATGCTCCACTTTTTCTCCACTTTTTCTCCACTTTTTCTCCACGTTTTCTCCACTTTTTTCTCCACTTTTTCTCCTCTTATGCTCCACTTTTTCTCCACTTTTTCTTCACTTTTTCTCCACTTTTTCTCCACTTTTTCTCCACTTTTTCTCCTCTTATGCTCCACTTTTTCTCCACTTTTTCTCCACTTTTTCTCCACTTTTTCTCCTCTTATGCTCCACTTTTTCTCCACTTTTTCTCCACTTTTTCTCCTCTTATGCTCCACTTTTTCTCCACTTTTTCTCCACTTTTTTCTCCACTTTTTCTCCTCTTATGCTCCACTTTTTCTCCACTTTTTCTCCACTTTTTCTCCACTTTTTCTCCTCTTATGCTCCACTTTTTCTCCACTTTTTCTCCACTTTTTCTCCATTTTTTTCTCCACTTATTCTCCACTTTTTCTCCTCTTATTCTCCACTTTTTCTCCACTTTTTCTCCACTTTTTCTCCTCTTATTCTCCACTTTTTCTCCACTTTTTCTCCACTTTTTCTCCATTTTTTTCTCCACTTTCTCTCCACTTTTTTCTCCACTTTTTCTCCTCTTATGCTCCACTTTTTCTCCTCTTAATCTCCACTTTTTCTCCACTTTTTCTCCACTTTTTCTCCACTTTTTTCTCCACTTTTTCTCCTCTTATGCTCCACTTTTTCTCCACTTTTTCTCCACTTTTTCTCCACTTTTTCTCCTCTTAATCTCCACTTTTTCTCCTCTTATGCTCCACTTTTTCTCCACTTTTTCTCCACTTTTTCTCCACGTTTTCTCCACTTTTTTCTCCACTTTTTCTCCTCTTATGCTCCACTTTTTCTCCACTTTTTCTCCACTTTTTCTCCACGTTTTCTCCACGTTTTCTCCACTTTTTTCTCCACTTTTTCTCCTCTTATGCTCCACTTTTTCTCCACTTTTTCTCCACTTTTTCTCCTCTTAATCTCCACTTTTTCTCCACTTTTTCTCCACTTTTTCTCCACTTTTTCTCCACTTTTTCTCCACTTTTTCTCCTCTTATGCTCCACTTTTTCTCCACTTTTTCTCCACTTTTTCTCCACTTTTTCTCCTCTTATGCTCCACTTTTTCTCCACTTTTTCTCCACTTTTTCTCCTCTAGTGCTCCACTTTTTCTCCACTTTTTCTCCACTTTTTTCTCCACTTTTTCTCCTCTTATGCTCCACTTTTTCTCCACTTTTTCTCCACTTATTCTCCACTTTTTCTCCTCTTATTCTCCACTTTTTCTCCACTTTTTCTCCACTTTTTCTCCTCTTATTCTCCACTTTTTCTCCACTTTTTCTCCATTTTTTTCTCCACTTTCTCCACTTTTTCTCCACTTTTTTCTCCACTTTTTCTCCTCTTATGCTCCACTTTTTCTCCTCTTAATCTCCACTTTTTCTCCACTTTTTCTCCACTTTTTCTCCACTTTTTTCTCCACTTTTTCTCCTCTTATGCTCCACTTTTTCTCCACTTTTTCTCCACTTTTTCTCCACTTTTTCTCCACTTTTTCTCCTCTTATTCTCCACTTTTTCTCCTCTTATGCTCCACTTTTTCTCCACTTTTTCTCCACTTTTTCTCCACTTTTTCTCCTCTTATGCTCCACTTTTTCTCCTCTTAATCTCCACTTTTTCTCCTCTTATGCTCCACTTTTTCTCCACTTTTTCTCCACTTTTTCTCCTCTTATGCTCCATTTTTTCTCCACTTTTTCTCTACTTTTTCTCCTCTTATGCTCCACTTTTTCTCCACTTTTTCTCCACTTTTTTCTCCACTTTTTCTCCACTTTTTTCTCCACTTTTTCTCCTCTTATGCTCCACTTTTTCTCCACTTTTTCTCCACTTTTTCTCCACTTTTGCTCCACTTTTTCTCCACTTTTTCTCCACTTTTTTCTCCACTTTTTCTCCTCTTAATCTCCACTTTTTCTCCACTTTTTCTCCACTTTTTCTCCACTTTTTCTCCACTTTTTTCTCCACTTTTTCTCCACTTTTTCTCCTCTTATGTTCCACTTATTCTCCACTTTTTCTCCACTTTTTCTCTACTTTTTCTATGGTCGGTCTACCCATTAGCTCTGCCATGCATAGTGTAGCTCTACACCTACTGCACATGTTACTTTATGATTGACATCTCTTTCGTACCAGAGCTGTCTAAGTCTACTCTGACCCCATATTTGTCATTACTATATTGTCCTTGTACTGTATTATGACATTTGTATCATGTGTTTCATTTCTTGCTGTGTTGCAATTTTTTTGCTGCATCCCAATTGTACCTCTACATTGTTCGAGTTTATGTTATTGTTCTCTCACTCTTATGTGATACTGATTATTGTCATTTTTCATGATTACATGCAGATAAGTCCAATCTGACGAAGGCTCAGGCCGAAACGTCATTTGTAACTTGTTTTGGACAAAAACATATATGCTTATGAAAAAAAAATTTTCTTAATACGGACCAATAAAGAGTGATTTTGCATTACTATCCGTTGTGACTTACTGACTTAGTCTGGGAGATATAGAGTGCCGAGGTTACTCACTAATTTTATCTATTATTACCTCTGAGCACCTATATACCAGTGAGCAGAGCTTCCTCTACAGTAGTTCTCCTGATTAGGCATGCCCTTACCTCATGAGCAGGGCATTGCAGCTTTGGTAGCAACCATTACGACATGGACTCTGCTGCTGTGGACCCGGGGAGAGTGAGTGCAGATTCATTGCACCCACACTCCTCACATGAAGGGTCCGCACTCCTAGAAAATGGGGGATACATTCCCTGAGTGTCTCCCCCCCATATTCTAGACGGTCCAGAGTCGTCGTGGGACCCCTTTATTTTTTTTCTTACAATAAATTGGTGAAAGAGGAAATGTTTTGGGGACTGTTTTTTCAAATAAATTTCTTTTGTCGATTTTTTGTTTTTGTTAGTACTGACAGTTTATGATGTTGGGTATCTAATAGACGCCATGACATCACAAACTGCTGGGCTTGATCTCAGGTGACTTTACAGCTAGTATCAACCCGATTTATTACCCCGTTTGCCACTGCACCAGGGCACGGGATGAGCTGGGGTGAAGCGCCAGGATTGGCGCATCTAGTGGATGCGCCACGTCTGGGGTGCCTGCGGCCTGCTATTTTTAGGCTGTGAAGGCCCAATAACTATGGACCTTCCCACCCTGAGAATACCAGACCACAGCTGTCCGCTTTACCTTGGCTGGTGATCCAATTTGGGGGGTCCCCTACTTTTATTGTGTAATTATTAATATTTATAAAATAATTATAAAAAAGAGCCTGAGGGGACCTCCACATTGGATCCCCAACCACGGTAAAGCTGCCAGCTGTGGTTTTCAGGCTACAGCCGTCTGCTTTACCCTAGCTGGCTATCAAAAATGGGGGGACCCAACGTAATTTTTTTTTTTTAACTATTTTTTAAATAGAAAAAATTAATGGGCTTCCCTGTATTTTGATTGCCAACCAAGGTAACGGCAGGCAGATGGGGGTGGCAACCCATAGCTGTCTGCTTTATCTGCGCTGAGAATCAAAAATACCGCGGAGCGCTACGTCATTTTTTTAAAGATTTATTTTTACAGCACTGTGATGTCCAGCAATCAAAATACAGGGAAGCCCATTTTATTTTTAGTTATTTAAATAAATAATTAAAAAAAATATATGTTAGCTCCCACTGCATTTTTTGTATTGCTAGCTAAGGGTAATCCAAGCAGCTACTGGCTGCTAACCCCCACTGCTTGGTGTTACCTTCACTGGCAATGGAAAATCCAGGGAAGCTTTTTTTTTTTTTTTTTGCCAAAAAGCTACAAAAAAAGGACGTGAGCTTCGCCATATTTTTGTATGCTAGCCAGGTATAGCAGGCAGGTGCTGGAAGAGTTGGATACAGCGCCAGAAGATGGCGCTTCTATGAAAATGCCATTTTCTGAGGTGGCTGCAGACTGCAATTCGCAGCAGTGGGGCCCAGAAAGCTCAGGCCAACCGGTGGTGCGGATTCCAATCCCAGCTGCCTAGTTGTACCTGGCTGGACACAAAAATGGGGCAAAGCCTACGTCATTTGTTTTCTAATTATTTCATGAAATTCATGAAATAATAAAAAAAGGGCTTCCCTTTATTTTTGGTTCCCAGCCGGGTACAAATAGGCAACTGGGGGTTGGGGGCAGCCGTACCTGCCTGCTGTACCTGGCTAGCATACAAAAATATGGCGAAGCCACATAATTTTTTCAGGGGGCAAAAAACTTCTGCATACAGTCCTGGATGGAGTATGCTGAGCCTTGTAGTTCTGCAGCTGCTGTCTGTCTGTATGGAGAAGAGCAGACAGCAGCTGCAGAACTACAAGGCTCAGCATACTCCATCGAGGACTGTATGCAGAAGTTTTTTGCCCACCAAAAAAATGACGTGGGCTTCGCCATATTTTTGTATGCTAGCCAGGTACAGCTGGCAGCCACGGGCTGCCTCCAACCCCCAGTTGCCTATTTGTACCCGGCTGGGAACCAAAAATATAGGGAAGCCCGTTTTTTTTAATTATTTCACTTATTTCATGAAATAATTAAAAAACAAATGACGTGGGCTTTGCCCTATTTTTGTGTCCAGCCGGGTACAACTAGGCAGCTGGGGATTGGAATCCGCAGCACAGGTTAGCCCGAGGTTTGTGGGCGCCTCTGCTGCGGATTTCAGTCCGCAGCCGTCCCAGAAAATGGCGCTCTCATAGAAGCGCCATCATCTGGCGCTGTATCCAACTCTTCCAACAGCCCTGGAGCCGGGTGGCTTGTTGGGTAATCATGAGTTAATACTGGCTTTGTTTTACCAGCCAGTATTAAGCCAGAGATTCTTAATGTCAGGCACGTTTGACCCGGCCATTAAGAATCTCCAATAAAGGGTTAAAAAAAGACACCACACAGAGAAAAAATACTTTAATAGAAATAAATACACAGACACATTAGAGACTCCATCTTTATTACCCCTGTCAGCCCTCCACGATCCTGCTCTTCTGTCTTCTTTCTTTCTAGTGTAGTAGTAGTGACGATTGTAGTGAGGGGCATCACTTGGGGCTGGGGAACCTCCATCCTAACTACAATGCTCACTACAATCGGGAAGCAGCGTGCAGCCTTCACTCCGTGAGTGATCACTGCTGGCTGCTAGCGGTAACGCTGACAGACGCGTTACCATAGCAACGGTGCTCCCGGAGCCGCGGTTAGCGGTGACGTCACCGCTAACTGCGTTGCTATGGCAACGGTGATCTCCGTTAATGACCGGCTGTGTCAGCCGGTCCCTAACGGAACGGGGAGTCGACCGTGTGCTAGAGCATGTCGCCGGTACACGGCGATACACATATGTGCACCGTGTACCGGAGAGATGCACTCGCAGGTCCTACATGACGTGTCATAGTCATGTGACCAGTCTGTAGCCAATGAGATAATAGCCACGTGACTGGTCACATGGCTATTTTGACGTCACGATAGGTCCTGCTTCTCTGCTGGCAGTGCAGGTCACCGGGAGGATTCAGCGATCATCGGATGGAATAGCGGCAGGAGACAGAGTGCAGAAGGGATCGCGAGGACCGGTAAGTGTTATGGCAATGTTTATTAACTGTTTGTGTACATTTATAATGCATTTTTATGTGTTTGTGATTGCCTCCCATTATAGCCTATACGTTCGAGTTCGGTTCGTCGAACGTTCGACGAACCGAACTCGAACGGGACCCCCGTTCGGCGAACCGGCCTCGAGCCGAACCGGGACCGGTTCGCTCATCTCTAGTTAAGACCACGTTATTATGTACTGATACTTATGAAAGCAAAGCAGTAGTGTAGTTCAGGCAAATAAAGAATGGAAGTTTTGTAACTACATATTACACTGGTGGTAACATAGGCAGACCTCACATGTACCGTTTGCTTGAAAAACGTTCCAGCTACTTTGTCTAACTTAGGAAATTGATTGACGGTGACTTCTACATTAAGTGGTAGAAAACACACCTATTGTGGCGATAGATAGGACAACTATAGGGGATATGGAGGAGGCTGCTATTTTTTTGATGGGTGTAATTTCACCAATTTGTTGATAATTTATGGAAAGTAGATCAGTGCATTTAATTCTAATGCATATTTTGAAACTGTGTTGTCATGGGGTAAATTTGACCATGTTAGATTCTTCTACAGGTCCTTTAGCACACATGAGTTCCCAGGCTTCAGACTTGGCTAAGCAATAAGTTTCAACAAAATGCTTTTTTTGCCTTGCTGACTATCTTTTAAAAGTAATATCGAGACATGATTAGGTAAATTTAGCCAAATAAGTAATGTTAATGACACCCAGTCCATGAGATGGATTGATCCTATTGGTTAAGACCACATCATTATGTACTAATACTTATGAAAACAAAGAAGTAGTGTTAGTTCAGGCAAATAAAGAATAAAAGTTCTGGAACTACATACTACACCGGTTGTAAAATAGGCAGACCTCACATTTACAGTTTGCTTGAAAACTTTCCAGCTGCATTGTCTAAATTAGCAAATTGATTGATGGTGACTTCAAACTTAATTAGTAGAAAACACACCTATTATGGCGATGGATAGGACAGCTATAGGGGATATGGAGGAGGCTGGTATTTTTTTGATGGGTGTAATTTCACCAATTTGTTGATAATTTATGGAAAGTAGATCAGTGCATTTAATTCAAATGCATATTTTAATAACTGTGTTGTCATGGGCCAAATTGGACCATGTTAGATTCTTCTACAGGTCGTTTAGCACACATAAGTTCCCAAGCTTCAGACTTGGCAAACTATTAAGATTCAATCAACATACTTTATTTGCCTTGCTGACTATCTTTAAAAGTAATATTGAGACATGATCAGGTAATTGTAGAAAAATAAATAATGGTAATGACACCAAGTCCAAGAGATGGATGAGTCTTATTGGTTAAGAACAGGTCATTATGTACTAATACTTATGAAAACAAAGATGTAGTGTAGTTCAGGCAAATAAAGAATAAAAGTTTCGGAACTACATATTACACTGGTGGTAACATAGGAAGACCTCACATGTACAGTTTGCTTGAAAAACGTTCTAGCTACTTTGTCTAATTAAGGAAGATGATTGACGGTGACTTCTACCTTAAGTGGTAGAAAACACACTTATTGAGGTGATGGATAGGACAGCTATAGGGGATATAGAGGAGGCTGTTATTTTTTTAATAGGTGTAATTTCACCAATATTCTCATAATTTATGGAAAGTAGAGCAGTGCATTTAATTCTAATGCATATTTTGAAACTGTTGTCATGGGGTAAATTTGACCATGTTAGATTCTTCTACAGGTCCTTTAGAACACATAAGTTCCAAGGCTTCAGACTTGGCTAAGCAATAGGTTCAATCAAAACGCTTTATTTGCTTTGCTGACTATCTTTTAAATGTAATATCGAGACATGATTGAGTAAATTTAGCCAAATAAGTAATGATAATGACACCCAGTCCATGAGATGGATTGGTCCTATTAATTAAGACCACGTCATTATGTACTAATACCTATGAAAACAAAGAAGTAATGTAGTTCTGGCAAATAAAGAATAAAAGTTTTGGAACTACATACTACACTGGTTGTAAAACAGGCAGACCTCACATTTACAGTTTGCTTGAAAACTTTCCAGCTGCATTGTCTAAATTAGCAAATTAATTTACTGTGACTTCTACCTTAAGTGGTAAAAAACACACCTATTGTGGCAATGGATAGGACTGCTATAGGGAATATGAAGGAGGCTGTTATTTTTTTGATAGGGGAAATTTTATCAATTTGATCATAACTTATGGAAAGTAGATCAATGCATTTAATTCTAATGCATATTTTGAAACTGTGTTGTCATGGGCCAAATTTAACCATGTTAGATTCTTCTACAGGTCCTTTAGCACACATAAGATCCCAGGCTTCAGACTTGGCTAAGCAATAAGATTTAATCAAAACGCTTTATTTGCCTTGCTGACTATCTTTTAAAAGTAATATCGAGACATGATTAGGTAAATTTAGCCAAATAAGTATTGTTAATGACACCCAGTCCATGAGATGGATTGGTCCTATTGGTTTAGACCACGTCATTATGTACTAATACTTATGATAACAAAGAAGTAGTGTAGTTCAGGCAAATAAAGAATAAAAGTTTCAGAACTACATACTACACCGGTTGTAAAATAGGGAGACCTCACATTTACAGTTTGCTTGAAAACTTTGCAGCTGCATTGTCTAAATTAGCAAATTGATTGACTGTGACTTCTACCTTAAGTGGTAGAAAACACACTTATTGAGGTGAAGGATAGGACAGCTATAGGGGATATAGAGGAGGCTGTTATTTTTTTAAAAGGTGTAATTTCACCAATATTCTCATAATTTATAGAAAGTAGATCAGTGCATTTAATTCTAATGCATATTTTGAAACTGTGTTGTCATGAGCCAAATTTAACCATGTTAGATTCTTCTACAGGTCCTTTAGCACACATAAGTTCCCAGGCTTCAGATTTGGCAAAGCAATAAGATTTAATCAACACGCTTTATTTGCCTTGTTGAATATCTTTTAAAAGTAATATCAATGTTAATGACACCCAGTCCAAGAGATGGATTGGTCCTATTGGTTAAGACCACGTCATTATGTACTAATACCTATGAAAACAAAGAAGTAGTGTAGTTCAGGCAAATAAAGAATAAAAGTTTCGGAACTACATACTACACACGTAAAATAGGCAGACCTCACATTTACAGTTTGCTTGAAAACTTTGCAGCTGCATTGTCTAAATTAGCAAATTGATTGACGGTGACTTCTACCTTAAGTAGTAGAAAACACACCTATTGTGGTGATGGATAGGACAGCTATAGGGGATATGGAGGAGGCTGTTATTTTTTTGATAGGTGTACTTTCACCAATTTGTTGATACTTTATGGAAAGTAGAATAGTGCATTTAATTCTAATGTATATTTTGAAACTGTGTTGTCATGGGCCAAATGTGACGATGTTAGATTCTTCTATAGGTCCTATAGCACTCAAAAGTTCTCAGGCTTCAGACTTGGCCCAGCTATTAAAATTCAATCAACATATTTTATTTGCCTTGCTGACTATCTTTTAAAAGTAATATTAAAACATGATCAGGTAAATGTAGCCATATAAGTAATGTTAATGACACCCAGTTCAAGAGATGGATGATTCTTATTGGTTAAGACCACGTCATTATGTACTAATACTTATGAAAGCAAAGCAGTAGTGTAGTTCAGGCAAATAAAGAATGGAAGTTTTGTAACTACATATTACACTGGTGGTAACATAGGCAGACCTCACATGTACCGTTTGCTTGAAAAACGTTCCAGCTACTTTGTCTAACTTAGGAAATTGATTGATGGTGACTTCTACATTAAGTGGTAGAAAACACAGCTATTGTGTCGATGGATAAGACAGCTATAGGGGATATGGAGGAGGCTGTTATTTTTTTGATGGGTGTAATTTCACCAATTTGTTGATAATTTATGGAAAGTAGATCAGTGCATTTAGTTCAAATGCATATTTTAAAAACTGTGTTGTCATGGGCCAAATTGGACCATGTTAGATTCTTCTACAGGTCGTTAAGCACACATAAGTTCCCAAGCTTCAGACTTGGCAAACTATTAAGATTCAATCAACATACTTTATTTTCCTTGCTGACTATCTTTTAAAAGTAATATCGAGACATGATTAGGTAAATTTAGCCAAATAAGTAATGTTAATGACACCCAGTCCATGAGATGGATTGGTCCTATTGGTTTAGACTACGTCATTATGTACTAATACTTATGATAACAAAGAAGTAGTGTAGTTCAGGCAAATAAAGAATAAAAGTTTCGGAACTACATACTACACCGGTTGTAAAATAGGCAGACCTCACATTTACAGTTTGCTTGAAAACTTTCCAGCTGCATTATCTAAATTAGCAAATTAATTGATGGTGACTTCTACCTTAAGTGGTAAAAAACACACCTATTGTGGCAATGGATAGGAATGCTATAGGGGATATGAAGGATGCTGTTATTTTTTGATAGGAGAAATTTTATCAATTTGATCATAACTTATGGAAAGTAGATCAATGCATTTAATTCTAATGCATATTTTGAAACTGTGTTGTCATGGGCCAAATTTAACCATGTTAGATTCTTCTACAGGTCCTTTAGCACACATAAGATCCCAGGCTTCAGACTTGGCTAAGCAATAAGATTTAATCAGCACGCTTTATTTGCCTTGCTGACTATCTTTTAAAAGTAATATCGAGACATGATTGGGTAAATTTAGCCAAATAAGTAATGTTAATGACACCCAGTCCAAGAGATGGATTGGTCCTATTGGTTAAGACCACGTCATTATGTACTAATACCTATGAAAACAAAGAAGTAGTGTAGTTCAGGCAAATAAAGAATAAAAGTTTCGGAACTACATACTACACACGTTGTAAAATAGGCAGACCTCACATTTACAGTTTGCTTGAAAACTTTGCAGCTGCATTGTCTAAATTAGCAAATTGATTGACGGTGACTTCTACCTTAAGTAGTAGAAAACACACCTATTGTGGTGATGGATAGGACAGCTATAGGGGATATGGAGGAGGCTGTTATTTTTTTGATAGGTGTAATTTCACCAATTTGTTGATACTTTATGGAAAGTAGAATAGTGCATTTAATTCTAATGTATATTTTGAAACTGTGTTGTCATGGGCCAAATGTGACCATGTTAGATTCTTCTATAGGTCCTATAGCACTCAAAAGTTCTCAGGCTTCAGACTTGGCCCAGCTATTAAGATTCAATCAACATACTTTATTTGCCTTGCTGACTATCTTTTAAAAGTAATATTAAAACATGATCAGGTAAATGTAGCCAAATAAGTAATGTTAATGACACCCAGTTCAAGAGATGGATGATTCTTATTGGTTAAGACCACGTCACTATGTACTAATACTTATGAAAGCAAAGCAGTAGTGTAGTTCAGGCAAATAAAGAATGGAAGTTTCGTAACTACATATTACACTGGTGGTAACATAGGCAGACCTCACATGTACCGTTTGCTTGAAAAACGTTCCAGCTACTTTGTCTAACTTAGGAAATTGATTGATGGTGACTTCTACATTAAGTGGTAGAAAACACACCTATTGTGGCGATGGATAAGACAGCTATAGGGGATATGGAGGAGGCTGTTATTTTTTTGATGGGTGTAATTTCACCAATTTGTTGATAATTTATGGAAAGTAGATCAGTGCATTTAATTCTAATGCATATTTTGAAGCTGTGTTGTCATGGGCCAAATTTAACCATGTTAGATTCTTCTACAGGTCCTTTAGCACACATAAGTTCCCAGGCTTCAGACTTGGCTAAGCAATAAGATTTAATCAACATGCTTTATTTGCCTTGCTGACTATCTTTTAAAAGTAATATCGAGACATGATTAAGTAATTTTAGCCAAATAAGTAATGTTAATGACAACCAGTCCAAAAGATGGATTGGTCCTATTGGTTAAGACCACGTCATTATGTACTAATACCTATGAAAACAAAGAAGTAGTGTAGTTCAGGCAAATAAAGAATGAAAGTTTCGGAACTACATACTACACCGGTTGTAAAATAGGCAGACCTCACATTTACAGTTTGCTTGAAAACTTTGCAGCTGCATTGTCTAAATTAGCAAATTGATTGACGGTGACTTCTATCTTAAGTAGTAGAAAACACACCTATTGTGGCGATGGATAGGACAGCTATAGGGGATATGGAGGAGGCTGTTATTTTTTTGATAGGTATAATTTCACCAATTTGTTGATACTTTATGGAAAGTAGAATAGTGCATTTAATTCTAATGTATATTTTGAAACTGTGTTGTCATGGGCCAAATGTGACCATGTTAGATTCTTCTATAGGTCATATAGCATTAATACGTTCTCAGGCTTTAGACTTGGCCCAGCTATTAAGATTCAATCAACATATTTTATTTGCCTTGCTGACTATCTTTTAAAAGTAATATTAAAACATGATCAGGTAAATGTAGCCAAATAAGTAATGTTAATGACACCCAGTTCAAGAGATGGATGATTCTTATTGGTTAAGACCACGTCACTATGTACTAATACTTATGAAAGCAAAGCAGTAGTGTAGTTCAGGCAAATAAAGAATGGAAGTTTTGTAACTACATATTACACTGGTGGTAACATAGGCAGACCTCACATGTACTGTTTGCTTGAAAAACGTTCCAGCTACTTTGTCTAACTTAGGAAATTGATTGATGGTGACTTCTACATTAAGTGGTAGAAAAGACAGCTATTGTGTCGATGGATAAGACAGCTATAGGGGATATGGAGGAGGCTGTTATTTTTTTGATGGGTGTAATTTCACCAATTTGTTGATAATTTATGGAAAGTAGATCAGTTCATTTAATTCTAATGCATATTTTAAAAACTGTGTTGTCATGGGCCAAATTGGACCATGTTAGATTCTTCTACAGGTCGTTAAGCACACATAAGTTCCCAAGCTTCAGACTTGGCAAACTATTAAGATTGAATCAACATACTTTATTTGCCTTGCTGACTATCTTTTAAAAGTAATATTGAGACATGATCAGGTAATTGTAGAAAAATAAATAATGTTAATGACACCCAGTCCAAGAGATGGATGAGTCTTATTGGTTAAGACCAGGTCATTATGTACTAATACCTATGAAAACAAAGAAGTAGTGTAGTTCAGGCAAATAAAGAATAAAAGTTTTGGAACTACATACTACACTGGTTGTAAAACAGGCAGACCTCACATTTACAGTTTGCTTGAAAACTTTCCAGCTGCATTGTCTAAATTAGCAAATTAATTGATGGTGACTTCTACCTTAAGTGGTAAAAAACACACCTATTGTGGCAATGGATAGGAATGCTATAGGGGATATGAAGGAGGCTGTTATTTTTTTGATAGGAGAAATTTTATCAGTTTGATCATAACTTATGGAAAGTAGATCAATGCATTTAATTCTAATGCATATTTTAAAACTGTGTTGTCATGGGCCAAATTTAACCATGTTAGATTCTTCTACAGGTTATTTAGCACACGTTTCTAGGCTTCAGACTTGGCCCAGCTATTAAGATTCAATCAACATGCTTTATTTGCCTTGCTGACTATCCTTTAAAAGTAATATCAAGACATGATTAGGTAAATTTAGCCAAATAAGTAATGTTAATGACACCCAGTCCAAGAGATGGATTGGTCCTATTGGTTAAGACCACGTCATTATGTACTAATACCTATGAAAACAAAGAAGTAGTGTAGTTCAGGCAAATAAAGAATAAAAGTTTCGGAACTACATACTACACCGGTTGTAAAATAGGCAGACCTCACATTTACAGTTTGCTTGAAAACTTTGCAGCTGCATTGTCTAAATTAGCAAGTTGATTGACGGTGACTTCTACCTTAAGTAGTAGAAAACACACCTATCGTGGCGATGGATAGGACAGCTATAGGGGATATGGAGGAGGCTGTTATTTTTTGATGGGTGTAATTTCACCAATTTGTTGATAATTTATGGAAAGTAGATCAGTGCATTTAGTTCAAATGCATATTTTAAAAACTGTGTTGTCATGGGCCAAATTGGACCATGTTAGATTCTTCTACAGGTCGTTAAGCACACATAAGTTCCCAAGCTTCAGACTTGGCAAACTATTAAGATTCAATCAACATACTTTATTTGCCTTGCTGACTATCTTTTAAAAGTAATATTGAGACATGATCAGGTAATTGTAGAAAAATAAATAATGTTAATGACACCCAGTCCAAGAGATGGATGAGTCTTAATGGTTAAGACCAGGTCATTATGTACTAATACCTATGAAAACAAAGAAGTAGTGTAGTTCAGGCAAATAAAGAATAAAAGTTTCGGAACTACATATTACACTGGTGGTAACATAGGCAGACCTCACATGTACAGTTTGCTTGAAAAACGTTCTAGCTACTTTGTCTAATTAAGGAAATTGATTGACGGTAACTTCTACCTTAAGTGGTAGAAAACACACCTATTGTGGCGATGGATAGGACAGCTATAGGGGATATGGAGGAGGCTGTTATTTTTTTGATGGGTGTAATTTCACTAATTTGTTGATAATTTATGGAAAGTAGATCAGTGCATTTAATTCAAATGCATATTTTAAAAACTGTGTTGTCATGGGCTAAATTGGACCATGTTAGATTCTTCTACAGGTCATTTAGCACACATAAGTTCCCAGGCTTAAGACTTGGCTAAGCAATAAGATTCAATCAAAACGCTTTATTTGCCTTGCTGACTATCTTTTAAAAGTAATATCGAGACATGATTAGGTAAATTTAGCCAAATAATTAATGTTAATGACACCCAGTCCATGAGATGGATTGGTCCTGTTGGTTTAGACCACGTCATTATGTATTAATACTTATGATAACAAAGAAGTAGTGTAGTTCAGGCAAATAAAGAATAAAAGTTTCGGAACTACATACTACACCGGTTGTAAAATAGGCAGACCTCACATTTACAGTTTGCTTGAAAACTTTGCAGCTGCATTGTCTAAATTAGCAAATTAATTGACGGTGACTTCTACCTTAAGTGGTAGAAAACACACTTATTGAGGTGATGGATAGGACAGCTATAGGGGATATAGAGGAGGCTGTTATTTTTTTAATAGGTGTAATTTCACCAATATTCTCATAATTTATGGAAAGTAGATCAGTGCATTTAATTCTAATGCATATTTTGAAACTGTTGTCATGGGGTAAATTTGACCATGTTAGATTCTTCTACAGGTCCTTTAGCACACATAAGTTCCAAGTCTTCAGACTTGGCTAAGCAATAGGTTCAATCAAAACGCTTTATTTGCTTTGCTGACTATCTTTTAAATGTAATATCAAGACATGATTGAGTAAAATTAGCCAAATAAGTAATGATAATGACACCCAGTCCATGAGATGGATTGGTCCTATTAATTAAGACCACGTCATTATGTACTAATACTTATGAAAACAAAGAAGTAGTGTAGTTCAGGCAAATAAAGAATAAAAGTTTCGGAACTACATACCACACCGGTTGTAAAAACGGCAGACCTCACATTTACAGTTTGCTTGACACTTTCCAGCAGCTTTGTCTAACTTAGCAAATTGATTGACGGTGACTTCTACCTTAAGTGGTAGAAAACACACCTATTGTGGTGATGGATAGGACAGCTATAGGGGATATGGAGGAGGCTGTTATTTTTTGATAGGTGTAATTTCACCAATATGCTCATAATTTATGGAAAGTAGATTATTGCATTTAATTCTAATGCATATTTTGAAACTGTGTTGTCATGGGCCAAATTTAACCATGTTAGATTCTTCTACAGGTCCTTTAGCACACATAGGTTCCCAGGCTTCAGACTTGGCTAAGCATTAAGATTTAATCAACACGCTTTATTTGCCTTGCTGACTATCCTTTAAAAGTAATATCAAGACATGATTAGGTAATTGTAGCCAAATAAGTAACGATAATGACACCCAGTCCAAGAGTTGGATGGGTCATATTGGTTAAGACCACATCATTATGTACTAATACCTATGAAAACAAAGAAGTAATGTAGTTCAGGCAAATAAAGAATAAAAGTTTTGGAACTACATACTACACTGGTTGTAAAACAGGCAGACCTCACATTTACAGTTTGCTTGAAAACTTTCCAGCTGCATTGTCTAAATTAGCAAATTAATTGACTGTGACTTCTACCTTAAGTGGTAAAAAACACACCTATTGTGGCAATGGATAGGACTGCTATAGGGAATATGAAGGAGGCTGTTATTTTTTTGATAGGATAAATTTTATCAATTTGATCATAACTTATGGAAAGTAGATAAATGCATTTAATTCTAATGCATATTTTGAAACTGTGTTGTCATGGGCCAAATTTAACCATGTTAGATTCTTCTACAGGTCCTTTAGCACACATAAGATCCCAGGCTTCAGACTTGGCTAAGCAATAAGATTTAATCAGCACGCTTTATTTGCCTTGCTGACTATCTTTTAAAAGTAATATCGAGACATGATTAGGTAAATTTAGCCAAATAAGTAATGTTAATGACACCCAGTCCAAGAGATGGATTGGTCCTATTGGTTAAGACCACGTCATTATGTACTAATACCTATGAAAACAAAGAAGTAGTGTAGTTCAGGCAAATGAAGAATAAAAGTTTCGGAACTACATACTACACCGGTTGTAAAATAGGCAGACCTCACATTTACAGTTTGCTTGAAAACTTTGCAGCTGTATTGTCTAAATTAGCAAGTTGATTGACGGTGACTTCTATCTTAAGTAGTAGAAAACACACCTATCGTGGCGATGGATAGGACAGCTATAGGGGATATGGAGGAGGCTGTTATTTTTTTGATAGGTGTAATTTCACCAATTTGTTGATACTTTATGGAAAGTAGAATAGTGCATTTAATTCTAATGTATATTTTGAAACTGTGTTGTCATGGGCCAAATTTGACCATGTTAGATTCTTTTAAAGGTCCTATAGCACTCATAAGTTCTCAGGCTTCAGACTTGGCCCAGCTATGAAGATTCAATCAACATACTTTATTTGCCTTGCTGACTATCTTTTAAAAGTAATATTGAAACATGATCAGGTAAATGTAGCCAAATAAGTAATAATAATGACACCCAGTTCAAGAGATGGATGATTCTTATTGGTTAAGATCACGTCATTATGTACTAATACTTATGAAAGCAAAGCAGTAATGTAGTTCAGGCAAATAAAGAATGGAAGTTTCGTAACTACATATTACACTGGTGGTAACATAGGCAGACCTCACATGTACCGTTTGCTTGAAAAACGTTCCAGCTACTTTGTCTAACTTAGGAAATTGATTGATGGTGACTTCTACCTTAAGTGGTAGAAAACACACCTATTGTGGCGATGGATAGGACAGCTATAGGGGATATGGAGGAGGCTGTTATTTTTTTGATGGGTGTAATTTCACCAATTTGTTGATAATTTATAGAAAGTAGATCATTGCATTTAATTCAAATGCATATTTTAAAAACTGTGTTGTCATGGGCTAAATTGGACCATGTTAGATTCTTCTACAGATCATTTAGCACACATAAGTTCCCAGGCTTAAGACTTGGCTAAGCAATAAGATTCAATCAAAATGTTTTATTTGCCTTGCTGACTATCTTTTAAAAGTAATATCGAGACATGATTAGGTAAATTTAGCCAAATAAGTAATGATAATGACACCCAGTCCATGAGATGGATTGGTCCTATTAATTAAGACCACGTCATTATGTACTAATACTTATGAAAACAAAGAAGTAGTGTAGTTCAGGCAAATAAAGAATAAAAGTTTCGGAACTACATACCACACCGGTTGTAAAAACGGCAGACCTCACATTTACAGTTTGCTTGACACTTTCCAGCAGCTTTGTCTAACTTAGCAAATTGATTGACGGTGACTTCTACCTTAAGTGGTAGAAAACACACCTATTGTGGTGATGGATAGGACAGCTATAGGGGATATGGAGGAGGCTGTTATTTTTTGATAGGTGTAATTTCACCAATATGCTCATAATTTATGGAAAGTAGATTATTGCATTTAATTCTAATGCATATTTTGAAACTGTGTTGTCATGGGCCAAATTTAACCATGTTAGATTCTTCTACAGGTCCTTTAGCACACATAGGTTCCCAGGCTTCAGACTTGGCTAAGCATTAAGATTTAATCAACACGCTTTATTTGCCTTGCTGACTATCCTTTAAAAGTAATATCAAGACATGATTAGGTAATTGTAGCCAAATAAGTAACGATAATGACACCCAGTCCAAGAGTTGGATGGGTCATATTGGTTAAGACCACATCATTATGTACTAATACCTATGAAAACAAAGAAGTAATGTAGTTCAGGCAAATAAAGAATAAAAGTTTTGGAACTACATACTACACTGGTTGTAAAACAGGCAGACCTCACATTTACAGTTTGCTTGAAAACTTTCCAGCTGCATTGTCTAAATTAGCAAATTAATTGACTGTGACTTCTACCTTAAGTGGTAAAAAACACACCTATTGTGGCAATGGATAGGACTGCTATAGGGAATATGAAGGAGGCTGTTATTTTTTTGATAGGATAAATTTTATCAATTTGATCATAACTTATGGAAAGTAGATAAATGCATTTAATTCTAATGCATATTTTGAAACTGTGTTGTCATGGGCCAAATTTAACCATGTTAGATTCTTCTACAGGTCCTTTAGCACACATAAGATCCCAGGCTTCAGACTTGGCTAAGCAATAAGATTTAATCAGCACGCTTTATTTGCCTTGCTGACTATCTTTTAAAAGTAATATCGAGACATGATTAGGTAAATTTAGCCAAATAAGTAATGTTAATGACACCCAGTCCAAGAGATGGATTGGTCCTATTGGTTAAGACCACGTCATTATGTACTAATACCTATGAAAACAAAGAAGTAGTGTAGTTCAGGCAAATGAAGAATAAAAGTTTCGGAACTACATACTACACCGGTTGTAAAATAGGCAGACCTCACATTTACAGTTTGCTTGAAAACTTTGCAGCTGTATTGTCTAAATTAGCAAGTTGATTGACGGTGACTTCTATCTTAAGTAGTAGAAAACACACCTATCGTGGCGATGGATAGGACAGCTATAGGGGATATGGAGGAGGCTGTTATTTTTTTGATAGGTGTAATTTCACCAATTTGTTGATACTTTATGGAAAGTAGAATAGTGCATTTAATTCTAATGTATATTTTGAAACTGTGTTGTCATGGGCCAAATTTGACCATGTTAGATTCTTTTAAAGGTCCTATAGCACTCATAAGTTCTCAGGCTTCAGACTTGGCCCAGCTATGAAGATTCAATCAACATACTTTATTTGCCTTGCTGACTATCTTTTAAAAGTAATATTGAAACATGATCAGGTAAATGTAGCCAAATAAGTAATAATAATGACACCCAGTTCAAGAGATGGATGATTCTTATTGGTTAAGATCACGTCATTATGTACTAATACTTATGAAAGCAAAGCAGTAATGTAGTTCAGGCAAATAAAGAATGGAAGTTTCGTAACTACATATTACACTGGTGGTAACATAGGCAGACCTCACATGTACCGTTTGCTTGAAAAACGTTCCAGCTACTTTGTCTAACTTAGGAAATTGATTGATGGTGACTTCTACCTTAAGTGGTAGAAAACACACCTATTGTGGCGATGGATAGGACAGCTATAGGGGATATGGAGGAGGCTGTTATTTTTTTGATGGGTGTAATTTCACCAATTTGTTGATAATTTATAGAAAGTAGATCATTGCATTTAATTCAAATGCATATTTTAAAAACTGTGTTGTCATGGGCTAAATTGGACCATGTTAGATTCTTCTACAGATCATTTAGCACACATAAGTTCCCAGGCTTAAGACTTGGCTAAGCAATAAGATTCAATCAAAATGTTTTATTTGCCTTGCTGACTATCTTTTAAAAGTAATATCGAGACATGATTAGGTAAATTTAGCCAAATAAGTAATGTTAATGACACCCAGTCCATGAGATGGATTGGTCCTATTGGTTTAGACCACGTCATTATGTACTAATACTTATGATAACAAAGAAGTAGTGTAGTTCAGGCAAATAAAGAATAAAAGTTTCGGAACTACATACTACACCGGTTGTAAAATAGGCAGACCTCACATTTACAGTTTGATTGAAAACTTTGCAGCTGCATTGTCTAAATTAGCAAATTGATTGACGGTGACTTCTACCTTAAGTGGTAGAAAACACACTTATTGAGGTGATGGATAGGACAGCTATAGGGGATATAGAGGAGGCTGTTATTTTTTTAATAGGTGTAATTTCACCAATATTCTCATAATTTATGGAAAGTAGATCAGTGCATTTAATTCTAATGCATATTTTGAAACTGTGTTGTCATGGGCCAAATTTTACCATGTTAGATTCTTCTACAGGTCCTTTAGCACACATAAATTTCCAGGCTTCAGACTTGGCTAAGCAATAAGATTTAATCAACACGCTTTATTTGCCTTGCTGACTATCTTTTAAAAGTAATATCGAGGCATGATTAGGTAAATTTAGCCAAATAAGTAATGTTAATGACACCCAGGCCATGAGATGGATTGGTCCTATTGGTTAAGACCACGTCATTATGTACTAATACTTATGAAAACAAAGAAGTAGTGTAGTTCAGGCAAATAAAGAATAAAAGTTTCATAACTACATACTATACCGGTTGTAAAATAGGCAGACCTCACATTTACAGTTTGCTTGAAAACTTTGCAGCAGCTTTGTCTAACTTAGCAAATTGATTGACGGTGACTTCTACCTTAAGTGGTAGAAAACACACCTATTGTGGTGATAGATAGGACAGCTATAGGGGATATGGAGGAGGCTGTTATTTTTTTGATAGGTGTAATTTCACCAATATGCTCATAATTTATGGAAAGTAGATCAGTTCATTTAATTCTAATGCATATTTTGAAACTGTGTTGTCATGGGGTAAATTTGACCATGTTAGATTCTTCTACAGGTCCTTTAGCACACATAAGTTCCCAGGCTTCAGACTTGGCTAAGCAATAGATTCAATCAAAACGCTTTATTTGCTTTGCTGACTATCTTTTAAATGTAATATCGAGACATGATTGAGTAAATTTAGCCAAATAAGTAATGATAATGACACCCAGTCCATGAGATGGATTGGTCCTATTGGTTAAGACCACGTCATTATGTACTAATACTTATGAAAACAAAGAAGTAGTGTAGTTCAGGCAAATAAAGAATAAAAGTTTCAGAACTACATACCACACCGGTGGTAAAAAAGGCAGACCTCATATTTACAGTTTGCTGGACACTTTCCAGCAGCTTTGTCTAACTTAGCAAATTGATTGACGGTGACTTCTACCTTAAGTGGTAGAAAACACACCTATTGTGGTGATGGATAGGTCAGCTATAGGGGATATGAAGCAGGCTGTTATTTTTTTGATAGGAGAAATTTTATCAATTTGATCATAATTTATGGAAAGTAGATCAGTGCATTTAATTCTAATGCATATTTTGAAACTGTGTTGTCATGGGCCAAATTTTACCATGTTAGATTCTTCTACAGGTCCTTTAGCACACATAAATTTCCAGGCTTCAGACTTGGCTAAGCAATAAGATTTAATCAACACGCTTTATTTGCCTTGCTGACTATCTTTTAAAAGTAATATCGAGGCATGATTAGGTAAATTTAGCCAAATAAGTAATGTTAATGACACCCAGGCCATGAGATGGATTGGTCCTATTGGTTAAGACCACGTCATTATGTACTAATACTTATGAAAACAAAGAAGTAGTGTAGTTCAGGCAAATAAAGAATAAAAGTTTCATAACTACATACTATACCGGTTGTAAAATAGGCAGACCTCACATTTACAGTTTGCTTGAAAACTTTGCAGCAGCTTTGTCTAACTTAGCAAATTGATTGACGGTGACTTCTACCTTAAGTGGTAGAAAACACACCTATTGTGGTGATAGATAGGACAGCTATAGGGGATATGGAGGAGGCTGTTATTTTTTTGATAGGTGTAATTTCACCAATATGCTCATAATTTATGGAAAGTAGATCAGTTCATTTAATTCTAATGCATATTTTGAAACTGTGTTGTCATGGGGTAAATTTGACCATGTTAGATTCTTCTACAGGTCCTTTAGCACACATAAGTTCCCAGGCTTCAGACTTGGCTAAGCAATAGATTCAATCAAAACGCTTTATTTGCTTTGCTGACTATCTTTTAAATGTAATATCGAGACATGATTGAGTAAATTTAGCCAAATAAGTAATGATAATGACACCCAGTCCATGAGATGGATTGGTCCTATTGGTTAAGACCACGTCATTATGTACTAATACTTATGAAAACAAAGAAGTAGTGTAGTTCAGGCAAATAAAGAATAAAAGTTTCAGAACTACATACCACACCGGTGGTAAAAAAGGCAGACCTCATATTTACAGTTTGCTGGACACTTTCCAGCAGCTTTGTCTAACTTAGCAAATTGATTGACGGTGACTTCTACCTTAAGTGGTAGAAAACACACCTATTGTGGTGATGGATAGGTCAGCTATAGGGGATATGAAGCAGGCTGTTATTTTTTTGATAGGAGAAATTTTATCAATTTGATCATAATTTATGGAAAGTAGATCAATGCATTTATTTCTAATGCATATTTTGAAACTGTGTTGTCATGGGCCAAATTTAACCATGTTAGATTCTTCTACAGGTCCTTTAGCACACATAAGTTCCCAGGCTTCAGACTTGGCTAAGCAATAAGATTAAATCAGCACGCTTTATTTGCTTTGCTGACTATCTTCTAAAAGTAATATCGAGACATGATTAGGTAAATTTAGCCAAATAAGTAATGTTAATGACACCCAGTCCAAGAGATGGATTTGTCCTATTGGTTAAGACCACGTCATTATGTACTATTACCTATGAAAACAAAGAAGTAGTGTAGTTCAGGCAAATAAAGAATAAAAGTTTTGGAACTACATACTACACCGGTTGTAAAATAGGCAGACCTCACATTTACAGTTTGCTTGAAAACTTTGCAGCTGCATTGTCTAAATTAGCAAATTAATTGACGGTGACTTCTACCTTAAGTGGTAGAAAACACACTTATTGAGGTGATGGATAGGACAGCTATATTGGATATAGAGGAGGCTGTTATTTTTTAATAGGTGTAATTTCACCAATATTCTCATAATTTATGGAAAGTAGATCAGTGCATTTAATTCTAAGAAGTAGTGTAGTTCAGGCAAATAAAGAATAAAAGTTTCGGAACTACATACTACACCGGTTGTAAAATAGGCAGACCTTACATTTACAGTTTGCTTGAAAACTTTCCAGCTGCATTGTCTAAATTAGCAAATTGATTGATGGTGACTTCAAACTTAATTGGTAGAAAACACACCTATTATTTGCAAAGGATTGGACAGCTATAGGGGATATAAAGGAGGCTGTTATTTTTTGGATGGGTGTAATTTCACCAATTTGTTGATAATTTATGTAAAGTAGATCAGTGCATTTAATTCAAATGCATATTTTAAAAACTATGTTGTCATGGGCCAAATTGGACCATGTTACATTCTTCTACAGGTCGTTTAGCACTAGAGTTGAGCGCGGTTCGTGGTTCGTGGTTCTCCAGTTCTAGGCTCGAGTAATTTTGGGGCCTGTTCTAGATCGAACTAGAACTCGAGCTTTTTGCAAAAGCTCGATAGTTCTAGAAACGTTCGAGAACGGTTCTAGCAGCAAAAAAACAGCTAAATCATAGCTTGGTTTCTGCTGTAATAGTGTAAGTCACTCTGTGAATCACACTATTATGACATTTCAGTGTATAGTGTGCGTGAACAGCGCCTTCAGATCACTGCTGTTTCTATAATGGCGATCGCCATTTTTTTTTTTTCTTGTCTTCCTTCCCTAAGCGCGCGCGTCTTGTGGGGCGGGCCAGCATGTCAGCCAATCCCAGACACACACAGCTAAGTGGACTTTGAGCCAGAGAAGCAACAGCATGTGTGATAGGATGTCCATGTCACATGTCCCTGCATTATAAAAACGGACATTTTCTTCCAGGACGCCATTATCTGCCTTCTGCGTCTTTGGTGTCAGACATCACTGTCGCAGCTCCGTCCTCCTCCTGAGTCCTATCGCCGATACAGCTGTATGCGCTGCATACACAGCGTTAGACAGCTTAGGGAGAGCACTTTATAGCAGTCCTTTTAAGGGCTAAAATCCGGCAGGGTCAGAGAGCCATAGGTGACAGGTCCTGCAAACAGCAACAGCGTCTGTGTAGCCAAGGTCAGGGATTTCCTCCCTGCATTTCACCATTAGGAGGGAATAGAAAGGCAGGCTTCCATTCCTCTACCCAGAGCACCACAATCCTGCCATTGTACCCTCTTGTCCTCTGCACACTCCAACTCATTATAACTAAGCCATTATACTAGCAAACACTCAGTGTACCTAGTGGCATCCTATATGTGGCTATTGTACTTTTGTCTATTCACACTATTGGAACGATATTTGCAGCACGTCTGCCTGCATTGCACACTCAAACTTTTTTAAACTCAGCCATTATACTAGCAAACACTCAGTGTACCTATTGGCATCCTAAACGTGGCTATTGTACTTTTGTCTATTCACACTATTGGAACGATATTTGCAGCACGTCTGCCTGCATTGCACACTCAAACTTTTTTAAACTCAGCCATTATACTAGCAAACACTCATTGTACCTATTGGCATCCTAAACGTGGCTATTGTACTTTTGTCTATTCACACTATTGGAACGATATTTGCAGCACGTCTGCCTGCATTGCACACTCAAACTTTTTTAAACTCAGCCATTATACTAGCAAACACTCAGTGTACCTATTGGCATCCTAAACGTGGCTATTGTACTTTTGTCTATTCACACTATTGTAAACATATTTGCAGCACGTCTGCCTGCATTGCACACTCAAACTTTTTTAAACTCAGCCATTATACTAGCAAACACTCAGTGTACCTATTGGCATCCTAAACGTGGCTATTGTACTTTTGTCTATTCACACTATTGTAAACATATTTGCAGCACGTCTGCCTGCATTGCACACTCAAACTTTTTTAAACTCAGCCATTATACTAGCAAACACTCATTGTACCTATTGGCATCCTAAACGTGGCTATTGTACTTTTGTCTATTCACACTATTGGAACGATATTTGCAGCACGTCTGCCTGCATTGCACACTCAAACTTTTTTAAACTCAGCCATTATACTAGCAAACACTCAGTGTACCTAGTGGCATCCTAAACGTGGCTATTGTACTTTTGTCTATTCACACTATTGTAAACATATTTGCAGCACGTCTGCCTGCATTGCACACTCAAACTTTTTTAAACTCAGCCATTATACTAGCAAACACTCAGTGTACCTATTGGCATCCTTAACGTGGCTATTGTACTTTTGTCTATTCACACAACTGCAAATCTATGTGCAGCACCTCTGCATGACAACCTCCTGCTCTGTTTTTAATAAGCTATAATGATAGCACAAAATACTGCCATTTAGTGGCATCATAGAACTGGCTGTTGTATTCCATTAGTGCCCCACTGGTGACAAGCTATTTCTAGCACCTCTACATCAAACCCTCATGCACATTTTGCTACGCTAATGTTATAGCAAACTCATGGAATTCATTGCTGCATTTCATAATTCGGAGGGATAGAAAGTCAGGCTTCCTTTAGCTTTTCCTTCTGTTCATAGACAGCATCTCCAAGAGCAATTTCCCCTCCACGTCTAAGTGTGGAGAGGCAGCTAGTGCGCATGCGTGTGCCGATGTACCCCAGCTGCAGCATAATTACAGTGTTTCGCGTAGTGAGTATACTCAGCCTGACTGTGTTATTCCTGATGCTAAGTCTTCTTTTCGGGATACAGCGCATGCTCCCACACTAAGTGTGAAAAGCCTCTTTGCACAGGTGCTTGCATTCCGTGCCGGGTCTAAGTCCTGTTTTGTGCCTAGACACCATGCTAAAGCTGATAGTCTTTTTTCAGAGACTGTATTTCATGCTACTGAGCATGCTCAGGCACTTCCTGCATCTGAGACTAGGTCCGGTAATGAACTCTTTGGCCCTGGCCCTGATGTGGGGGTCCCATATAGACCACAGGGCATCAGGTGTCCTCCCAAATGGCTTGCAGAGGCCCACACCTATGACTTCGTCACCGCATTATTGATGGTCAGACGATGACTGGTGAGGTGTTTGGGTCATGGCAGCCATGAGGTCATCATTGAAGTTGCATTTCCAAATAGGACAGTAGTTATGCCACTCATGACGTGTCACTCTACTTTTGTCTCCAGGAGGTGCATTGTGGTTCACCCTGGTTTGGGGCGGACCCAGGTTATAAAAGGGGCTGGAGCCAACAAGGAGGTGCGCAGTCTTCTATTATGCTCCGAAAGAGCACACCTCCATGTGTTGAACCCATTGCGGCTTTAGGCCAGAGGTAGGCAGGGATAGGGTGGTGGATGCAGGCCACCACCACAGTTGGTAACGCAGAACGGTTAAGACCAGCTCCTGTCCTACCAGTCCTGCTTGTGCAGCCCAGTGGCATTAACAGGCCTGCTGCTGCTGATGCGTCTGCTGTCCACAGGTGTGGCCCCTACGCACACGGTCAGCGTACTCAATGGCCCCTGTGTTGTTAACAGTGAGTTCCTGGGCTGGGTGGGCATGTGGACCCTGTGACGCTAACAGGGCTCACAGTCTCCAGATCCGAATGGCGTCTAACTCGGTTCAGGCTACTATTAGTTTCATAGCCACACAGCTCTGTATCCTCCACCAAACCTTCCAGTTGCCAACCTCTCCTTTTCCAACTGGTAGCACGGTGGACACTGACTGCTGATGGGGATATATACCTTTCTCTTTCTTTTCTTATTAATTTTCGTTATATAGCGGTCACAGATTATATACCACTTTATCCAAATCTGCCAGTCCCACTGTAACAGATGGTGTTTCTTCAGCAAATGTTACAGTTGCTTAACCACCAAATCCACGGACGAAAACTTTTTTCCCCTTTCCAACACACCTGTTCCCCTTTCCAACAGCATCTGTCCTTTTTCAACTCATTTTGGTATATGACCAAAAGTGCAACTGTGCAGGGACACCGTACTCAACGCCATCTCAGCACAGCAGCCATCCCTCGGTCCCTCCGATGTGGACAAGTAAAAGACCATTTCCTCCTATCCATGACAAAGCGTTGTGATTCACTCTGTGCAGCACTGGTGTTTAGTGGAAAAGTAGATCTAAGATTGCGTACCACATTCTGCAGATACTCCTGTATACGTGCGTACATTTCTATGGCAGGAATTAGTTCGCAAAATTTTGTCTTGTACCGGGGATCTAACAGTGTGGCAACCCAGTATTCAGGATTACTTCAAATTCATACAATCCGAGGGTCATGTAGGTAGTGCAGCAAGAAGGCGCTCATGTGTCTTGTGCATCCAGGAGGACTAAGTCCTTGGTGTGTTGGTGGCAGAGAGGTGAGAATCGTGCCTCCTTCCTCTGCCCTCTCCCCACAACCTCGCACAACCGAAATGTGAGCAAGCTCTCACTCATCTGCTGAGTCTTCCATGCCCATCGCCAGTTCATCCTCCATTTCTTCATGGGCTCCTGCACTTTCATCAACACTTTTTGCTGATACTATGCGCCCTTGTTAATCCCTCTACCTCACCATGACTGCCGCATAGGTGCCGCTGACCATCTGGACCTCGTAGATCTTGTTATCCCTTCCGCATATGACTCCTCCTGTACTTCCTCCCCTTCCTCTTGTCCCAACACCTGACTCCGAATAATAATTACAGTGTGCTCCATCATGTAGATGACCAGAATTGTCACGCTGAGAATGACATTGCCAGTGCTAAACATCTTCGTCGACATTTGTGAACTGTGTAGCAGGGTGCATAGGTCCTTGATCTGACACCACTCCAGCAGCGTGATCTGCACCACCTCTTGATCAAGTTATCCCAGGATATATGTCATACCGTATTTCAGCAGGGCTCTGCGGTGCTGCCACACACGCTGCAACATGTGCAGATTCCAATTCCTGCGTGTCGGAACATCGCATTTCCGGCGTTTAACTGCCAGACCCTAAGACTTCCGGAGTGATGAAAGTTGTTGAGCTGCTGTGTGCGCATGATGGAAGTGAGCACATAGCGAGCGTGCACGCTGCACAAGGCCATGTAGGCCGTGATGGTGTTTTAAAAATTGCTGGAGAATTCGGTTCAACACGTGAGCCATACAAGGCACGTGTGTCACATTGCCCTGAGGATGGCCCGCAGCCAGGTTTGCATCATTGCCGCACACGGCTGTTAAGTCACCAATGGAGTCCGCTCCGTCAATTTGTACTCCGGTCGCCAGGTGACAACGTGTTCCTTTCATGAATAGTGCTGATGATGGGAGAGTAGTCGATGCCAGCGGCGCAGGTGGACGCAGGTTATGCTCACCCACTGGGCTGCATTACCTTGACAGATGCAGAATCTCTGGCTGAATGTAGCTGGTGGGTATCTCACAGATGAAATACCATCATTCAGCTACAACCAATGGGAAGACACCACACCCTTTTTTATGCCCATCCTGTCTGCAGACCACTGCCAGACATAGCTATGAACCTCTGGTTAATTTTACCCCCAGTTCAGTTTTATGATTTTGTGTGCTTGTTACCTGACTACTTTTCCTGCTTGCTGTTTATGTACCTTGTTGGCCGATCCGCATTTCACCTCTGCTTGTTTTCTGATTAAGTCCTGGCCGTCCCATTGTGTTCCTGTTCCTCAATTAATGTTTTGACCATGCCTGACTACTATTCTCTGGAATAGCGGTGTGACTCACATTTCCCATACATTTCAAAGTAAAACTTTGACCACCTGATGGCATTGAGCTCTGCTGCCAGCATAGTAAGGAGGTGTGTGGTAGTCCTTGTGCGCAGTTGCAAGGAAGGGTGGCCTGACCACACAGGGTTTGCGCCAAGGTGGAGGACCCACACGAGGTTGAAGAGGCAGAAGCAGTGTATTAACTTCTACATACAGAAGAAGGATTGAAACAACTCATGGGGACGGCAAGACTTGTACAGCAGACCCTTCTCCATCTCTCACCATAGTTTGCCAGTGCCCAGTCAGTGACATGTAATGACCCTGTCTATGCTTACTGGTCCAAGTATCTGTGTTGAAATGCACCCTGTCGCACACAGATTTTCTCAAGGAAGTGGTGATGTTGTGTGCGACATGCTGGTGTAGCGCGGGCATGCTTTTCTTGGAGAAGCAGTGGTGATTGGGCATCTGGTACTGGGGCACAGCGACAGACATAAGGTCTGTAAAATCCTGTGTGTCCACTAGGCGGAAAGGCAGCATTTCGGTAGCCAACAGCTTACAGAGGGATAGAGTCAACCTCTTAGCTTTGTCATGGGTCGCAGTAAGTGGCCTTTTATTTGACCACATCTGAGGGACAGAGATCTGGCTGCTGTGTGTAGACGGTGTTGAGTAGGGTGTCCCTGGAAAAATGCAGGTTTGTGAGGAAAGTGCAGGCGGAGACATGATGTTGCCTTCATCTTGCCTTCAGATCTGTTCATCTTGTATCATTTTTAAAAAACACAGCAAGCAAGGGTTACTCCAAGCGGAGTCTACCTTTTTTCCAAAAATTGGGCACACAGACACCCCATCAGTGGCAGCACTTGTGCCCTAGTTGCAAACAGGATGTTTTGTTTTGCATCAAGCACATTCAAAAATACGCCATAATTAACCGTCCCCAGCATGACACCGGGGTAGGTAGATAAAGTCTTTGCTGAACCATGACTTGGTCATCTTGGCTCCTTTTAAAAACAATGTAAGCAAGGGTTACTCAAAGCGGAGCCTCCCTTTTTTCCAAAAATTGTGCCCCACACACACCCACCCATTCAGTTGCAGCAGTTGTGCCATAGTTGTACACTTCACAGCTAGATTTGCATCAAGCACATTCCAAATCCACAAGCATTTACTCTCCCCAGGATGACACAGGGGTTGTAAATTCCTTCTGGATCCATGACTTGTTCATTTTGATGAACGTCAGTCTGTCCACATTGTCACTGGACAGACGCGTGCGCTTATCTGTCAGCACACACCCAGCAGCACTGAAGACACATTCAGAGACAACGCTGGCAGCTGTACACGACAAAATCTCCAAGGCGTAACTGGATAGCTCTGGCCATTTTTCTAGATTTGAAGCCCAAAATGAGCAAGGCTCTATTTGCAAAGTCATGGCATCGATGTTCATTTGTAGATACTCCTGTATCATCCTCTCCAGCCGTTGACTATGTGTCAGACTTGTTGTCTCTGGTGGCCTTGCAAAGGAGGGTCTAAAAAAATTATGAAAAGATTCCATTAAATTGCTGTTACCAGCACCAGATACGGTCCTACTGGTACGTGTAGACTGTTGAAGATGACGAGACCGTCCCATGTTTGTCAAGTTACAACTGGGTGATTCCCTCCCTGCACCTGCACGGTTGTTTGGTGGAAAAGCGGATCTAAGATCGAGTAACAGCTTCTGCTAATACTCCTGCATAAGTGCGTCCCTTTCTATGGCTGGAATTATGTCACAAAATTTGGACTTGTACCGGGGATCTAATAGTGTGGCAAGCCAGTAGTCATCATTAGTGATGAGCGAGTACTAAAAAGCTCGGGTGCTCGAAGCTCGGGCCGAGCCTCCCAAGATACTCGTGTACTCGGCCCGAGCAACGAGCCCAATGTTATCCTATGGGAGACCCGAGTATTTTTGTGAAATGACCCCCCGGCAGCATGGAGAAACCCTAAAAATGTCACAAAAGTCTCAGAAGAGTGCTCAAATGACATGGCAACAGCATGGGGAAGACCCCTTGAAGCATTTATCACTCAAAAGTCACAGCTGTGAACAATTTTGTCCGCGTTTTACGCCATTTTTACGGACTCACCAGAAAACCTTCCAAAATGACACCAAAATGAATTTTCATGGCGGAAATGTTAAGGGCACATACCCAATAGTGGGATAGAGCTGGTGTATGTTACTTTTTGAGATTAATACATGAAAGATTTTACGTAAAACATTGTGTGGCACTCCGATGTCCAAAACGCACGTTTTTTGCTTTTTACTAACGATGTCGGTCATTTTTTTTTTCATTCTATCTCCCGTCGGTCGGTCTCGCTCTGTCTGTCTCTCTCTGTCTTGTCTGTCCCCCTCTGACAGTCTGTCGGTCATTCTCCCCCCTCTCTCTTACTTACCGTTCCCCGATCTCCGGCGCGGCGCTGCACGGCTGTTCACACTGTTCCGGCGGCTTTTCCTCTTTTGAAAAAGCCGGCCGCTCATTAATCAATCTCGTATTCCCTGCTTTCCTGCTTTTCAGCGCCTATGATTGGTTGCAGTGAGACACGCCCCCGCGCTGAGTGACAGGTGTCACACTGCACCCAATCACAGCAGCCGGTGGGCGTGTGTATACTGTGCAGTAAAATAAATAAATAAATAATTAAAAAAACCGGCGTGCGGTCCCCCCCAATTTTAATACCAGCCAGATAAAGCCATACAGCTGAAGGCTGGTATTCTCAGGATGGGGAGCCCCACGTTATGGGGAGCCCCCCACCCTAACAATATCAGTCAGCAGCTGCCCAGAATTGCCGCATACATTATATGCGACAGTTCTGGGACTGTACCCGGCTCTTCCCGATTTACCCTAGTGCGTTGGCAAATCGGGGTCATAAGGAGTTAATGGCAGCCCATAGCTGCCACTAAATCCTAGATTAATCATGTCAGGCGTCTCCCCAAGATTCCTTCCATGATTAATCTGTAAATTACAGTTAAAAAACACACACACCCGAAAAATCCTTTATTAGAAATAAAAAACACTAACAAAGTCCCTCATTACCAATTTATTAACCCCGACAAACCCTCCATGTCCGGCGTACTCCACAGTCCTCCAGCGTCGCATCCAGCTCTGCTGCATGCAGGTGACAGGAGCTGCAGAATACACTGCCGCTCCGGTCACCTCCACGCAGCTAATGAGATGAGTAGCGCGATCAGCTGAGCTGTCACTGAGGTTACCTGGATCCAGCGGTGGATGCAGCGGTGGCCGCGGGTAACCTCAGTGACAGCTCAGCTGATCGCGCTACTCACCGCCGCTCCAGTCAGCTCCATGCACCAACTGAGGTGAGTATAGCGATCAGCTGCTGTCACTGAGGTTAATCGCGGCCACCGCTGGATCCAGCGGTGGCCGGGAGTTACCTGACTGACAGCAGCTGATCGCGCTATTCCCTTCATTAGCTGCGTGGAGGTGACCGGAGCGGCGGTGTATTCTGCAGCTCCTGTCACCTCCATGCAGCAGAGCTGGACTCGACGCTGGAGGACTGTGGAGTACTCCGGACATGGAGGGTTTGTCGGGGTTAATAAATTGGTAATGAGGGACTTTGTTAGTGTTTTTTATTTCTAATAAATGATTTTTCGGGTGTGTGTGTGTTTTTTAACTGTAATTTACAGATTAATCATGGAAGGAATCTCGGGGAGACGCCTGACATGATTAATCTAGGATTTAGTGGCAGCTATGGGCTGCCATTAACTCCTTATTACCCCGATTTGCCAACGCACTAGGGTAAATCGGGAAGAGCCGGGTACAGTCCCAGAACTGTCGCATATAATGTATGCGGCAATTCTGGCCAGCTGCTGACTGATATTGTTAGGGTGGGGGGCTCCCCATAACGTGGGGCTCCCCATCCTGAGAATACCAGCCTTCAGCTGTATGGCTTTATCTGGCTGGTATTAAAATTGGGGGGACCGCACGCCGTTTTTTTTAATTATTTATTTATTTATTTTACTGCACAGTATAGACACGCCCACCGGCTGCTGTGATTGGGTGCAGTGTGACACCTGTCACTCAGCGTGGGGGCGTGTCTCACTGCAACCAATCATAGGCGCCTGTGGGCGTGGAAAGCAGGGAATATGAGATGGCTGTGTACAGAGCACAGCGTGCCAGCCGGTATAAAGGCTCGGTCACGCTGTGCGGGCCGGCCAATCACTGCAATTCCACAACTAACAGGGCTGTGGCATTGCAGTGGTCTGCCAGCCAATCCCTGCATGAGGGCTGGCTCTCAAAAGAGCGCCAACATGCAGGGATGACGACCACGAGTAAAGCACGAGTATTGCAAAATTACTCGGTACCCGCCGAGTAGCCCGAGTACAGTGATACTCGTGCGAGTACCGAGTAGTTACAAGCATGCTCGCTCATCACTAGTCATCATCACTTCTAATTTTGACAATACGAGGGTCATGTTGGAGGTAGTGCAACAAGAAGGCACTCATGTGTCTTGCGCAGCCATGCGGACCATGTCCACGCTGTGTTTGTGGCATAGAGGTGCTAACCATTCTTTCTTCCTCTGACATCTCCCCCCAACCTCTTTCAACTGAAATTTGACCAGGGTCTCCCTCATCCGCTGAGTCTTCCATGTCCATGGACAGTTCGTCCTCCATTTCTTCATGTTCTCCTGCACCTTGCTCAACATTTCGCCTGCTACCATGCGCCCTTGTTGATCCCTGTCCCCCATGGTCCCATGCCTGCCGCGTTGGTGATGATGAACGTCTGGACCTTGGTGATGTTGTTGTGTCTTGCGCATATGAATCCTCCTGTAGTTCCTCCCCTTCCTGTTGTCCCACCCCCTGACTCCGAATAGTGTTTAGCGTGTGCTCCAGCATGTAAATGAGTGGAATCGTCATGCTGATAATGGCATTGTCAGCGCTAAACATATTCGTCGCCATTTCGAAACTGTGCAGAAGGGTGCCTAGGTCCTTGATCTGAGACCACTCCATCAGGGTGATCTGCCCCACCTCTGCATCTCGTTGGCCCAGGCTATACGTCATGACGTATTGCACCAGGGCTCTGCGGTGCTGCCACAGTCGCTGTAACATGTGGAGAGTTGAATTCCAGCGTGTCGCCACATCGCATTTCAGGCGATGAACCGGCAGGCCGAAAGACTTCTGGAGCGATGCAAGTCGCTCAGCTGCGGCGCTTGAACGGCGGAAGTGAGCAGACAGTTTTCGTGCCCTGTTCAGAAGGCCATCTAGGCCGGGATAGTGTGTTAAAAATTGCTGGACGACAAGGTTCAACACGTGAGCCATACAAGGTACGTGTGTCACCTTGCCCAGGCGAAGGGCCGCACCCAGGTTTGAAGCATTGTCGCACACGGCCTTACCAGGCTGCAGGTTGAGTGGAGACAACCATTTATTAAACTCGGACCGCAGAGCTGACCACAACTCCTCAGCTGTGTGACTCTTATTCCCAAGACATGTCAAGCTAAAGACCGCCTGATGCCGTTGCGCTCTGCTGCCAGCATAGTAATGAGGGGTGCGTGATTCCTTCTGCGCAGTGAGAACGCTGGTGGCCTGACCAGGCAGGCTTGGGGCGGAGGTGGAGGACCCAGATGAGGTGGAGGATGCAGAAGCAGTGGCGGAACTTGGACAGACAGAGGATTGACACACAAGTCGTGGGGACGGCAAGACTTGTGCAGCAGACCCTTCACCATCTATCACCATAGTTACCCAGTGGCCAGTCAGCGACATGTAACGTCCCTGTCCATGCTTACTGGTCCAAGTATCGGTGGTGAAATGCACCCGTTCACACACAGAGTTTCTCAAGGAAGCGGTGATGTTGTGTGTGACATGCTGGTGTAGCGCGGGCACACCTTTCTTAGAGAAGTAGTGGTGACTAGGCATCTGATACTGGGGCACAGCGACAGACATAAGGTCTCTAAAATCCTGTGTGTCCACTAGGCGGAAAGGCAGCATTTCGGTAGCCAACAGCTTACAGAGGGATAGAGTCAACCTCTTAGCTTTGTCATGGGTCGGAGGAAGTGGCCTTTTATTTGACCACATCTGAGGGACAGAGATCTGGCTGCTGTGTGTAGACGGTGTTGAGTAGGGTGTCCCTGGAAAAATGCAGGTTTGTGAGGAAAGTGCAGGCGGAGACATGATGTTGTCTTCATCCAACGTTGGTGCTATCGATGTTTGAGAGAGCTGTACACAATCACTTGTTTCCCCTTCCAAACCAACTGACGACCTACCAAGCAAACTGCCTGTTGCGGTTACAGTGGTGGAAGTTGTGGGTGGAAAAACAGGTGTGACAGCTGTCCCCACAGTCCTAGAAGATGACGAGCGCGCGGATGCACTGGAAGGGGCAGGCGGTGGATGGTTGGCTCCGCTAGGCCGCATTGCAGCACGGTGAGCTTCCCACCAGGCCATATGATATTTATTCATGTGACGATTCATGGAAGAAGTTGTCAAACTGCTGAGGTTTTGACCTCTAGTAAGATAACCATGCCAAATGTTACAGATCACATAATTTGGTCGATCTTTTTTTATGTCAAAAAAGGACCAGGCTAGGCAAGGCTTAGAGGCCATGCGACCTGTTGATCCACCCCGAATAATGCTCAGAGGCAGAGTGGTGGCTGAGGATGCAGTTGTAGACGTGCTACCAGTGCTCCGACTGTGTCCAGGAAGGCGCAAGGTTACTTCGACGTCGGTTGCATCCTCCTCCACCGCCTCTGTTGACCTCCTCGAGTGTCTGACTGTGGGTTGACAGTAGGTGGGATCTAGAACTTCATCATCAATTGTTGTGTTTGCACTCCCCTCCACCTCAGACCAAGCCTCTTCTTGCCCTGACCGAATATTTAAGTTGTCATCCCAATCGGGTATCTGCGTCTCATCTTCATCAGTATGTTCCTCATTGTCTATAACCACAGTTGTTGGAAAGGCAGCATTTTGGTAGCCAACAGTTTGCAGATGATGAAAGTCAACCTCCAAGCCATGTCATGCCCTTCTAAAAGCATGTAAAACACAGCGAGGGGACTCCAACCACAGTCTCCCTCGTTGCCACTAACTGGGCCACACACACCCCACTTGACTGGCATCGGTTGAGCCCCCTTTTGAAAAAGAAAAAGATGCTTTGCATGAAGCACTCTCAAAAATACGCGTGCCATTCCCGTCCCCTGGCTGACCCAGGGGAAGAAAAGTCCTCTGAGAGCCATGACTTGTTCATCTTGGTTCTTTTAGAGACACAGCGAGGGGACTCCAACCACAGTCTCCCTCGTTTCCACTAACTGGGCCACACACACCCCACTTGACTGGCATCGGTTGAGCCCCCTTTTGAAAAAGAAAAAGATGCTTTGCATGAAGCACTCTCAAAAATACGCGTGCCTTTCCCGTCCCCTGGCTGACCCAGGGGAAAAAAAGTCATCTGAGAGCCATGATTTGTTCATTTTGGTTCTTTTAGAAACACAGCGAGGGGACTCCAACCACAGTCTCCCTCATTGCCACTAATTGGGCCACACACACCCCACTTGACTGACATCAGTTGATGCCCCTTTTCAAAATGAAAAAGATGCTTTGCATGAAGCACTCTCAAAAATACGCGTGCCTTTCCCGTCCCCTGGCTGACCCAGGGGAAGAAAAGTCCTCAGAGCCATGACTTGTTCATCTTGGTTCTTTTAGAAACACAGCGAGGGGACTCCAACCACAGTCTCCCTCGTTGCCACTAACTGGGCCACACACACCCCACTTGACTGGCATCGGTTGAGCCCCCTTTTGAAAAAGAAAAAGATGCTTTGCATGAAGCACTCTCAAAAATACGCGTGCCTTTCCCGTCCCCTGGCTGACCCAGGGGAAGAAAAGTCCTCTGAGAGCCATGACTTGTTCATCTTGGTTCTTTTAGAGACACAGCGAGGGGACTCCAACCACAGTCTCCCTCGTTTCCACTAACTGGGCCACACACACCCCACTTGACTGGCATCGGTTGAGCCCCCTTTTGAAAAAGAAAAAGATGCTTTGCATGAAGCACTCTCAAAAATACGCGTGCCTTTCCCGTCCCCTGGCTGACCCAGGGGAAGAAAAGTCATCTGAGAGCCATGATTTGTTCATTTTGGTTCTTTTAGAAACACAGCGAGGGGACTCCAACCACAGTCTCCCTCGTTGCCACTAATTGGGCCACACACACCCCACTTGACTGACATCAGTTGATGCCCCTTTTCAAAATGAAAAAGATGCTTTGCATGAAGCACTCTCAAAAATACGCGTGCCTTTCCCGTCCCCTGGCTGACCCAGGGGAAGAAAAGTCCTCAGAGCCATGACTTGTTCATCTTGGTTCTTTTAGAAACACAGCGAGGGGACTCCAACCACAGTCTCCCTCGTTGCCACTAACTGGGCCACACACACCCCACTTGACTGGCATCGGTTGAGCCCCCTTTTGAAAAAGAAAAAGATGCTTTGCATGAAGCACTATCAAAAATTCGCGTGCCTTTCCCGTCCCCTGGCTGACCCAGGGGAAGAAAAGTCATCTGAGAGCCATGATTTGTTCATTTTGATTCTTTTAGAAACACAGCGAGGGGACTCCAACCACAGTCTCCCTCGTTGCCACTAATTGGGCCACACACACCCTACTTGACTGACATCAGTTGATGCCCCTTTTCAAAATGAAAAAGATGCTTTGCATGAAGCACTCTCAAAAATACGCGTGCCTTTCCCGTCCCCTGGCTGACCCAGGGGAAGAAAAGTCCTCAGAGCCATGACTTGTTCATCTTGGTTCTTTTAGAAACACAGCGAGGGGACTCCAACCACAGTCTCCCTCGTTGCCACTAACTGGGCCACACACACCCCACTTGACTGGCATCGGTTGAGCCCCCTTTTGAAAAAGAAAAAGATGCTTTGCATGAAGCACTCTCAAAAATACGCGTGCCTTTCCCGTCCCCTGGCTGACCCAGGGGAAGAAAAGTCATCTGAGAGCCATGATTTGTTCATTTTGGTTCTTTTAGAAACACAGCGAGGGGACTCCAACCACAGTCTCCCTCGTTGCCACTAATTGGGCCACACACACCCCACTTGACTGACATCAGTTGATGCCCCTTTTCAAAATGAAAAAGATGCTTTGCATGAAGCACTCTCAAAAATACGCGTGCCTTTCCCGTCCCCTGGCTGACCCAGGGGAAGAAAAGTCCTCAGAGCCATGACTTGTTCATCTTGGTTCTTTTAGAAACACAGCGAGGGGACTCCAACCACAGTCTCCCTCGTTGCCACTAACTGGGCCACACACACCCCACTTGACTGGCATCGGTTGAGCCCCCTTTTGAAAAAGAAAAAGATGCTTTGCATGAAGCACTCTCAAAAATACGCGTGCCTTTCCCGTCCCCTGGCTGACCCAGGGGAAGAAAAGTCACCTGAGAGCCATGATTTGTTCATTTTGGTTCTTTTAGAAACACAGCGAGGGGACTCCAACCACAGTCTCCCTCGTTGCCACTAATTGGGCCACACACACCCCACTTGACTGACATCAGTTGATGCCCCTTTTCAAAATGAAAAAGATGCTTTGCATGAAGCACTCTCAAAAATACGCGTGCCTTTCCCGTCCCCTGGCTGACCCACGGGAAGAAAAGTCCTCAGAGCCATGACTTGTTCATCTTGGTTCTATTAGAAACACAGCGAGGGGAATCCAACCACAGTCTCCCTCGTTGCCACTAACTGGGCCACACACACCCCACTTGACTGGCATCGGTTGAGCCCCCTTTTGAAAAAGAAAAAGATGCTTTGCATGAAGCACTCTCAAAAATACGCGTGCCTTTCCCGTCCCCTGGCTGACCCAGGGGAAGAAAAGTCCTCAGAGCCATGACTTGTTCATCTTGGTTCTTTTAGAAACACTGCGAGGGGACTCCAACCACAGTCTCCCTCGTTGCCACTAACTGGGCCACACACACCCCACTTGACTGGCATCGGTTGAGCCCCCTTTTGAAAAAGAAAAAGATGTTTTGCATGAAGCACTCTCAAAAATACGCGTGCCTTTCCCGTCCCCTGGCTGACCCAGGGGAAGAAAAGTCCTCTGAGAGCCATGACTTGTTCATCTTGGTTCTTTTAGAGACAGAGCGAGGGGACTCCAACCACAGTCTCCCCCGTTGCCACTAACTGGGCCACACACACCCCACTTGACTGGCATCGGTTGAGCCCCCTTTTGAAAAAGAAAAAGATGCTTTGCATGAAGCACTCTCAAAAATACGCGTGCCTTTCCCATCCCCTGGCTGACCCAGGGGAAGAAAAGTCCTCTGAGAGCCATGACTTGTTCATCTTGGTTCTTTTAGAGACACAGCGAGGGGACTCCAACCACAGTCTCCCTCGTTGCCACTAACTGGGCCACACACACCCCACTTGACTGGCATCGGTTGAGCCCCCTTTTGAAAAAGAAAAAGATGCTTTGCATGAAGCACTCTCAAAAATACGCGTGCCTTTCCCGTCCCCTGGCTGACCCAGGGGAAGAAAAGTCCTCTGAGAGCCATGACTTGTTCATCTTGGTTCTTTTAGAGACACAGCGAGGGGACTCCAACCACAGTCTCCCTCGTTTCCACTAACTGGGCCACACACACCCCACTTGACTGGCATCGGTTGAGCCCCCTTTTGAAAAAGAAAAAGATGCTTTGCATGAAGCACTCTCAAAAATACGCGTGCCTTTCCCATCCCCTGGCTGACCCAGGGGAAGAAAAGTCCTCTGAGAGCCATGACTTGTTCATCTTGGTTCTTTTAGAGACACAGCGAGGGGACTCCAACCACAGTCTCCCTCGTTGCCACTAACTGGGCCACACACACCCCACTTGACTGGCATCGGTTGAGCCCCTTTTGAAAAAGAAAAAGATGCTTTGCATGAAGCACTCTAAAAAATACGCGTGCCTTTCCCGTCCCCTGGCTGACCCAGGGGAAGAAAAGTCCTCAGAGCCATGACTTGTTCATCTTGGTTCTTTTAGAAACACAGCGAGGGGACTCCAACCACAGTCTCCCTCGTTGCCACTAACTGGGCCACACACACCCCACTTGACTGGCATCGGTTGAGCCCCCTTTTGAAAAAGAAAAAGATGCTTTGCATGAAGCACTCTCAAAAATACGCGTGCCTTTCCCGTCCCCTGGCTGACCCAGAGGAAGAAAAGTCCTCTGAGAGCCATGTCCACATTGTCAGTGGACAGACATGTGTGCTTATCTGCCAGCAGACCCCCAGCAGCACTGAAGACAGGTTCCGAGAGAACGCTGGCTGCAGGACACGACAAGATCCCCAAGGCGTACGTGGCGAGCTCAGGCAATTTATCAAGATTGGAAGCCTAAAATGAGCAGGGCTCAAGTTGCACAATAATGGAATCGATGTTTCCTTGCATATACTCATAAATCTGTGTCTCCTCCTCTTTTTCCTTGTCCAGCTCTTTTGTTTTCACATGAGTATATGTCCTTGTCACTTTCCCATGTGTTATGAGTTGTTTGTGACCTTTTGGACACCTTTGAGGGTGTTTTCTAGGTGTTTTTCTGTGTTTGTGATTGCCTGCCATTGTTTCCTATTGGCTCGAGTTCGGTTCGTCGAACGTTCGACGAGCCGAACTCGAACGGGACCTCCGTTCGGCGAACCGACCTCGAGCCGAACCGGGACCGGTTCGCTCATCTCTATTTAGCACCCATAAGTTCCCAAGCTTCAGACTTGGCAAACTATTAAGATTCAATCAACATACTTTATTTGCCTTGCTGACTATCTTTTAAAAGTAATATTGAGACATGATCAGGTAATTGTAGAAAAATAAATAATGTTAATGACACCCAGTCCAAGAGATGGATGAGTCTTATTGGTTAAGACCAGGTCATTATGTACTAATACTTATGAAAACAAAGAAGTAGTGTAGTTTAGGCAAATAAAGAATAAAAGTTTCGGAACTACATATTACACTGGTGGTAACATAGGCAGACCTCACATGTATAGTTTGCTTGAAAAACGTTCTAGCTACTTTGTCTAATTTAGGAAATTGATTGACGGTGACTTCTACCTTAAGTGGTAGAAAACACACTATTGTGGCGATGGATAGGACAGCTATAGGGGATATGGGGGAGGCTGTTATTTTTTTGATGGGTGTAATTTCACCAATTTGTTGATAATTTATGGAAAGTAGATCAGTGCATTTAATTCAAATGCATATTTTAAAAACTGTGTTGTCATGGGCCAAATTGGACCATGTTAGATTCTTCTACAGGTCGTTTAGCACACATAAGTTCCTAGGCTTCAGACTTGGCTAAGCAATAGGTTCAATCAAAACGCTTTATTTGCTTTGCTGACTATCTTTTAAATGTAATATCGAGACATGATTGAGTAAATTTAGCCAAATAAGTAATGATAATGACACCCAGTCCATGAGATGGATTGGTCCTATTGGTTAAGACCACGTCATTATGTACTAATACTTATGAAAACAAAGAAGTAGTGTAGTTCAGGCAAATAAAGAATAAAAGTTTCGGAACTACATACCACACTGGTTGTAAAAAAGGCAGACCTCACATTTACATTTTGCTTGACACTTTCCAGCAGCTTTGTCTAACTTAGCAAATTGATTGACAGTGACTTCTACCTTAAGTGGTAGAAAACACACCTATTGTGGTGATGGATAGGACAGCTATAGGGGATATGGAGGAGGCTGTTATTTTTTGATAGGTGTTATTTCACCAATATGCTCATAATTTTTGGAAAGTAGATTATTGCATTTAATTCTAATGCATATTTTGAAACTGTGTTGTCATGGGCCAAATTTAACCATGTTAGATTCTTCTACAGGTCCTTTAGCACACATAGGTTCCCAGTCTTCAGACTTGGCTAAGCAATAAGATTTAATCAACACGCTTTATTTGCCTTGCTGACTATCTTTTAAAAGTAATATCGAGACATGATTAGGTAAATTTAGCCAAATAAGTAATGTTAATGACACCCAGTCCAAGAGATGGATTGGTCCTATTGGTTAAGACCACGTCATTATGTACTAATACCTATGAAAACAAAGAAGTAGTGTAGTTCAGGCAAATAAAGAATAAAAGTTTCGGAACTACATACTACACCGGTTGTAAAATAGGCAGACCTCACATTTACAGTTTGCTTGAAAACTTTGCAGCTGCATTGTCTAAATTAGCAAGTTGTATGACGGTGACTTCTACCTTAAGTATTAGAAAACACAACTATTGTGGTGATGGATAGGACAGCTATAGGGGATATGGAGGAGGCTGTTATTTTTTTGATACGTGTAATTTCACCAATTTGTTGATACTTTATGGAAAGTAGAATAGTGCATTTAATTCTAATGTATATTTTGAAACTGTGTTGTCATGGGCCAAATTTGACCATGTTAGATTCTTCTATAGGTCCTATAGCACTCATAAGTTCTCAGGCTTCAGACTTGGCCCAGCTATTAAGATTCAATCAACATACTTTATTTGCCTTGCTGACTATATTTTAAAAGTAATATTGAGACATGATCAGGTAATTGTAGAAAAATAAGTAATGTTAATGACACCCAGTTCAAGAGATGGATGATTCTTATTGGTTAAGACCACGTCATTATGTACTAATACTTATGAAAGCAAAGCAGTAGTGTAGTTCAGGCAAATAAACAATGGAAGTTTCGTAACTACATATTACACTGGTGGTAACATAGGCAGACCTCACATGTACCGTTTGCTTGAAAAACGGTCCAGCTACTTTGTCTAACTTAGGAAATTGATTGACGGTGACTTCTACATTAAGTGGTAGAAAACACACCTATTGTGGCGATAGATAGGACAGCTATAGGGGATATGGAGGAGGCTGCTATTTTTTTGATGGGTGTAATTTCACCAATTTGTTGATAATTTATGGAAAGTAGATCAGTGCATTTAATTCAAATGCATATTTTAAAAACTGTGTTGTCATGGGCCAAATTGGACCATGTTAGATTCTTCTACAGGTCATTTAGCACACATACGTTCCCAAGCTCCAGACTTGGCAAACTATTAAGATTCAATAAACATACTTTATTTGCCTTGCTGACTATATGTTAAAAGTAATATTGAGACATGATCAGGTAATTGTAGAAAAAGAAATAATGTTAATGACACCCAGTCCAAGAGATGGATGAGTCTTATTGGTTAAGACCAGGTCATTATGTACTAATACTTATGAAAACAAAGAAGTTGTGTAGTTCAGGCAAATAAAGAATAAAAGTTTTGGAACTACATATTACACTGGTGGTAACATAGGCAGACCTCACATGTACAGTTTGCTTGAAAAACGTTCTAGCTACTTTGTCTAATTTAGCAAATTGATTGACGGTGACTTCTACCTTAAGTAGTAGAAAACACACCTATTGTGGCGATGGATAGGACAGCTATAGGGGATATGGAGGAGGCTGTTATTTTTTTGATAGGTGTAATTTCACCAATTTGTTGATACTTTATGGAAAGTAGAATAGTGCATTTAATTCTAATGTATATTTTGAAACTGTGTTGTCATGGGCCAAATGTGACCATGTTAGATTATTCTATAGGTCATATAGCACTCATAAGTTCTCAGGCTTCAGACTTGGCCCAGCTATTAAGATTCAATCAACATACTTTATTTGCCTTGCTTACTATCTTTTAAAAGTAATATTAAAACATGATCAGGTAAATGTAGCCAAATAAGTAATGTTAATTACACCCAGTTCAAGAGATGGATGATTCTTATTGGTTAAGACCACGTCATTATGTACTAATACTTATGAAAGCAAAGCAGTAGTGTAGTTCAGGCAAATAAGAATGGAAGTTTCGTAACTACATATTACACTGGTGGTAACATAGGCAGACCTCACATGTACCGTTTGCTTGAAAAACGTTCCAGCTACTTTGTCTAACTTAGGAAATTGATTGTTGGTGACTTCTACTTTAAGTGGTAGAAAACACACCTATTGTGGCGATAGATAAGACAGCTATAGGGGATATGAAGGAGGCTGTTATTTTTTTGATGGGTGTAATTTCACCAATTTGTTGATAATTTATGGAAAGTAGATCAGTGCATTTAATTCTAATGCATATTTTGAAACTGTGTTGTCATGGGCCAAATTTGACCATGTTAGATTCTTCTACAGGTCCTTTAGCACACATAAGTTCCCAGGCTTCAGACTTGGCTAAGCAATAAGATTTAATCAACACGCTTTATTTGCCTTGCTGACTATCTTTTAAAAGTAATATCGAGACATGATTAGGTAAATTTAGCCAAATAAGTAATGTTAATGACACCCAGTCCATGAGATGGATTGGTCCTATTGGTTTAGACTACGTCATTATGTACTAATACTTATGATAACAAAGAAGTAGTGTAGTTCAGGCAAATAAAGAATAAAAGTTTCGGAACTACATACTACACCGGTTGTAAAATAGGCAGACCTCACATTTACAGTTTGCTCTAAAACTTTGCAGCTGCATTGTCTAAATTAGCAAATTAATTGACGGTGACTTCTACCTTAAGTGGTAGAAAACACACTTATTGAGGTGATGGATAGGACAGATATAGGGGATATAGAGGAGGCTGTTATTTTTTTAATAGGTGTAATTTCACCAATATTCTCATAATTTATGGAAAGTAGATCAGTGCATTTAATTCTAATGCATATTTTGAAACTGTGTTGTCATGGGCCAAATTTAACCATGTTAGATTCTTCTACAGGTCCTTTAGCACACATAAGTTCCCAGGCTTCAGACTTGGCTAAGCAATAAGATTTAATCAACACGCTTTATTTGCCTTGCTGACTATCTTTTAAAAGTAATATCGAGACATGATTAGGTAAATTTTGCCAATTAATTAATGTTAATGACACCCAGTCTAAGAGATGGATTGGTCCTATTGGTTAAGACCACGTCATTATGTACTAATACCTATGAAAACAAAGAAGTAGTGTAGTTCAGGCAAATAAAGAATAAAAGTTTCAGAACTACATACTACACCGGTTGTAAAATAGGCAGACCTCACATTTACAGTTTGCTTGAAAACTTTGCAGCTGCATTGTCTAAATTAGCAAATTGATTGATGGTGACTTCAAACTTAATTGGTAGAAAACACACCTATTATTTGCAAAGGATAGGACAGCTATAGGGGATATAAAGGAGGCTGTTATTTTTTGGATGGGTGTAATTTCACCAATTTGTTGATAATTTATGTAAAGTAGATCAGTGCATTTAATTCAAATGCATATTTTAAAAACTATGTTGTCATGGGCCAAATTGGACCATGTTACATTCTTCTACAGGTCGTTTAGCACACATAAGTTCCCAAGCTTCAGACTTGGCAAACTATTAAGATTCAATCAACATACTTTATTTGCCTTGCTGACTATCTTTTAAAAGTAATATTGAGACATGATCAGGTAATTGTAGAAAAATAAATAATGGTAATGACACCCAGTCCAAGAGATGGATGAGTCTTATTGGTTAAGACCAGGTCATTATGTACTAATACTTATGAAAACAAAGAAGTAGTGTAGTTTAGGCAAATAAAGAATAAAAGTTTTGGAACTACATATTACACTGCTGGTAACATAGGCAGACCTCACATGTACAGTTTGCTTGAAAAACGTTCTAGCTACTTTGTCTAATTTAGGAAATTGATTGACGGTGACTTCTACCTTAAGTGGTAGAAAACACACCTATTGTGGCGATGGATAGGACAGCTATAGGGGATATGGGGGAGGCTGTTATTTTTTTGATGGGTGTAATTTCACCAATTTGTTGATAATTTATGGAAAGTAGATCAGTGCATTTAATTCAAATGCATATTTTAAAAACTGTGTTGTCATGGGCCAAATTGGACCATGTTAGATTCTTCTACAGGTCGTTTAGCACACATAAGTTCCTAGGCTTCAGACTTGGCTAAGCAATAGGTTCAATCAAAACGCTTTATTTGCTTTGCTGACTATCTTTTAAATGTAATATCGAGACATGATTGAGTAAATTTAGCTAAATAAGTAATGATAATGACACCCAGTCCATGAGATGGATTGGTCCTATTGGTTAAGACCACGTCATTATGTACTAATACTTATGAAAACAAAGAAGTAGTGTAGTTCAGAAAAATAAAGAATAAAAGTTTCGGAACTACATACCACACCGGTTGTAAAAAAGGCAGACCTCACATTTACATTTTGCTTGACACTTTCCAGCAGCTTTGTCTAACTTAGCAAATTGATTGACGGTGACTTCTACCTTAAGTGGTAGAAAACACACCTATTGTGGTGATGAATAGGACAGCTATAGGGGATATGGAGGAGGCTGTTATTTTTTGATAGGTGTTATTTCACCAATATGCTCATAATTTTTGGAAAGTAGATTATTGCATTTAATTCTAATGCATATTTTGAAACTGTGTTGTCATGGGCCAAATTTAACCATGTTAGATTCTTCTACAGGTCCTTTAGCACACATAGGTTCCCAGTCTTCAGACTTGGCTAAGCAATAAGATTTAATCAACACGCTTTATTTGCCTTGCTGACTATCTTTTAAAAGTAATATCAAGACATGATTAGATAATTGTAGCCAAATAAGTAACGATAATGACACCCAGTCCAAGAGATGGATTGGTCCTATTGGTTAAGACCACGTCATTATGTACTAATACCTATGAAAACAAAGAAGTAGTGTAGTTCAGGCAAATAAAGAATAAAAGTTTCGGAACTACATACTACACCGGTTGTAAAATAGGCAGACCTCACATTTACAGTTTGCTTGAAAACTTTGCAGCTGCATTGTCTAAATTAGCAAATTGATTGACGGTGACTTCTACCTTAAGTAGTAGAAAACACACCTATTGTGGCGATGAATAGGACAGCTATAGGGGATATGGAGGAGGCTGTTATTTTTTGATAGGTGTTATTTCACCAATATGCTCATAATTTTTGGAAAGTAGATTATTGCATTTAATTCTAATGCATATTTTGAAACTGTGTTGTCATGGGCCAAATTTAACCATGTTAGATTCTTCTACAGGTCCTTTAGCACACATAGGTTCCCAGTCTTCAGACTTGGCTAAGCAATAAGATTTAATCAACACGCTTTATTTGCCTTGCTGACTATCTTTTAAAAGTAATATCAAGACATGATTAGATAATTGTAGCCAAATAAGTAACGATAATGACACCCAGTCCAAGAGATGGATTGGTCCTATTGGTTAAGACCACGTCATTATGTACTAATACCTATGAAAACAAAGAAGTAGTGTAGTTCAGGTAAATAAAGAATAAAAGTTTCGGAACTACATACTGCACCGGTTGTAAAATAGGCAGACCTCACATTTACAGTTTGCTTGAAAACTTTGCAGCTGCATTGTCTAAATTAGCAAATTGATTGACGGTGACTTCTACCTTAAGTAGTAGAAAACACACCTATTGTGGCGATGGATAGGACAGCTATAGGGGATATGGAGGAGGCTGTTATTTTTTTGATAGGTGTAATTTCACCAATTTGTTGATACTTTATGGAAAGTAGAATAGTGCATTTAATTCTAATGTATATTTTGAAACTGTGTTGTCATGGGCCAAATGTGACCATGTTAGATTCTTCTATAGGTCCTATAGCACTCATAAGTTCTCAGGCTTCAGACTTGGCCCAGCTATTAAGATTCAATAAACATACTTTATTTGAATTGCTGACTATCTTTTAAAAGTAATATTGAAACATGATCAGGTAAATGTAGCCAAATAAGTAATGTTAATGACACCCAGTTCAAGAGATGGATGATTCTTATTGGTTAAGACCACGTCATTATGTACTAATACTTATGAAAGCAAAGCAGTAGTGTAGTTCAGGCAAATAAAGAATGGAAGTTTCGTAACTACATATTACACTGGTGATAACATAGGCAGACCTCACATGTACCATTTGCTTAAAAAACGTTCCAGCTACTTTGTCTAACTTAGGAAATTGATTGACGGTGACTTCTACATTAAGTGGTAGAAAACACACCTATTGTGGCGATGGATAGGACAGCTATAGGGGATATGGAGGAGGCTGTTATTTTTTTGATGGGTGTAATTTCCCCAATTTGTTGATAATTTATGGAAAGTAGATCAGTGCATTTAATTCTAATGCATATTTTGAAACTGTGTTGTCATGGGGTAAATTTGACCATGTTAGATTCTTCTACAGGTCCTTTAGCACACATAAGTTCCCAGTCTTCAGACTTGGCTAAGCAATAAGATTCAATCAAAACACTTTTTTTGCCTTGCTGACTATCTTTTAAAAGTAATATCGAGACATGATTAGGTAAATTTAGCCAAATAAGTAATGTTAATGACACCCAGTCCATGAGATGGATTGATCCTATTGGTTAAGACCACGTCATTATGTACTAATACTTATGAAAACAAAGAAGTAGTGTAGTTCAGGCAAATAAAGAATAAAAGTTCTGGAACCACATACTACACCGGTTGTAAAATAGGCAGACCTCACATTTACAGTTTGCTTGAAAACTTTTCAGCTGCATTGTCTAAATTAGCAAGTTGATTGATGGTGACTTCAAACTTAATTGGTAGAAAACACACCTATTATTTGCAAAGGATAGGACAGCTATAGGGGATATAAAGGAGGCTGTTATTTTTTGGATGGGTGTAATTTCACCAATTTGTTGATAATTTATGTAAAGTAGATCAGTGCATTTAATTCAAATGCATATTTTAAAAACTATGTTGTCATGGGCCAAATTGGACCATGTTACATTCTTCTACAGGTCGTTTAGCACACATAAGTTCCCAAGCTTCAGACTTGGCAAACTATTAAGATTCAATCAACATACTTTATTTGCTTTGCTGACTATCTTTTAAAAGTAATATTGAGACATGATCAGGTAATTGTAGAAAAATAAATAATGGTAATGACACCCAGTCCAAGAGATGGATGAGTCTTATTGGTTAAGACCAGGTCATTATGTACTAATACTTATGAAAACAAAGAAGTAGTGTAGTTTAGGCAAAAAAAGAATAAAAGTTTCGGAACTACATATTACACTGCTGGTAACATAGGCAGACCTCACATGTACAGTTTGCTTGAAAAACGTTCTAGCTACTTTGTCTAATTTAGGAAATTGATTGACGGTGACTTCTACCTTAAGTGGTAGAAAACACACCTATTGTGGCGATGGATAGGACAGCTATAGGGGATATGAGGGAGGCTGTTATTTTTTTGATGGGTGTAATTTCACCAATTTGTTGATAATTTATGGAAAGTAGATCAGTGCATTTAATTCAAATGCATATTTTAAAAACTGTGTTGTCATGGGCCAAATTGGACCATGTTAGATTCTTCTACAGGTCGTTTAGCACACATAAGTTCCCAGGCTTCAGACTTGGCTAAGCAATAGGTTCAATCAAAACGCTTTATTTGCTTTGCTGACTATCTTTTAAATGTAATATCGAGACATGATTGAGTAAATTTAGCTAAATAAGTAATGATAATGACACCCAGTCCATGAGATGGATTGGTCCTATTGGTTAAGACCACGTCATTATGTACTAATACTTATGAAAACAAAGAAGTAGTGTAGTTCAGGCAAATAAAGAATAAAAGTTTCGGAACTACATACCACACCGGATTTAAAAAAGGCAGACCTCACATTTACATTTTGCTTGACACTTTCCAGCAGCTTTGTCTAACTTAGCAAATTGATTGACGGTGACTTCTACCTTAAGTGGTAGAAAACACACCTATTGTGGTGATGAATAGGACAGCTATAGGGGATATGGAGGAGGCTGTTATTTTTTGATAGGTGTTATTTCACCAATATGCTCATAATTTTTGGAAAGTAGATTATTGCATTTAATTCTAATGCATATTTTGAAACTGTGTTGTCATGGGCCAAATTTAACCATGTTAGATTCTTCTACAGGTCCTTTAGCACACATAGGTTCCCAGTCTTCAGGCTTGGCTAAGCAATAAGATTTAATCAACACGCTTTATTTGCCTTGCTGACTATCTTTTAAAAGTAATATCAAGACATGATTAGGTAATTGTAGCCAAATAAGTAACGATAATGACACCCAGTCCAAGAGTTGGATAGGTCCTATTGGTTAAGACCACGTCATTATGTACTAATACCTATGAAAACAAAGAAGTAATGTAGTTCAGGCAAATAAAGATTAAAAGTTTTGGAACTACATACTACACCGGTTGTAAAATAGGCAGACCTCAAATTTACAGTTTGCTTGAAAACTTTGCAGCTGCATTGTCTAAATTAGCAAATTGATTGACGGTGACTTCTACCTTAAGTAGTAGAAAACACACCTATTGTGGCGATGGATAGGACAGCTATAGGGGATATGGAGGAGGCTGTTATTTTTTTGATAGGTGTACTTTCACCAATTTGTTAATACTTTATGGAAAGTAGAATAGTGCATTTATTTCTAATGTATATTTTGAAACTGTGTTGTCATGGGCCAAATTTGACCATGTTAGATTCTTCTATAGGTCCTATAGCACTCATAAGTTCCCAGGCTTCAGACTTGGCCCAGCTATTAAGACTCAATCAACATACTTTATTTGCCTTGCTGACTATCTTTTAAAAGTAATAATGAAACATGATCAGGTAAATGTAGCCAAATAAGTAATGTTAATGACACCCAGTTCAAGAGATGGATGATTCTTATTGGTTAAGACCACGTTATTATGTACTAATACTTATGAAAGCAAAGCAGTAGTGTAGTTCAGGCAAATAAAGAATGGAAGTTTCGTAACTACATATTACACTGGTGGTAACATAGGCAGACCTCACATGTACCGTTTGCTTGAAAAACGTTCCAGCTACTTTGTCTAACTTAGGAAATTGATTGACGGTGACTTCTACATTAAGTGGTAGAAAACACACCTATTGTGGCGATAGATAGGACAGCTATAGGGGATATGGAGGAGGCTGCTAGTTTTTTTGATGGGTGTAATTTCACCAATTTGTTGATAATTTATGGAAAGTAGATCAGTGCATTTAATTCTAATGCATATTTTGAAACTGTGTTGTCATGGGGTAAATTTGACCATGTTAGATTCTTCTACAGGTCCTTTAGCACACATAAGTTCCCAGGCTTCAGACTTGGCTAAGCAATAACTTGCAACAAAATGCTTTTTTTGCCTTGCTGACTATCTTTTAAAAGTAATATCGAGACATGATTAGGTAAATTTAGCCAAATAAGTAATGTTAATGACACCCAGTCCATGAGATGGATTGATCCTATTGGTTAAGACCACATCATTATGTACTAATACTTATGAAAACAAAGAAGTAGTGTAGTTCAGGCAAATAAAGAATAAAAGTTCTGGAACTACATACTACACCGGTTGTAAAATAGGCAGACCTCACATTTACAGTTTGCTTGAAAACTTTCCAGCTGCATTGTCTAAATTAGCAAATTGATTGATGGTGACTTCAAACTTAATTAGTAGAAAACACACCTATTATGGCGATAGGACAGCTATAGGGGATATGGAGGAGGCTGGTGTTTTTTTGATGGGTGTAATTTCACCAATTTGTTGATAATTTATGGAAAGTAGATCAGTGCATTTAATTCAAATGCATATTTTAAAAACTGTGTTGTCATGGGCCAAATTGGACCATGTTAGATTCTTCTACAGGTCGTTTAGCACACATAAGTTCCCAAGCTTCAGACTTGGCAAACTATTAAGATTCAATCAACATACTTTATTTGCCTTGCTGACTATCTTTAAAAGTAATATTGAGACATGATCAGGTAATTGTAGAAAAATAAATAATGTTAATGACACCAAGTCCAAGAGATGGATGAGTCTTATTGGTTAAGACCAGGTCATTATGTACTAATACTTATGAAAACAAAGATGTAGTGTAGTTCAGGCAAATAAAGAATAAAAGTTTCGGAACTACATATTACACTGGTGGTAACATAGGAAGACCTCACATGTACAGTTTGCTTGAAAAACGTTCTAGCTACTTTGTCTAATTAAGGAAATTGATTGACGGTGACTTCTACCTTAAGTGGTAGAAAACACACTTATTGAGGTGATGGATAGGACAGCTATAGGGGATATAGAGGAGGCTGTTATTTTTTTAATAGGTGTAATTTCACCAATATTCTCATAATTTATGGAAAGTAGATCAGTTCATTTAATTCTAATGCATATTTTGAAACTGTTGTCATGGGGTAAATTTGACCATGTTAGATTCTTCTACAGGTCCTTTAGAACACATAAGTTTCAAGGCTTCAGACTTGGCTAAGCAATAGGTTCAATCAAAACACTTTATTTGCTTTGCTGACTATCTTTTAAATGTAATATCGAGACATGATTGAGTAAATTTAGCCAAATAAGTAATGATAATGACACCCAGTCCATGAGATGGATTGGTCCTATTAATTAAGACCACGTCATTATGTACTAATACTTATGAAAACAAAGAAGTAGTAGTTCAGTCAAATAAAGAATAAAAGTTTCGGAACTACATACCACACCGGTTGTAAAAAAGGCAGACCTCACATTTACAGTTTGCTTGACACTTTCCAGCAGCTTTGTCTAACTTAGCAAATTGATTGACGGTGACTTCTACCTTAAGTGGTAGAAAACACACCTATTGTGGTGATGGATAGGACAGCTATAGGGGATATGGAGGAAGCTGTTATTTTTTGATAGGTGTAATTTCACCAATATGCTCATAATTTATGGAAAGTAGATTATTGCATTTAATTCTAATGCATATTTTGAAACTGTGTTGTCATGGGCCAAATTTAACAATGTTAGATTCTTCTACAGGTCCTTTAGCCCACATAGGTTCCCAGGCTTCAGACTTGGCTAAGCATTAATATTTAATCAACACGCTTTATTTGCCTTGCTGACTATCCTTTAAAAGTAATATCAAGACATGATTAGGTAATTGTAGCCAAATAAGTAACGATAATGACACCCAGTCCAAGAGTTGGATGGGTCCTATTGGTTAAGACCACGTCATTATGTACTAATACCTATGAAAACAAAGAAGTAATGTAGTTCAGGCAAATAAAGAATAAAAGTTTTGGAACTACATACTACACTGGTTGTAAAACAGGCAGACCTCACATTTACAGTTTGCTTGAAAACTTTCCAGCTGCATTGTCTAAATTAGCAAATTAATTGACTGTGACTTCGACCTTAAGTGGTAAAAAACACACCTATTGTGGCAATGGATAGGACTGCTATAGGGAATATGAAGGAGGCTGTTATTTTTTTGATAGGGGAAATTTTATCAATTTGATCATAACTTATGGAAAGTAGATCAATGCATTTAATTCTAATGCATATTTTGAAACTGTGTTGTCATGGGCCAAATTTACCATGTTAGATTCTTCTACAGGTCCTTTAGCACACATAAGATCCCAGGCTTCAGACTTGGCTAAGCAATAAGATTTAATCAGCACGCTTTATTTGCCTTGCTGACTATCTTTTAAAAGTAATATCGAGACATGATTAGGTAAATTTAGCCAAATAAGTAATGTTAATGACACCCAGTCCAAGAGATGGATTGGTCCTATTGGTTAAGACCACGTTATTATGTACTAATACCTATGAAAACAAAGAAGTAGTGTAGTTCAGGCAAATGAAGAATAAATGTTTCGGAACTACATACTACACGGGTTGTAAAATAGGCAGACCTCACATTTACAGTTTGCTTGAAAACTTTGCAGTTGCATTGTCTAAATTAGCAAATTGATTGACGGTGACTTCTACCTTAAGTAGTAGAAAACACACCTATTGTGGCGATGGATAGGAAAGCTATAGGGGATATAGAGGAGGCTGTTATTTTTTTGATAGGTGTAATTTCACCAATTTGTTGATACTTTATGGAAAGTAGAATAGTGCATTTAATTCTAATGTATATTTTGAAACTGTGTTGTCATGGGCCAAATTTGACCATGTTAGATTCTTCTATAGGTCCTATAGCACTCATAAGTTCTCAGGCTTCAGACTTGGCCCAGCTATTAAGATTCAATCAACATACTTTATTTGCCTTGCTTACTATCTTTTAAAAGTAATATTGAAACATGATCAGGTAAATGTAGCCAAATAAGTAATGTTAATGACACCCAGTTCAAGAGATGGATGATTCTTATTGGTTAAGATCACGTCATTATGTACTAATACTTAAGAAAGCAAAGCAGTAGTTTAGTTCAGGCAAATAAAGAATGGAAGTTTCGTAACTACATATTACACTGGTGGTAACATAGGCAGACTTCACATGTACCGTTTGCTTGAAAAACGTTCCAGCTACTTTGTCTAACTTAGGAAATTGATTGACGGTGACTTCTACCTTAAGTGGTAGAAAACACACCTATAGTGGCGATGGATAGGACAGCTATAGGGGATATGGAGGAGGCTGTTATTTTTTTGATGGGTGTAATTTCACCAATTTGTTGATAATTTATGGAAAGTAGATCAGTGCATTTAATTCAAATGCATATTTTAAAAACTGTGTTGTCATGGGCTAAATTGGACCATGTTAGATTCTTCTACAGGTCATTTAGCACACATAAGTTCCCAGGCTTAAGACTTGGCTAAGCAATAAGATTCAATCAAAACGCTTTATTTGCCTTGCTGACTATCTTTTAAAAGTAATATCGAGACATGATTAGGTAAATTTAGCCAAATAAGTATTGTTAATGACATCCAGTCCATGAGATGGATTGGTCCTATTGGTTTAGACCACGTCATTATGTACTAATACTTATGATAACAAAGAAGTAGTGTAGTTCAGGCAAATAAAGAATAAAAGTTTCAGAACTACATACTACACCGGTTGTAAAATAGGGAGACCTCACATTTACAGTTTGCTTGAAAACTTTGCAGCTGCATTGTCTAAATTAGCAAATTGATTGACGGTGACTTCTACCTTAAGTGGTAGAAAACACACTTATTGAGGTGAAGGATAGGACAGCTATAGGGGATATAGAGGAGGCTGTTATTTTTTTAAAAGGTGTAATTTCACCAATATTCTCATAATTTATGGAAAGTAGATCAGTGCATTTAATTCTAATGCATATTTTGAAACTTTGTTGTCATGAGCCAAATTTAACCATGTTAGATTCTTCTACAGGTCCTTTAGCACACATAAGTTCCCAGGCTTCAGATTTGGCAAAGCAATAAGATTTAATCAACACGCTTTATTTGCCTTGCTGAATATCTTTTAAAAGTAATATCAATGTTAATGACACCCAGTCCAAGAGATGGATTGGTCCTATTGGTTAAGACCACGTCATTATGTACTAATACCTATGAAAACAAAGAAGTAGTGTAGTTCAGGCAAATAAAGAATAAAAGTTTCGGAACTACATACTACACCGGTTGTAAAATAGGCAGACCTCACATTTACAGTTTGCTTGAAAACTTTGCAGCTGCATTGTCTAAATTAGCAAATTGATTGACGGTGACTTCTACCTTAAGTAGTAGAAAACACACCTATTGTGGTGATGGATAGGACAGCTATAGGGGATATGGAGGAGGCTGTTATTTTTTTGATAGGTGTAATTTCACCAATTTGTTGATACTTTATGGAAAGTAGAATAGTGCATTTAATTCTAATGTATATTTTGAAACTGTGTTGTCATGGGCCAAATGTGACCATGTTAGATTTTTCTATAGGTCCTATAGCACTCAAAAGTTCTCAGGCTTCAGACTTGGCCCAGCTATTAAGATTCAATCAACATACTTTATTTGCCTTGCTGACTATCTTTTAAAAGTAATATTAAAACATGATCAGGTAAATGTAGCCAAATAAGTAATGTTAATGACACCCAGTTCAAGAGATGGATGATTCTTATTGGTTAAGACCACGTCTGTTACGGTTGCTGCGAGCACTGGAGACTAAGTCCAGATTTCTTGCTACTGCACATGTGCGAGCACTGGAGACTAAGTCCAGATTTCTTGCTACTGCACATGTGCGAGCGCTGGAGACTAAGTCCAGATTTCTTGCTACAGCACATGTGCGAGCGCTGGAGACTAAGTCCAGATTTCTTGCTACTGCACATGTGCGAGCGCCGGAGACTAAGTCCAATCTTGGAGCCATTGCACATGTGCGGGTGACATCATCGCTGACACGAGGTCACATGTCTCTGACACCTTCTATGCCGATTGGTCGCTGGTCATGTGCTTGTGACGTCTTGCTCGGTGATAGGCCAGCATGACGTCACTCCTGTCGTTCTGGCAGCAGATTGGCTCTGGTGTCCTCCATCTTGGATGAGGCACAGAGTCTATATCAGACCCTGACACACGCCGCATGGTGCTCAGTCCTCTTGGTTCATGCATATGAGTAGACGCTCTGTGCGTGTTCCTCTAGGCATTCCTCTGTCTATGCTAGGTGAGCGCTACCGGCAGGGTAGCGTTCTTATACCTTACAGCTTCGGCTGCTGTCCGTATCCTTACCTCTTAGGGGAGCGGACATAGGCAGGTGCCTGAGGCACATGGTCTGGCTGGGCCTTGTGATTCTACTCGTAGGTGGACGTTGCCGCTAGGGTAACGTTCCTTATACTGCGTCTGGCAGTTGTTCGTATCCTCGCACACTAGGGGAGCGAACAGAGGTAGGAGCTTTGTGCGGCTTACGCTGCTGTTCGTCTCTTTTGCACCACTAGAAGAGCGGACCTAGGCAGGTGCCATTTCGCACACATTGCCTTTGTCTCTGTGATTATTAACAGAGATCATTCCACACACCCTCCAAGTAAGGGAGGAATTGCTTTACTTACTTATTATATCCTTCTGTGAGTTAACAGAGGTATTGCACTCTGCCATAGTCTGCAGCAAAGTCTTTGCACGGTGGACCCTGACTGTCTGATACTCCTTTCAGTTATTATCAGACAGCCCCCCGTAACAACGTCACTATGTACTAATACTTATGAAAGCAAAGCAGTAGTGTAGTTCAGGCAAATAAAGAATGGAAGTTTCGTAACTACATATTACACTGGTGGTAACATAGGCAGACCTCACATGTACCGTTTGCTTGAAAAACGTTCCAGCTACTTTGTCTAACTTAGGAAATTGATTGATGGTGACTTCTACATTAAGTGGTAGAAAACACACCTATTGTGGCGATAAATAAGACAGCTATAGGGGATATGGAGGAGGCTGTTATTTTTTTGATGGGTGTAATTTCACCAATTTGTTGATAATTTATGGAAAGTAGATCAGTGCATTTATTTCTAATGCATATTTTGCAACTGTTGTCATGGGCCAAATTTGACCATGTTAAATTCTTCTACAGGTCCTTTAGCACACATAAGTTCCCAGGCTTCAGACTTGGCTAAGCAATAAGATTTAATCAACACGCTATATTTGCCTTGCTGACTATCTTTTAAAAGTAATATCGAGACATGATTAGGTAAATTTAGCCAAATAAGTAATGTTAATGACACCCAGTCCAAGAGATGGATTGGTCCTATTGGTTAAGACCACGTCATTATGTACTAATACCTATGAAAACAAAGAAGTAGTGTAGTTCAGGCAAATAAAGAATAAAAGTTTCGGAACTACATACTACACCGGTTGTAAAATAGGCAGACCTCACATTTACAGTTTGCTTGAAAACTTTGCAGCTGCATTGTCTAAATTAGCAAATTGATTGACGGTGACTTCTACCTTAAGTAGTAGAAAACACACCTATTGTGGTGATGGATAGGACAGCTATAGGGGATATGGAGGAGGCTGTTATTTTTTTGATAGGTGTAATTTCACCAATTTGTTGATACTTTATGGAAAGTAGAATAGTGCATTTAATTCTAATGTATATTTTGAAACTGTGTTGTCATGGGCCAAATGTGACCATGTTAGATTCTTCTATAGGTCCTATAGCACTCAAAAGTTCTCAGGCTTCAGACTTGGCCCAGCTATTAAGATTCAATCAACATACTTTATTTGCCTTGCTGACTATCTTTTAAAAGTAATATTAAAACATGATCAGGTAAATGTAGCCAAATAAGTAATGTTAATGACACCCAGTTCAAGAGATGGATGATTCTTATTGGTTAAGACCACGTCACTATGTACTAATACTTATGAAAGCAAAGCAGTAGTGTAGTTCAGGCAAATAAAGAATGGAAGTTTCGTAACTACATATTACACTGGTGGTAACATAGGCAGACCTCACATGTACCGTTTGCTTGAAAAACGTTCCAGCTACTTTGTCTAACTTAGGAAATTGATTGATGGTGACTTCTACATTAAGTGGTAGAAAACACACCTATTGTGGCGATGGATAAGACAGCTATAGGGGATATGGAGGAAGCTGTTATTTTTTTGATGGGTGTAATTTCACCAATTTGTTGATAATTTATGGAAAGTAGATCAGTGCATTTATTTCTAATGCATATTTTGCAACTGTTGTCATGGGCCAAATTTGACCATGTTAAATTCTTCTACAGGTCCTTTAGCACACATAAGTTCCCAGGCTTCAGACTTGGCTAAGCAATAAGATTTAATCAACACGCTATATTTGCCTTGCTGACTATCTTTTAAAAGTAATATCGAGACATGATTAGGTAAATTTAGCCAAATAAGTAATGTTAATGACACCCAGTCCAAGAGATGGATTGGTCCTATTGGTTAAGACCACGTCATTATGTACTAATACCTATGAAAACAAAGAAGTAGTGTAGTTCAGGCAAATAAAGAATAAAAGTTTCGGAACTACATACTACACCGGTTGTAAAATAGGCAGACCTCACATTTACAGTTTGCTTGAAAACTTTGCAGCTGCATTGTCTAAATTAGCAAATTGATTGACGGTGACTTCTACCTTAAGTAGTAGAAAACACACCTATAGTGGTGATGGATAGGACAGCTATAGGGGATATGGAGGAGGCTGTTATTTTTTTGATAGGTGTACTTTCACCAATTTGTTGATACTTTATGGAAAGTAGAATAGTGCATTTAATTCTAATGTATATTTTGAAACCGTGTTGTCATGGGCCAAATGTGACGATGTTAGATTCTTCTATTGGTCCTATAGCACTCAAAAGTTCTCAGGCTTCAGACTTGGCCCAGCTATTAAAATTCAATCAACATATTTTATTTGCCTTGCTGACTATCTTTTAAAAGTAATATTAAAACATGATCAGGTAAATGTAGCCAAATAAGTAATGTTAATGACACCCAGTTCAAGAGATGGATGATTCTTATTGGTGAAGACCACGTCATTATGTACTAATACTTATGAAAGCAAAGCAGTAGTGTAGTTCAGGCAAATAAAGAATGGAAGTTTCGTAACTACATATTACACTGGTGGTAACATAGGCAGACCTCACATGTACAGTTTGCTTGAAAAACGTTCTAGCTACTTTGTCTAATTAAGGAAATTGATTGACGGTAACTTCTACCTTAAGTGGTAGAAAACACACCTATTGTGGCGATGGATAGGACAGCTATAGGGGATATGGAGGAGGCTGTTATTTTTTTGATGGGTGTAATTTCACTAATTTGTTGATAATTTATGGAAAGTAGATCAGTGCATTTAATTCAAATGCATATTTTAAAAACTGTGTTGTCATGGGCTAAATTGGACCATGTTAGATTCTTCTACAGGTCATTTAGAACACATAAGTTCCCAGGCTTAAGACTTGGCTAAGCAATAAGATTCAATCAAAACGCTTTATTTGCCTTGCTGACTATCTTTTAAAAGTAATATCGAGACGTGATTAGGTAAATTTAGCCAAATAAGTAATGTTAATGACAACCAGTCCAAGAGATGGATTGGTCCTATTGGTTAAGACCACGTCATTATGTACTAATACCTATGAAAACAAAGAAGTAGTGTAGTTCAGGCAAATAAAGAATAAAAGTTTCGGAACTACATACTACACCGGTTGTAAAATAGGCAGACCTCACATTTACAGTTTGCTTGAAAACTTTGCAGCTGCATTGTCTAAATTAGCAAATTGATTGACGGTGACTTCTATTTTAAGTAGTAGAAAACACACCTATTGTGGCGATGGATAGGACAGCTATAGGGGATATGGAGGAGGCTGTTATTTTTTTGATAGGTATAATTTCACCAATTTGTTGATACTTTATGGAAAGTAGAATAGTGCATTTAATTCTAATGTATATTTTGAAACTGTGTTGTCATGGGCCAAATGTGACCATGTTAGATTCTTCTATAGGTCATATAGCATTAATACGTTCTCAGGCTTCAGACTTGGCCCAGCTATTAAGATTCAATCAACATACTTTATTTGCCTTGCTGACTATCTTTTAAAAGTAATATTAAAACATGATCAGGTAAATGTAGCCAAATAAGTAATGTTAATGACACCCAGTTCAAGAGATGGATGATTCTTATTGGTTAAGACCACGTCACTATGTACTAATACTTATGAAAGCAAAGCAGTAGTGTAGTTCAGGCAAATAAAGAATGGAAGTTTCGTAACTACATATTACACTGGTGGTAACATAGGCAGACCTCACATGTACCGTTTGCTTGAAAAACGTTCCAGCTACTTTGTCTAACTTAGGAAATTGATTGATGGTGACTTCTACATTAAGTGGTAGAAAACACACCTATTGTGGCAATGGATAAGACAGCTATAGGGGATATGGAGGAGGTTGTTATTTTTTTGATGGGTGTAATTTCACCAATTTGTTGATAATTTATGGAAAGTAGATCAGTGCATTCAATTCTGAAGCATATTTTGAAACTGTGTTGTCATGGGCCAAATTTAACCATGTTAGATTCTTCTACAGGTCCTTTAGCACACATAGGTTCCCAGGCTTCAGACTTGGCTAAGCATTAAGATTTAATCAACACGCTTTATTTGCCTTGCTGACAATCTTTTAAAAGTAATATCAAGACATGATTAGGTAATTGTAGCCAAATAAGTAACAATAATGACACCCAGTCCAAGAGTTGGATGGGTCCTATTGGTTAAGACCACGTCATTATGTACTAATACCTATGAAAACAAAGAAGTAATGTAGTTCAGGCAAATAAAGAATAAAAGTTTTGGAACTACATACTACACTGGTTGTAAAACAGGCAGACCTCACATTTACAGTTTGCTTGAAAACTTTCCAGCTGCATTGTCTAAATTAGCAAATTAATTGATGGTGACTTCTACCTTAAGTGGTAAAAAGCACACCTATTGTGGCAATGGATAGGAATGCTATAGGGGATATGAAGGAGGCTGTTATTTTTTTGATAGGAGAAATTTTATCAATTTGATCATAACTTATGGAAAGTAGATCAATGCATTTAATTCTAATGCATATTTTGAAACTGTGTTGTCATGGGCCAAATTTAACCATGTTAGATTCTTCTACAGGTCCTTTAGCACACATAAGATCCCAGGCTTCAGACTTGGCTAAGCAATAAGATTTAATCAGCACGCTTTATTTGCCTTGCTGACTATCTTTTAAAAGTAATATCGAGACATGATTAGGTAAATTTAGCCAAATAAGTAATGTTAATGACACCCAGTCCAAGAGATGGATTGGTCCTATTGGTTAAGACCACGTCATTATGTACTAATACCTATGAAAACAAAGAAGTAGTGTAGTTCAGGCAAATAAAGAATAAAAGTTTCGGAACTACATACTACACCGGTTGTAAAATAGGCAGACCTCACATTTACAGTTTGCTTGAAAACTTTGCAGCTGCATTGTCTAAATTAGCAAATTGATTGACGGTGACTTCTACCTTAAGTAGTAGAAAACACACCTATTGTGGTGATGGATAGGACAGCTATAGGGGATATGGAAGAGGCTGTTATTTTTTTGATAGGTGTACTTTCACCAATTTGTTGATACTTTATGGAAAGTAGAATAGTGCATTTAATTCTAATGTATATTTTGAAACTGTGTTGTCATGGGCCAAATGTGACTATGTTAGATTCTTCTATAGGTTCTATAGCACTCAAAAGTTCTCAGGCTTCAGACTTGGCCCAGCTATTAAAATTCAATCAACATATTTTATTTGCCTTGCTGACTATCTTTTAAAAGTAATATTAAAACATGATCAGGTAAATGTAGCCAAATAAGTAATGTTAATGACACCCAGTTCAAGAGATGGATGATTCTTATTGGTTAAGACCACGTCACTATGTACTAATACTTATGAAAGCAAAGCAGTAGTGTAGTTCAGGCAAATAAAGAATGGAAGTTTCGTAACTACATATTACACTGGTGGTAACATAGGCAGACCTCACATGTACCGTTTGCTTGAAAAACGTTCCAGCTACTTTGTCTAACTTAGGAAATTGATTGATGGTGACTTCTACATTAAGTGGTAGAAAACACAGCTATTGTGTTGATGGATAAGACAGCTATAGGGGATATGGAGGAGGCTGTTATTTTTTTGATGGGTGTAATTTCACCAATTTGTTGATAATTTATGGAAAGTAGATCAGTGCATTTAATTCTAATGCATATTTTGAAACTGTGTTGTCATGGGCCAAATTTGACCATGTTAGATTCTTCTACAGGTCATTTAGCACACATAAGTTCCCAGGCTTCAGACTTGGCTAAGCAATAAGATTGAATCAAAACGCTTTTTTTGCCTTGCTGACTATCTTTTAAAAGTAATATCGATTCATGATTAGGTAAATTTAGCCAAATAAGTAATGTTAATGACACCCAGGCAATGAGATGGATTGATCCTATTGGTTAAGACCACGTCATTATGTACTAATACTTATGAACACAAAGAAGTAGTGTAGTTCAGGCAAATAAAGAATAAAAGTTCTGGAACTATATACTACGCCGGTTGTAAAATAGGCAGACCTCACATTTACAGTTTGCTTGAAAACTTTCCAGCTGCATTGTCTAAATTAGCAAATTGATTGATGGCGACTTCAAACTTAATTAGTAGAAAACACACCTATTATGGCGATGGATAGGACAGCTATAGGGGATATGGAGGAGGCTGTTATTTTTTTGATAGGTGTAATTTCACCAATTTGTTGATAATTTATGGAAAGTAGATCAGTGCATTTAGTTCAAATGCATATTTTAAAAACTGTGTTGTCATGGGCCAAATTGGACCATGTTAGATTCTTCTACAGGTCGGTAAGCACACATAAGTTCCCAAGCTTCAGACTTGGCAAACTATTAAGATTCAATCAACATACTTTATTTGCCTTGCTGACTATCTTTTAAAAGTAATATTGAGACATGATCAGGTAATTGTAGAAAAATAAATAATGTTAATGACACCCAGGCAATGAGATGGATTGATCCTATTGGTTAAGACCACGTCATTATGTACTAATACTTATGAAAACAAAGAAGTAGTGTAGTTCAGGCAAATAAAGAATAAAAGTTTCGGAACTACATATTACACTGGTGGTAACATAGGCAGACCTCACATGTACAGTTTGCTTGAAAAACGTTCTAGCTACTTTGTCTAATTAAGGAGATTGATTGACGGTAACTTCTACCTTAAGTGGTAGAAAACACTAATATGTTGATAATTTATGGAAAGTAGATCAGTGCATTTAATTCAAATGCATATTTTAAAAACTGTGGTCTCATGGGCTAAATTGGACCATGTTAGATTCTTCTACAGGTCATTTAGCACACATAAGTTCCCAGGCTTAAGACTTGGCTAAGCAATAAGATTCAATCAAAACGCTTTATTTGCCTTGCTGATTATCTTTTAAAAGTAATATCGAGACATGATTAGGTAAATTTAGCCAAATAAGTAATGTTAATGACACCCAGTTTATGAGATGGATTGGTCCTGTTGGTTTAGACCACGTCATAATGTACTAATACTTATGATAGCAAAGAAGTAGTGTAGTTCAGGCAAATAAAGAATAAAAGTTTTGGAACTACATACTACACCGTTTGTAAAATAGGCAGACCTCAGATTTACAGTTTGCTTGAAAACTTTGCAGCTGCATTGTCTAAATTAGCAAATTGATTGACGGTGACTTCTACCTTAAGTGGTAGAAAACACACTTATTGAGATGATGGATAGGACAGCTATAGGGGATATAGAGGAGGCTGTTATTTTTTTAATAGGTGTAATTTCACCAATATTCTCATAATTTATGGAAAGTAGATCAGTGCATTTAATTCTAATGCATATTTTGAAGCTGTGTTGTCATGGGCCAAATTTAACCATGTTAGATTCTTCTACAGGTCCTTTAGCACACATAAGTTCCCAGGCTTCAGACTTGGCTAAGCAATAAGATTTAATCAACATGCTTTATTTGCCTTGCTGACTATCTTTTAAAAGTAATATTGAGACATGATTAAGTAATTTTAGCCAAATAAGTAATGTTAATGACAACCAGTCCAAGAGATGGATTGGTCCTATTGGTTAAGACCACGTCATTATGTACTAATACCTATGAAAACAAAGATGTAGTGTAGTTCAGGCAAATAAAGAATAAAAGTTTCAGAACTACATACTACACCGGTTGTAAAATAGGCAGACCTCACATTTACAGTTTGCTTGAAAACTTTGCAGCTGCATTGTCTAAATTAGCAAATTGATTGACGGTGACTTCTATCTTAAGTAGTAGAAAACACACCTATTGTGGCGATGGATAGGACAGCTATAGGGGATATGGAGGAGGCTGTTATTTTTTTGATAGGTATAATTTCACCAATTTGTTGATACTTTATGGAAAGTAGAATAGTGCATTTAATTCTAATGTATATTTTGAAACTGTGTTGTCATGGGCCAAATGTGACCATGTTAGATTCTTCTATAGGTCATATAGCATTAATACGTTCTCAGGCTTTAGACTTGGCCCAGCTATTAAGATTCAATCAACATACTTTATTTGCCTTGCTGACTATCTTTTAAAAGTAATATTAAAACATGATCAGGTAAATGTAGCCAAATAAGTAATGTTAATGACACCCAGTTCAAGAGATGGATGATTCTTATTGGTTAAGACCACGTCACTATGTACTAATACTTATGAAAGCAAAGCAGTAGTGTAGTTCAGGCAAATAAAGAATGGAAGTTTCGTAACTACATATTACACTGGTGGTAACATAGGCAGACCTCACATGTACCGTTTGCTTGAAAAACGTTCCAGCTACTTTGTCTAACTTAGGAAATTGATTGATGGTGACTTCTACATTAAGTGGTAGAAAACACACCTATTGTGGCGATGGATAAGACAGCTATAAGGGATATGGAGGAGGCTGTTATTTTTTTGATGGGTGTAATTTCACCAATTTGTTGATAATTTATGGAAAGTAGATCAGTGCATTTAATTCTAATGCATATTTTGAAACTGTGTTGTCATGGGCCAAATTTAACCATGTTAGATTCTTCTACAGGTCCTTTAGCACACATAGGTTCCCAGGCTTCAGACTTGGCTAAGCATTAAGATTTAATCAACACGCTTTATTTGCCTTGCTGACTATCCTTTAAAAGTAATATCAAGACATGATTAGGTAATTGTAGCCAAATAAGTAACGATAATGACACCCAGTCCAAGAGATGGATTGGTCCTATTGGTTAAGACCACGTCATTATGTACTAATACCTATGAAAACAAAGAAGTAGTGTAGTTCAGGCAAATAAAGAATAAAAGTTTCGGAACTACATACTACACCGGTTGTAAAATAGGCAGACCTCACATTTACAGTTTGCTTGAAAACTTTGCAGCTGCATTGTCTAAATTAGCAAATTGATTGACGGTGACTTCTACCTTAAGTAGTAGAAAACACACCTATTGTGGTGATGGATAGGACAGCTATAGGGGATATGGAGGAGGCTGTTATTTTTTTGATAGGTGTACTTTCACCAATTTGTTGATACTTTATGGAAAGTAGAATAGTGCATTTAATTCTAATGTATATTTTGAAACTGTGTTGTCATGGGCCAAATGTGACGATGTTAGATTCTTCTATAGGTCCTATAGCACTCAAAAGTTCTCAGGCTTCCGACTTGGCCCAGCTATTAAAATTTAATCAACATACTTTATTTGCCTTGCTGACTATCTTTTAAAAGTAATATTAAAACATGATCAGGTAAATGTAGCCAAATAAGTAATGTTAATGACACCCAGTTCAAGAGATGGATGATTCTTATTGGTTAAGACCACTTCATTATGTACTAATACTTATGAAAGCAAAGCAGTAGTGTAGTTCAGGCAAATAAAGAATGGAAGTTTTGTAACTACATATTACACTGGTGGTAACATAGGCAGACCTCACATGTACCGTTTGCTTGAAAAACGTTCCAGCTACTTTGTCTAACTTAGGAAATTGATTGATGGTGACTTCTACATTAAGTGGTAGAAAACAAACCTATTGTGGCGATGGATACGACAGCTATAGGGGATATGGAGGAGGCTGTTATTTTTTTGATGGGTGTAATTTCACCAATTTGTTGATAATTTATGGAAAGTAGATCAGTGCATTTAATTCTAATGCATATTTTGAAACTGTGTTGTCATGGGCCAAATTTGACCATGTTAGATTCTTCTACAGGTCCTTTAGCACACATAAGTTCCCAGGCTTCAGACTTGACTAAGCAATAAGATTGAATCAAAACGCTTTTTTTGCCTTGCTGACTATCTTTTAAAAGTAATATCGAGACATGATTAGGTAAATTTAGCCAAATAAGTAATGTTAATGACACCCAGGCAATGAGATGCATTGATCCTATTGGTTAAGACCACGTCATTATGTACTAATACTTATGAAAACAAAGAAGTAGTGTAGTTCAGGCAAATAAAGAATAAAAGTTCTGGAACTATATACTACGCCGGTTGTAAAATAGGCAGACCTCACATTTACAGTTTGCTTGAAAACTTTCCAGCTGCATTGTCTAAATTAGCAAATTGATTGATGGCGACTTCAAACTTAATTAGTAGAAAACACACCTATTATGGCAATGGATGGGACAGCTATAGGGGATATGGAGGAGGCTGTTATTTTTTTGATGGGTGTAATTTCACCAATTTGTTGATAATTTATGGAAAGTAGATCAGTGCATTTAATTCAAATGCATATTTTAAAAACTGTGTTGTCATGGGCCAAATTGGACCATGTTAGATTCTTCTACAGGTCGTTTAGCACACATAAGTTCCCAAGCTTCAGACTTGGCAAACTATTAAGATTCAATCAACATACTTTATTTGCCTTGCTGACTATCTTTTAAAAGTAATATTGAGACATGATCAGGTAATTGTAGAAAAAGAAATAATGTTAATGACACCCAGTCCAAGAGATGGATGAGTCTTATTGGTTAAGACCAGGTCATTATGTACTAATACTTATGAAAACAAAGAAGTAGTGTAGTTCAGGCAAATAAAGAATAAAAGTTTCGGAACTACATATTACACTGGTGGTAACATAGGCAGACCTCACATGTACAGTTTGCTTGAAAAACGTTCTAGCTACTTTGTCTAATTTAGGAAATTGATTGACGGTGACTTCTACCTTAAGTGGTAGAAAACACACCTATTGTGGCGATGGATAGGACAGCTATAGGGGATATGGAAGAGGCTGTTATTTTTTTGATGGGTTTAATTTCACCTATTTGTTGATAATTTATGAAAAGTAGATCAGTGCATTTAATTCAAATGCATATTTTAAAAACTGTGTTGTCATGGGCTAAATTGGACCATGTTAGATTCTTCTACAGGTCATTTAGCACACATAAGTTCCCAGGCTTAAGACTTGGCTAAGCAATAAGATTCAATCAAAACGCTTTATTTGCCTTGCTGACTATCTTTTAAAAGTAATATCGAGACATGATTAGGTAAATTTAGCCAAATAAGTAATGTTAATGACACCCAGTCCATGAGATGGATTGGTCCTATTGGTTTAGACCACGTCATTATGTACTAATACTTATGATAACAAAGAAGTAGTGTAGTTCAGGCAAATAAAGAATAAAAGTTTCGGAACTACATACTACACCGGTTGTAAAATAGGCAGACCTCACATTTACAGTTTGCTTGAAAACTTTGCAGCTGCATTGTCTAAATTAGCAAATTGATTGACGGTGACTTCTACCTTAAGTGGTAGAAAACACACTTATTGAGGTGATGGATAGGACAGCTATAGGGGATATAGAGGAGGCTGTTATTTTTTAATAGGAGTAATTTCACCAATATTCTCATAATTTATGGAAAGTAGATCGGTGCATTTAATTCTAATGCATATTTTGAAACTGTGTTGTCATGGGCCAAATTTAACCATGTTAGATTCTTCTACAGGTCCTTTAGCACACATAAGTTCCCAGGCTTCAGACTTGGCTAAGCAATAAGATTTAATGAACACGCTTTATTTGCCTTGCTGACTATCTTTTAAAAGTAATATCGAGACATGATTAGGTAAATTTAGCCAAATAAGTAATGTTAATGACACCCAGTCCATGAGATGGATTGGTCCTATTGGTTTAGACCACGTCATTATGTACTAATACTTATGATAACAAAGAAGTAATGTAGTTCAGGCAAATAAAGAATAAAAGTTTCGGAACTACATACTACACCGGTTGTAAAATAGGCAGACCTCACATTTACAGTTTGCTTGAAAACTTTGCAGCTGCATTGTCTAAATTAGCAAATTGATTGACGGTGACTTCTACCTTAAGTAGTAGAAAACACACCTATTGTGGCGATGGATAGGACAGCTATAGGGGATATGGAGGAGGCTGTTATTTTTTTGATAGGTGTAATTTCACCAATTTGTTAAAACTTTATGGAAATTAGAATAGTGCATTTAATTCTAATGTATATTTTGAAACAGTGTTGTCATGGGCCAAATGTGACCATGTTAGATTCTTCTATAGGTCCTATAGCACTCATAAGTTCTCAGGCTTCAGACTTGGCACAGCTATTAAGATTCAATCAACATACTTTATTTGCCTTGCTGACTATCTTTTAAAAGTAATATTGAAACATGATCAGGTAAATGTAGCCAAATAAGTAATGTTAATGACACCCAGTTCAAGAGATGGATGATTCTTATTGGTTAAGACCACGTCATTATGTACTAATACTTATGAAAGCAAAGCAGTAGTGTAGTTCAGGCAAATAAAGAATGGAAGTTTTGTAACTACATATTACACTGGTGGTAACATAGGTAGACCTCACATGTACCGTTTGCTTGAAAAACGTTCCAGCTACTTTGTCTAACTTAGGAAATTGATTGATGGTGACTTCTACATTAAGTGGTAGAAAACACACCTATTGTGGCGATGGATAGGACAGCTATAGGGGATATGGAGGAGGCTGTTATTTTTTTGATAGGTGTAATTTCACCAATTTGTTAAAACTTTATGGAAAGTAGAATAGTGCATTTAATTCTAATGTATATTTTGAAACAGTGTTGTCATGGGCCAAATGTGACCATGTTAGATTCTTCTATAGGTCCTATAGCACTCATAAGTTCTCAGGCTTCAGACTTGGCACAGCTATTAAGATTCAATCAACATACTTTATTTGCCTTGCTGACTATCTTTTAAAAGTAATATTGAAACATGATCAGGTAAATGTAGCCAAATAAGTAATGTTAATGACACCCAGTTCAAGAGATGGATGATTCTTATTGGTTAAGACCACGTCATTATGTACTAATACTTATGAAAGCAAAGCAGTAGTGTAGTTCAGGCAAATAAAGAATGGAAGTTTCGTAACTACATATTACACTGGTGGTAACATAGGCAGACCTCACATGTACCGTTTGCTTGAAAAACGTTCCAGCTACTTTGTCTAACTTAGGAAATTGATTGACGGAGACTTCTACATTAAGTGGTAGAAAACACACCTATTGTGGCGATGGATAGGACAGCTATAGGGGATATGGAGGAGGCTGTTATTTTTTTGATGGGTGTAATTTCACCAATTTGTTGATAATTTATGGAAAGTAGATCAGTGCATTTAATTCTAATGCATATTTTGAAACTGTGTTGTCATGGGCCAAATTTGACCATGTTAGATTCTTCTACAAGTCCTTTAGCACACATAAGTTCCCAGGCTTCAGACTTGGCTAAGCAATAAGATTCAATCAAAACGCTTTTTTTGCCTTGCTGACTATCTTTTAAAAGTAATATCGAGACATGATTAGGTAAATTTAGCCAAATAAGTAATGTTAATGACACCCAGTCCATGAGATGGATTGGTCCTATTGGTTAGACCATGTCATTATGTACTAATACTTATGATAACAAAGAAGTAGTGTAGTTCAGGCAAATAAAGAATAAAAGTTTCGGAACTACCATGTTTCCCCGAAAGTAAGACCCTGTCTTACATTAATTTTACCCCAAAAAGTCCCACCCTGTCTTACTTTCAGGGGAAGTCTTACATTAGCCGAAAAAAAATGACAATTTCCCAAAACAGTGCCGTATCCCACTGCACACAGCCCCATACCCCATAACAGTGCCGTATCCCACTGCACATAGCCCCGTATCCCACTGCACACAGCCCCATACCCATAACAGTGCCGTATCCCACTGCACACAGCCCTATACCCCATAACAGTGCCGTATCTCACTGCACACAGCCCCACACCCCATACCAGTGCCGTATCCCACTGCACACAGCCCCATACCCCATAACAGTGCCGTATCCCACTGCACACAGCCCCATACCCCATAACAGTGCCGTATCCCACTGCACACAGCCACATACCCCATAACAGTGCCGTATCCCACTGCACACAGCCCCATACCCCATAACAGTGCCGTATCACACTGAACACAGTCCTACACCCCATAACAGTGCCGTATCCCACTGCACACAGCCCCATACCCTATACAGTACATGTTTCCCTACTTGGTTTTTAAATGCTGGACGTTTTCCTCTGCGGTGCAGCTGTGGGTGCGGAAGGCCTGTGCTGCAGGGAACGCTGTGCCAATCAGCAGGGAAACAGCAGTGACGTGGGGCTGGGGCGGCCAATAACAGCCCGAGCTGCTGGGCCAATCAGCGCTCGAGCCGGGGGCCGGCGGTGACGTGAAAAGCAGGGGCGGCCAATGAGCTGTTGAGCTGGGCGGATTGCGGGGTTAACACGGCGAGTTAACCCCATGAGCACTGGACCCGCCCAGCTGCACCTGAGGACACCTCTGGAGCCTGGGGACCCAATGGGGGACAGCGGCGGCCCAAAGGTAAGGGCCTTACATTTCACAGCGGCCCCCCAACCCTGCCTTACATTCAGGGGAGGCCTTACATTGAAGGACCCCCCCGTAACCCCCACCCTGTCTTACTTTCGGGGGGTCCTACTTTCGGGGAAACACGGTACATACTACACCGGTTGTAAAATAGGCAGACCTCACATTTACAGTTTGCTTGAAAACTTTGCAGCTGCATTGTCTAAATTAGCAAATTGATTGACGGTGACTTCTACCTTAAGTGGTAGAAAACACACTTATTGAGGTGATGGATAGGACAGCTATAGGGGATATAGAGGAGGCTGTTATTTTTTTAATAGGTGTAATTTCACCAATATTCTCATAATTTATGGAAAAGAGATCAGTGCATTTAATTCTAATGCATATTTTGAAACTGTGTTGTCATGGGCCAAATTTAACCATGTTAGATTCTTCTACAGGTCCTTTAGCACACATACAGTTAGGTCCAGAAATATTTGGACAGTGACACAAGTTTTGTTATTTTAGCTGTTTACAAAAACATGTTCAGAAATACAATTATATATATAATATGGGCTGAAAGTGCACACTCCCAGCTGCAGTATGAGAGTTTTCACATCCAAATCGGAGAAAGGGTTTAGGAATCATAGCTCTGTAATGCATAGCCTCCTCTTTTTCAAGGGACCAAAAGTAATTGGACAAGGGACTCTAAGGGCTGCAATTAACTCTGAAGGCGTCTCCCTCGTTAACCTGTAATCAATGAAGTAGTTAAAAGGTCTGGGGTTTATTACAGGTGTGTGGTTTTGCATTTGGAAGCTGTTGCTGTGACCAGACAACATGCGGTCTAAGGAACTCTCAATTGAGGTGAAGCAGAACATCCTGAGGCTGAATAAAAAGAAAAAATCCATCAGAGAGATAGCAGACATGCTTGGAGTAGCAAAATCAACAGTCAGGTACATTCTGAGAAAAAAGGAATTGACTGGTGAGCTTGGGAACTCAAAAAGGCCTGGGCATCCACGGATGACAACAGTGGTGGATGATCGCCGCATACGTTCTTTGGTGAAGAAGAACCCGTTCACAACATCAACTGAAGTCCAGAACACTCTCAGTGAAGTAGGTGTATCTGTCTCTAAGTCAACAGTAAAGAGAAGACTCCATGAAAGTAAATACAAAGGGTTCACATCTAGATGCAAACCATTCATCAATTCCAAAAATAGACAGGCCAGAGTTAAATTTGCTGAAAAACACCTCATGAAGCCAGCTCAGTTCTGGAAAAGTATTCTATGGACAGATGAGACCAAGATAAACCTGTACCAGAATGATGGGAAGAAAAAAGTTTGGAGAGGAAAGGGAACGGTACATGATCCAAGGCACACCACATCCTCTGTAAAACATGGTGGAGGCAACGTGATGGCATGGGCATGCATGGCTTTCAATGGCACTGGGTCACTTGTGTTTATTGATGACATAACAGCAGACAAGAGTAGCCGGATGAATTCTGAAGTGTACCGGGATATACTTTCAGCCCAGATTCAGCCAAATGCCGCAAAGTTGATCGGACGGCGCTTCATAGTACAGATGGACAATGACCCCAAGCATACAGTCAAAGCTACCCAGGAGTTCATGAGTGCAAAAAAGTGGAACATTCTGCAATGTCCAAGTCAATCACCAGATCTTAACCCAATTGAGCATGCATTTCACTTGCTCAAATCCAGACTTAAGATGGAAAGACCCACAAACAAGCAAGACCTGAAGGCTGCGGATGTAAAGGCCTGGCAAAGCATTAAGAAGGAGGAAACCCAGCGTTTGGTGATGTCCATGGGTTCCAGACTTAAGGCAGTGATTGCCTCCAAAGGATTCGCAACAAAATATTGAAAATAAAAATATTTTGTTTGGGTTTGGTTTATTTGTCCAATTACTTTTGACCTCCTAAAGGTGGAGTGTTTGTAAAGAAATGTGACAATTCCTACAATTTCTATCAGATATTTTTGTTCAAACCTTCAAATTAAACGTTACAATCTGCACTTGAATTCTGTTGTAGAGGTTTCATTTCAAATCCAATGTGGTGGCATGCAGAGCCCAACTCGCGAAAATTGTGTCACTGTCCAAATATTTCTGGACCTAATTGTAAGTTCCCAGGCTTCAGACTTGGCTAAGCAATAAGATTTAATCAACACGCTTTATTTGCCTTGCTGACTATCTTTTAAAAGTAATATTGAAACATGATTAGGTAAATTTAGCCAAATAAGTAATGTTAATGACACCCAGTCCAAGAGATGGACTGGTCCTATTGGTTAAGACCACGTCATTATGTACTAATACCTATGAAAACAAAGAAGTAGTGTAGTTCAGGCAAATAAAAGTTTCAGAACTACATACCACACCGGTTGTAAAATAGGCAGACCTCACATTTACAGTTTGCTTGAAAACTTTGCAGCTGCATTTTCTAAATTAGCAAATTCATTGACGGTGACTTCTACCTTAAGTAGTAGAAAACACACCTATTGTGGCGATAAATAGGACAGCTATAGGGGATATGGAGGAGGCTGTTATTTTTTTGATAGGTGTAATTTCACCAATTTGTTGATACTTTATGGAAAGTAGAATAGTGCATTTAATTCTAATGTATATTTTGAAACTGTGTTGTCATGGGCCAAATGTGACCATGTTAGATTCTTCTATAGGTCATATAGCACTCATAAGTTTTCAGGCTTCAGACTGGGCCCAGCTATTAAGATTCAATCAACATACTTTATTTGCCTTGCTGACTATCTTTTAAAAGTAATATTAAAACATGATCAGGTAAATGTAGCCAAATAAGTAATGTTAATGACACCCAGTTCAAGAGATGGATGATTCCTATTGGTTAAGACCACGTCATTATGTACTAATACTTATGAAAGCAAAGCAGTAGTGTAGTTCAGGCAAATAAAGAATGGAAGTTTCGTAACTACATATTACACTGGTGGTAAAATAGGCAGACCTCACATGTACCGTTTGCTTGAAAAACGTTCCAGCTACTTTGTCTAACTTAGGAAATTGATTGACGGTGACTTCTACATTAAGTGGTAGAAAACACACCTATTGTGGCGATGGATAGGACAGCTATAGGGGATATGGAGGAGGCTGTTATTTTTTTGATGGGTGTAATTTCACCAATTTGTTGATAATTTATGGAAAGTAGATCAGTGCATTTAATTCTAATGCATATTTTGAAACTGTGTTGTCATGGGCCAAATTTGACCATGTTAGATTCTTCTACAGGTCCTTTAGCACACATAAGTTCCCAGGCTTCAGACTTGGCTAAGCAATAAGTTTCAATCAAAATGCTTTTTTTGCCTTGCTGACTATCTTTTAAAAGTAATATCGAGACATGATTAGGTAAATTTAGCCAAATAAGTAATGTTAATGACACCCAGTCCATGAGATGGATTGATCCTATTGGTTAAGACCACGTCATTATGTACTAATACTTATGAAAACAAAGAAGTAGTGTAGTTCAGGCAAATAAAGAATAAAAGTTCTGGAACTACATACTACACCGGTTGTAAAATAGGCAGACCTCACATTTACAGTTTGCTTGAAAACTTTCCAGCTGCATTGTCTAAATTAGCAAATTGATTGATGGTGACTTCAAACTTAATTAGTAGAAAACACACCTATTATGGCGATGGATAGGACAGCTATAGGGGATATGGAGGAGGCTGGTATTTTTTGATGAGTGTAATTTCACCAATTTGTTGATAATTTATGGAAAGTAGATCAGTGCATTTAATTCAAATGCATATTTTAAAAACTGTGTTGTCATGGGCCAAATTGGACCATGTTAGATTCTTCTACAGGTCGTTTAGCACACATAAGTTCCCAGGCTTCAGACTTGGCTAAGCAATAAGATTCAATCAAAATGCTTTTTTTGCCTTGCTGACTATCTTTTAAAAGTAATATTGAGACATGATCAGGTAATTGTAGAAAATAAATAATGTTAATGACACCAAGTCCAAGAGATGGATGAGTCTTATTGGTTAAGACCAGGTCATTATGTACTAATACTTCTGAAAACAAAGAAGTAATGTAATTCAGGCAAATAAAGAATAAAAGTTTTGGAACTACATACTACACCGGTTGTAAAACAGGCAGACCTCACATTTACAGTTTGCTTGAAAACTTTCCAGCTGCTTTGTCTAAATTAGCAAATTAATTGACGGTGACTTCTACCTTAAGTGGTAAAAAACACACCTATTGTGACGATGGATAGGACAGCTATAGAGGATATGAAGGAGGCTGTTATTTTTTTGATAGGAGAAATTTTATCAATTTGATCATAATTTATGGAAAGTAGATCAATGCATTTAATTCTAATGCATATTTTGAAACTGTGTTGTCATGGGCCAAATTTAACCATGTTAGATTCTTCTACAGGTCCTTTAGCACACATAAGTTCCCAGGCTTCAGACTTGGCTAAGCAATAAGATTTAATTAGCACGCTTTATTTGCTTTGCTGACTATCTTCTAAAAGTAATATCGAGACATGATTAGGTAAATTTAGTCAAATAAGTAATGTTAATGACACCCAGTCCAAGAGATGGATTGGTCCTATTGGTTAAGACCACGTCATTATGTACTATTACCTATGAAAACAAAGAAGTACTGTAGTTCAGGCAAAAAAAAAAAAAGTTTCGGAACTACATACTACACCGGTTGTAAAATACGCAGACCTCACATTTACAGTTTGCTTGAAAACTTTGCAGCTGCATTTTCTAAATTAGCAAATTGATTGACGGTGACTTCTACCTTAAGTAGTAGAAAACACACCTATTGTGGCGATGGATAGGACAGCTATAGGGGATATGGAGGTGGCTGTTATTTTTTTGATAGGTGTAATTTCACCAATTTGTTGATCCTTTATGGAAAGTAGAATAATGCATTTAATTCTAATGTATGTTTTGAAACTGTGTTGTCATGGGCCAAATTTGACCATGTTAGATTCTTCTATAGGTCCTATAGCACTCATAAGTTCTCAGGCTTCAGACTTGGCCCAGCTATTAAGATTCAATCAACATACTTTATTTGCCTTGCTGACTATCTTTTAAAAGTAATATTGAAACATGATCAGGTAAATGTAGCCAAATAAGTAATGTTAATGACACCCAGTTCAAGAGATGGATGATTCTTATTGGTTAAGACCACGTCATTAAGTACTAATACTTATGAAAGCAAAGCAGTAGTGTAGTTCAGGCAAATAAAGAATGGAAGTTTCGTAACTACATATTACACTGGTGGTAACATAGGCAGACCTCACATGTACCGTTTGCTTGAAAAACGTTCCAGCTACTTTGTCTAACTTAGGAAATTGATTGACGGTGACTTCAACATTAAGTTGTAGAAAACACACCTATTGTGGCGATGAATAGGACAGCTATAGGGGATATGGAGGAGGCTGTTATTTTTTTGATGGGTGTAATTTCACCAATTTGTTGATAATTTATGGAAAGTAGATCAGTGCATTTAATTCAAATGCATATTTTAAAAACTGTGTTGTCATGGGTTAAATTGGACCATGTTAGATTCCTCTACAGGTCATTAAGCACACATAAGTTCCAAAGGCTTAAGACTTGGCTAAGCAATACGATTCAATCAAAACGCTTTATTTGCCTTGCTGACTATCTTTTAAAAGTAATATCGAGACATGATTAGGTAAATTTAGCCAAATAAGTAATGTTAATGACACCCAGTCCATGAGATGGATTAGTCCTATTGGTTTAGACCACGTCATTATGTACTAATACTTATGATAACAAAGAAGTAGTGTAGTTCATGCAAATAAAGAATAAAAGTTTCGGAACTACATACTACACCGGTTGTAAAATAGGCAGACCTCACATTTACAGTTTGCTTGAAAACTTTGCAGCTGCATTGTCTAAATTAGCAAATTGATTGACGGTGACTTCTACCTTAAGTGATAAAAAACACACTTATTGAGGTGATGGATAGGACAGCTATAGGGGATATAGAGGAGGCTGTTATTTTTTTAATAGGTGTAATTTTACCAATATTCTCATAATTTATGGAAAGTAGATCAGTGCATTTAATTCTAATGCATATTTTGAAACTGTGTTGTCATGGGCCAAATTTAACCATGTTAGATTCTTCTACAGGTCCTTTAGCACACATAAGATCCCAGGCTTCAGACTTGGCTAAGCAATAAGATTTAATCAGCACGCTTTATTTGCCTTGCTGACTATCTTTTAAAAGTAATATCGAGACATGATTAGGTAAATTTAGCCAAATAAGTAATGTTAATGACACCCAGTCCAAGAGATGGATTGGTCCTATTGGTTAAGACCACGTCATTATGTACTAATACCTATGAAAACAAAGAAGTAGTGTAGTTCAGGCAAATAAAGAATAAAAGTTTCGGAACTACATACTACACCGGTTGTAAAATAGGCAGACCTCACATTTACAGTTTGCTTGAAAACTTTGCAGCTGCATTGTCTAAATTAGCAAGTTGATTGACGGTGACTTGTACCTTAAGTAGTAGAAAACACACCTATCGTGGCGATGGATAGGACAGCTATAGGGGATATGGAGGAGGCTGTTATTTTTTTGATAGGTGTAATTTCACCAATTTGTTGATACTTTATGGAAAGTAGAATAGTGCATTTAATTCTAATGTATATTTTGAAACTGTGTTGTCATGGGCCAAATTTGACCATGTTAGATTCTTTTATAGGTCCTATAGCACTCATAAGTTCTCAGGCTTCAGACTTGGCCCAGCTATTAAGATTCAATCAACATACTTTATTTGCCTTGCTGACTATCTTTTAAAAGTAATATTGAAACATGATAAGGTAAATGTAGCCAAATAAGTAATAATAATGACACCCAGTTCAAGAGATGGATGATTTTTATTCGTTAAGATCACGTCATTATGTACTAATACTTATGAAAGCAAAGCAGTAGTGTAGTTCAGGCAAATAAAGAATGGAAGTTTCGTAACTACATATTACACTGGTGGTAACATAGGCAGACCTCACATGTACCGTTTGCTTGAAAAACGTTCCAGCTACTTTGTCTAACTTAGGAAATTGATTGATGGTGACTTCTACCTTAAGTGGTAGAAAACACACCTATTGTGGCGATGGATAGGACAGCTATAGGGGATATGGAGGAGGCTGTTATTTTTTTGATGGGTGTAATTTTACCAATTTGTTGATAATTTATAGAAAGTAGATCATTGCATTTAATTCAAATGCATATTTTAAAAACTGTGTTGTCATGGGCTAAATTGGACCATGTTAGATTCTTCTACAGGTCATTTAGCACACATAAGTTCCCAGGCTTAAGACTTGGCTAAGCAATAAGATTCAATCAAAACACTTTATTTGCCTTGCTGACTATCTTTTAAAAGTAATATCGAGACATGATTAGGTAAATTTAGACAAATAAGTAATGTTAATGACACCCAGTCCATGAGATGGATTGGTCCTATTGGTTTAGACCACGTCATTATGTACTAATACTTATGATAACAAAGAAGTAGTGTAGTTCAGGCAAATAAAGAATAAAAGTTTCAGAACTACATACTACACCGGTTGTAAAATAGGCAGACCTCACATTTACAGTTTGCTTGAAAACTTTGCAGCTGCATTGTCTAAATTAGCAAATTGATTGACGGTGACTTCTACCTTAAGTGGTAGAAAACACACTTATTGAGGTGATGGATAGGACAGCTATAGGGGATATAGAGGAGGCTGTTATTTTTTTAATAGGTGTAATTTCACCAATATTCTCATAATTTATGGAAAGTAGATCAGTGCATTTAATTCTAATGCATATTTTGAAACTGTGTTGTCATGGGCCAAATTTAACCATGTTAGATTCTTCTACAGGTCCTTTAGCACACATAAGTTCCCAGGCTTCAGATTTGGCTAAGCAATAAGATTTAATCAACACGCTTTATTTGCCTTGCTGAATATCTTTTAAAAGTAATATCGAGACATGATTAGGTAAATTTAGCCAAATAATTAATGTTAATGACACCCAGTCCAAGAGATGGATTGGTCCTATTGGTTAAGACCACGTCATTATGTACTAATACCTATGAAAACAAAGAAGTAGTGTAGTTCAGGCAAATAAAGAATAAAAGTTTCGGAACTACATACTACACCGGTTGTAAAATAGGCAGACCTCACATTTACAGTTTGCTTGAAAACTTTGCAGCTACATTGTCTAAATTAGCAAATTGATTGACGGTGACATCTACCTTAAGTAGTAGAAAACACCCCTATTTTGGCGATGGATAGGACAGCTATAGGGGATATGGAGGAGGCTGTTATTTTTTTGATAGGTGTAATTTCACCAATTTGTTAAAACTTTATGGAAAGTAGAATAATGCATTTAATTCTAATGTATATTTTGAAACTGTGTTGTCATGGGCCAAATGTGACCATGTTAGATTCTTCTATAGGTCCTATAGCACTCATAAGTTCTCAGGCTTCAGACTTGGCCCAGCTATTAAGATTCAATCAACATACTTTATTTGCCTTGCTGACTATCTTTTAAAAGTAATATTAAAACATGATCAGGTAAATGTAGCCAAATAAGTAATGTTAATGACACCCAGTTCAAGAGATGGATGATTCTTATTGGTTAAGACCACGTCATTATGTACTAATACTTATGAAAACAAATCAGTAGTGTAGTTCAGGCAAATAAAGAATGGAAGTTTCGTAACTACATATTACACTGGTGGTAACATAGGCAGACCTTACATGTACCGTTTGCTTGAAAAACGTTCCAGCTACTTTGTCTAACTTAGGAAATTGATTGACGGTGACTTCTACATTAAGTGGTAGAAAACACACCTATTGTGGCGATGGATAGGACAGCTATAGGGGATATGGAGGAGGCTGTTATTTTTTTGATGGGTGTAATTTCACCAATTTGTTGATAATTTATGGAAAGTAGATCAGTGCATTTATTTCTAATGCATATTTTGAAACTGTTGTCATGGGCCAAATTTGACCATGTTAAATTCTTCTACAGGTCCTTTAGCACACATAAATTCCCAGGCTTCAGACTTGACTAAGCAATAAGATTTAATCAACACGCTATATTTGCCTTGCTGACTATCTTTTAAAAGTAATATCGAGACATGATTAGGTAAATTTAGCCAAATAAGTAATGTTAATGACACCCAGTCCAAGAGATGGATTGGTCCTATTGGTTAAGACCACGTCATTATGTACTAATACCTATGAAAACAAAGAAGTAGTGTAGTTCAGGCAAATAAAGAATAAAAGTTTCGGAACTACATACTACACCGGTTGTAAAATAGGCAGACCTCACATTTACAGTTTGCTTGAAAACTTTGCAGCTGCATTGTCTAAATTAGCAAATTAATTGATGGTGACTTCTACCTTAAGTAGTAGAAAACACACCTATTGTGGTGATGGATAGGACAGCTATAGGGGATATGGAGGAGGCTGTTATTTTTTTGATAGGTGTACTTTCACCAATTTGTTGATACTTTATGGAAAGTAGAATAGTGCATTTAATTCTAATGTATATTTTGAAACTGTGTTGTCATGGGCCAAATTTGACCATGTTAGATTCTTTTATAGGTCCTATAGCACTCATAAGTTCTCAGGCTTCAGACTTGGCCCAGCTATTAAGATTCAATCAACATACTTTATTTGCCTTGCTGACTATCTTTTAAAAGTAATATTGAAACATGATAAGGTAAATGTAGCCAAATAAGTAATAATAATGACACCCAGTTCAAGAGATGGATGATTCTTATTGGTTAAGATCACGTCATTATGTACTAATACTTATGAAAGCAAAGCAGTAGTGTAGTTCAGGCAAATAAAGAATGGAAGTTTCGTAACTACATATTACACTGGTGGTAACATAGGCAGACCTCACATGTACCGTTTGCTTGAAAAACGTTCCAGCTACTTTGTCTAACTTAGGAAATTGATTGATGGTGACTTCTACCTTAAGTGGTAGAAAACACACCTATTGTGGCGATGGATAGGACAGCTATAGGGGATATGGAGGAGGCTGTTATTTTTTTGATGGGTGTAATTTTACCAATTTGTTGATAATTTATAGAAAGTAGATCATTGCATTTAATTCAAATGCATATTTTAAAAACTGTGTTGTCATGGGCTAAATTGGACCATGTTAGATTCTTCTACAGGTCATTTAGCACACATAAGTTCCCAGGCTTAAGACTTGGCTAAGCAATAAGATTCAATCAAAACGCTTTATTTGCCTTGCTGACTATCTTTTAAAAGTAATATCGAGACATGATTAGGTAAATTTAGACAAATAAGTAATGTTAATGACACCCAGTCCATGAGATGGATTGGTCCTATTGGTTTAGACCACGTCATTATGTACTAATACTTATGATAACAAAGAAGTAGTGTAGTTCAGGCAAATAAAGAATAAAAGTTTCAGAACTACATACTACACCGGTTGTAAAATAGGCAGACCTCACATTTACAGTTTGCTTGAAAACTTTGCAGCTGCATTGTCTAAATTAGCAAATTGATTGACGGTGACTTCTACCTTAAGTGGTAGAAAACACACTTATTGAGGTGATGGATAGGACAGCTATAGGGGATATAGAGGAGGCTGTTATTTTTTTAATAGGTGTAATTTCACCAATATTCTCATAATTTATGGAAAGTAGATCAGTGCATTTAATTCTAATGCATATTTTGAAACTGTGTTGTCATGGGCCAAATTTAACCATGTTAGATTCTTCTACAGGTCCTTTAGCACACATAAGTTCCCAGGCTTCAGATTTGGCTAAGCAATAAGATTTAATCAACACGCTTTATTTGCCTTGCTGAATATCTTTTAAAAGTAATATCGAGACATGATTAGGTAAATTTAGCCAAATAATTAATGTTAATGACACCCAGTCCAAGAGATGGATTGGTCCTATTGGTTAAGACCACGTCATTATGTACTAATACCTATGAAAACAAAGAAGTAGTGTAGTTCAGGCAAATAAAGAATAAAAGTTTCGGAACTACATACTACACCGGTTGTAAAATAGGCAGACCTCACATTTACAGTTTGCTTGAAAACTTTGCAGCTACATTGTCTAAATTAGCAAATTGATTGACGGTGACATCTACCTTAAGTAGTAGAAAACACCCCTATTTTGGCGATGGATAGGACAGCTATAGGGGATATGGAGGAGGCTGTTATTTTTTTGATAGGTGTAATTTCACCAATTTGTTAAAACTTTATGGAAAGTAGAATAATGCATTTAATTCTAATGTATATTTTGAAACTGTGTTGTCATGGGCCAAATGTGACCATGTTAGATTCTTCTATAGGTCCTATAGCACTCATAAGTTCTCAGGCTTCAGACTTGGCCCAGCTATTAAGATTCAATCAACATACTTTATTTGCCTTGCTGACTATCTTTTAAAAGTAATATTAAAACATGATCAGGTAAATGTAGCCAAATAAGTAATGTTAATGACACCCAGTTCAAGAGATGGATGATTCTTATTGGTTAAGACCACGTCATTATGTACTAATACTTATGAAAACAAATCAGTAGTGTAGTTCAGGCAAATAAAGAATGGAAGTTTCGTAACTACATATTACACTGGTGGTAACATAGGCAGACCTTACATGTACCGTTTGCTTGAAAAACGTTCCAGCTACTTTGTCTAACTTAGGAAATTGATTGACGGTGACTTCTACATTAAGTGGTAGAAAACACACCTATTGTGGCGATGGATAGGACAGCTATAGGGGATATGGAGGAGGCTGTTATTTTTTTGATGGGTGTAATTTCACCAATTTGTTGATAATTTATGGAAAGTAGATCAGTGCATTTATTTCTAATGCATATTTTGAAACTGTTGTCATGGGCCAAATTTGACCATGTTAAATTCTTCTACAGGTCCTTTAGCACACATAAATTCCCAGGCTTCAGACTTGACTAAGCAATAAGATTTAATCAACACGCTATATTTGCCTTGCTGACTATCTTTTAAAAGTAATATCGAGACATGATTAGGTAAATTTAGCCAAATAAGTAATGTTAATGACACCCAGTCCAAGAGATGGATTGGTCCTATTGGTTAAGACCACGTCATTATGTACTAATACCTATGAAAACAAAGAAGTAGTGTAGTTCAGGCAAATAAAGAATAAAAGTTTCGGAACTACATACTACACCGGTTGTAAAATAGGCAGACCTCACATTTACAGTTTGCTTGAAAACTTTGCAGCTGCATTGTCTAAATTAGCAAATTAATTGATGGTGACTTCTACCTTAAGTAGTAGAAAACACACCTATTGTGGTGATGGATAGGACAGCTATAGGGGATATGGAGGAGGCTGTTATTTTTTTGATAGGTGTACTTTCACCAATTTGTTGATACTTTATGGAAAGTAGAATAGTGCATTTAATTCTAATGTATATTTTGAAACTGTGTTGTCATGGGCCAAATGTGACGATGTTAGATTCTTCTATAGGTCCTATAGCACTCAAAAGTTCTCAGGCTTCAGACTTGGCCCAGCTATTAAAATTCAATCAACATACTTTATTTGCCTTGCTGACTATCTTTTAAAAGTAATATTAAAACATGATCAGGTAAATGTAGCCAAATAAGTAATGTTAATGACACCCAGTTCAAGAGATGGAGGATTCCTATTGGTTAAGACCACATCATTATGTACTAATACTTATGAAAACAAAGAAGTAGTGTAGTTCAGGCAAATAAAGAATAAAAGTTCTGGAACTATATACTATGCCGGTTGTAAAATAGGCAGACCTCACATTTACAGTTTGCTTGAAAACTTTCCAGCTGCATTGTCTAAATTAGCAAATTGATTGATGGCGACTTCAAACTTAATTAGTAGAAAACACACCTATTATGGCGATGGATAGGACAGCTATAGGGGATATGGAGGAGGCTGTTATTTTTTTGATGGGTGTAATTTCACCAATTTGTTGATAATTTAAGGAAAGTAGATCAGTGCATTTAGTTCAAATGCATATTTTAAAAACTGTGTTGTCATGGGCCAAATTGGACCATGTTAGATTCTTCTACAGGTCGTTAAGCACACATAGGTTCCCAAGCTTCAGACTTGGCAAACTATTAAGATTCAATCAACATACTTTATTTGCCTTGCTGACTATCTTTTAAAAGTAATATTGAGACATGATCAGGTAATTGTAGAAAAATAAATAATGTTAATGACACCCAGTCCAAGAGATGGATGAGTCTTATTGGTTTAGACCAGGTCATTATGTACTAATACCTATGAAAACAAAGAAGTAGTGTAGTTCAGGCAAATAAAGAATAAAAGTTTCGGAACTACATATTACACTGGTGGTAACATAGGCAGACCTCACATGTACAGTTTGCTTGAAAAACGTTCTAGCTACTTTGTCTAATTAAGGAAATTGATTGACGGTAACTTCTACCTTAAGTGGTAGAAAACACACCTATTGTGGCGATGGATAGGACAGCTATAGGGGATATGGAGGAGGCTGTTATTTTTTTGATGGGTGTAATTTCACTAATTTGTTGATAATTTATGGAAAGTAGATCAGTGCATTTAATTCTAATGCATATTTTGAAACTGTGTTGTCATGGACCAAATTTAACCATGTTAGATTCTTCTACAGGTCCTTTAGCACACTTAAGTTCCCAGGCTTCAGACTTGGCTAAGCAATAAGATTTAATCAACACGCTTTATTTGCCTTGCTGACTATCTTTTAAAAGTAATATCGAGACATGATTAAGTAATTTTAGCCAAATAAGTAATGTTAATGACACCCAGTCCAAGAGATGGATTGGTCCTATTGGTTAAGACCACGTCATTATGTACTAATACCTATGAAAACAAAGAAGTAGTGTAGTTCAGGCAAATAAAGAATAAAAGTTTCGGAACTACATACTATACCGGTTGTAAAATAGGCAGACCTCACATTTACAGTTTGCTTGAAAACTTTGCAGCTGCATTGTCTAAATTAGCAAATTGATTGACGGTGACTTCTACATTAAGTGGTAGAAAACACACCTATTGTGGCGATGGATAGGACAGCTATAGGGGATATGGAGGAGGCTGTTATTTTTTTGATGGGTGTAATTTCACCAATTTGTTGATAATTTATGGAAAGTAGATCAGTGCATTTATTTCTAATGCATATTTTGAAACTATTGTCATGGGCCAAATTTGACCATGTTAAATTCTTCTACAGGTCCTTTAGCACACATAAGTTCCCAGGCTTCAGACTTGACTAAGCAATAAGATTTAATCAACACGCTATATTTGCCTTGCTGACTATCTTTTAAAAGTAATATCGAGACATGATTAGGTAAATTTAGCCAAATAAGTAATGTTAATGACACCCAGTCCAAGAGATGGATTGGTCCTATTGGTTAAGACCACGTCATTATGTACTAATACCTATGAAAACAAAGAAGTAGTGTAGTTCAGGCAAATAAAGAATAAAAGTTTCGGAACTACATACTACACCGGTTGTAAAATAGTCAGACCTCACATTTACAGTTTGCTTGAAAACTTTGCAGCTGCATTGTCTAAATTAGCAAATTGATTGACGGTGACTTCTACCTTAAGTGGTAGAAAACACACTTATTGAGGTGATGGATAGGACAGCTATAGGGGATATAGAGGAGGCTGTTATTTTTTTAATAGGTGTAATTTCACCAATATTCTCATAATTTATGGAAAGTAGATCAGTGCATTTAATTCTAATGCATATTTTGAAACTGTGTTGTCATGGGCCAGATTTAACCATGTTAGATTCTTCTACAGGTCCTTTAGCACACATAAGTTCCCAGGCTTCAGACTTGGCTAAGCAATAAGATTTAATCAACACGCTTTATTTGCCTTGCTGACTATCTTTTAAAAGTAATATCGAGACATGATTAGGTAAATTTAGCCAAATAATTAATGTTAATGACACCCAGTCCAAGAGATGGATTGGTCCTATTGGTTAAGACCACGTCATTATGTACTAATACCTATGAAAACAAAGAAGTAGTGTAGTTCAGGCAAATAAAGAATAAAAGTTTCGGAACTACATACTACACCGGTTGTAAAATAGGCAGACCTCACATTTACAGTTTGCTTGAAAACTTTGCAGCTGCATTGTCTAAATTAGCAAATTGATTGACGGTGACTTCTACCTTAAGTAGTAGAAAACACACCTATTGTGGCGATGGATAGGAAAGCTATAGGGGATATGGAGGAGGCTGTTATTTTTTTGATAGGTGTAATTTCACCAATTTGTTGATACTTTATGGAAAGTAGAATAGTGCATTTAATTCTAATGTATATTTTGAAACTGTGTTGTCATGGGCCAAATGTGACCATGTTAGATTCTTCTATAGGTCCTATAGCACTCATAAGTTCTCAGGCTTCAGACTTGGCCCAGCTATTAAGATTCAATCAACATACTTTATTTGAATTGCTGACTATCTTTTAAAAGTAATATTGAAACATGATGAGGTAAATGTAGCCAAATAAGTAATGTTAATGACACCCAGTTCAAGAGATGGATGATTCTTATTGGTTAAGAACACGTCATTATGTACTAATACTTATGAAAGCAAAGCAGTAGTGTAGTTCAGGCAAATAAAGAATGGAAGTTTCGTAACTACATATTACACTGGTGATAACATAGGCAGACCTCACATGTACCGTTTGCTTGAAAAACGTTCCAGCTACTTTGTCTAACTTAGGAAATTGATTGACGGTGACTTCTACATTAAGTGGTAGAAAACACACCTATTGTGGCGATGGATAGGACAGCTATAGGGGATATAAAGGAGGCTGTTATTTTTTTGATGGGTGTAATTTCCCCAATTTGTTGATAATTTATGGAAAGTAGATCAGTGCATTTAATTCTAATGCATATTTTGAAACTGTGTTGTCATGGGCCAAATTTGACCATGTTAGATTCTTCTACAGGTCCTTTAGCACACATAAGTTCCCAGGCTTTAGACTTGGCTAAGCAATAAGATTCAATCAAAACGCTTTTTTTGCCTTGCTGACTATCTTTTAAAAGTAATATCGAGACATGATTAGGTAAATTTAGCCAAATAAGTAATGTTAATGACACCCAGTCCATGAGATGGATTGATCCTATTGGTTAAGACCACGTCATTATGTACTAATACTTATGAAAACAAAGAAGTTGTATAGTTCAGGCAAATAAAGAATAAAAGTTCTGGAACCACATACTACACCGGTTGTAAAATAGGCAGACCTCACATTTACAGTTTGCTTGAAAACTTTCCAGCTGCATTGTCTAAATTAGCAAATTGATTGATGGTGACTTCAAACTTAATTAGTAGAAAACACACCTATTATTTGCAAAGGATAGGACAGCTATAGGGGATATGAAGGAGGCTGTTATTTTTTGGATGGGTGTAATTTCACCAATTTGTTGATAATGTATGGAAAGTAGATCAGTGCATTTAATTCAAATGCATATTTTAAAAACTGTGTTGTCATGGGCAAAATTGGACCATGTTAGATTCTTCTACAGGTGCTTTAGCACACATAAGTTCCCAAGCTTCAGACTTGGCAAACTATTAAGATTCAATCAACATACTTTATTTGCCTTGCTGACTATCTTTTAAAAGTAATATTGAGACATGATCAGGTAATTGTAGAAAAATAAATAATGTTAATGACACCCAGTCCAAGAGATGGATGAGTCTTATTGGTTAAGACCAGGTCATTATGTACTAATACTTATGAAAACAAAGAAGTAGTGTAGTTCAGGCAAATAAAGAATAAAAGTTTCGGAACTACATATTACACTGGTGGTAACATAGGCAGACCTCACATGTACAGTTTGCTTGAAAAACGTTCTAGCTACTTTGTCTAATTTAGGAAATTGATTGACGGTGACTTCTACCTTTAGTGGTAGAAAACACACCTATTGTGGCGATGGATAGGACAGCTATAAGGGATATGGAGGAGGCTGTTATTTTTTTGATGGGTGTAATTTCACCAATTTGTTGATAATTTATGGAAAGTAGATCAGTGCATTTAATTCAAATGCATATTTTAAAAACTGTGTTGTCATGGGCTAAATTGGACCATGTTAGATTCTTCTACAGATCATTTAGCACACATAAGTTCCCAGGCTTAAGACTTGGCTAAGCAATAAGATTCAATCAAAACGCTTTATTTGCCTTGCTGACTATCTTTTAAAAGTAATATCGAGACATGATTAGGTAAATTTAGCCAAATAAGTAATGTTAATGACACCCAGTCCATGAGATGGATTGGTCCTATTGGTTTAGACCACGTCATTATGTACTAATACTTATGATAACAAAGAAGTAGTGTAGTTCAGGCAAATAAAGAATAAAAGTTTCGGAACTACATACTACACCGGTTGTAAAATAGGCAGACCTCACATTTACAGTTTGCTTGAAAACTTTGCAGCTGCATTGTCTAAATTAGCAAATTGATTGATGGTGACTTCTACCTAAAGTGGTAGAAAACACACTTATTTAGGTGATGGATAGGACAGCTATAGGGGATATAGAGGAGGCTGTTATTTTTTTAATAGGTGTAATTTCACCAATATTCTCATAATTTATGGAAAGTAGATCAGTGCATTTAATTCTAATGCATATTTTGAAACTGTGTTGTCATGGGCCAAATTTGACCATGTTAGATTCTTCTACAGGTCCTTTAGCACACATAAGTTCCCAGGCTTTAGACTTGGCTAAGCAATAAGATTCAATCAAAACGCTTTTTTTGCCTTGCTGACTATCTTTTAAAAGTAATATCGAGACATGATTAGGTAAATTTAGCCAAATAAGTAATGTTAATGACACCCAGTCCATGAGATGGATTGATCCTATTGGTTAAGACCACGTCATTATGTACTAATACTTATGAAAACAAAGAAGTTGTATAGTTCAGGCAAATAAAGAATAAAAGTTCTGGAACCACATACTACACCGGTTGTAAAATAGGCAGACCTCACATTTACAGTTTGCTTGAAAACTTTCCAGCTGCATTGTCTAAATTAGCAAATTGATTGATGGTGACTTCAAACTTAATTAGTAGAAAACACACCTATTATTTGCAAAGGATAGGACAGCTATAGGGGATATGAAGGAGGCTGTTATTTTTTGGATGGGTGTAATTTCACCAATTTGTTGATAATGTATGGAAAGTAGATCAGTGCATTTAATTCAAATGCATATTTTAAAAACTGTGTTGTCATGGGCAAAATTGGACCATGTTAGATTCTTCTACAGGTGCTTTAGCACACATAAGTTCCCAAGCTTCAGACTTGGCAAACTATTAAGATTCAATCAACATACTTTATTTGCCTTGCTGACTATCTTTTAAAAGTAATATTGAGACATGATCAGGTAATTGTAGAAAAATAAATAATGTTAATGACACCCAGTCCAAGAGATGGATGAGTCTTATTGGTTAAGACCAGGTCATTATGTACTAATACTTATGAAAACAAAGAAGTAGTGTAGTTCAGGCAAATAAAGAATAAAAGTTTCGGAACTACATATTACACTGGTGGTAACATAGGCAGACCTCACATGTACAGTTTGCTTGAAAAACGTTCTAGCTACTTTGTCTAATTTAGGAAATTGATTGACGGTGACTTCTACCTTTAGTGGTAGAAAACACACCTATTGTGGCGATGGATAGGACAGCTATAAGGGATATGGAGGAGGCTGTTATTTTTTTGATGGGTGTAATTTCACCAATTTGTTGATAATTTATGGAAAGTAGATCAGTGCATTTAATTCAAATGCATATTTTAAAAACTGTGTTGTCATGGGCTAAATTGGACCATGTTAGATTCTTCTACAGATCATTTAGCACACATAAGTTCCCAGGCTTAAGACTTGGCTAAGCAATAAGATTCAATCAAAACGCTTTATTTGCCTTGCTGACTATCTTTTAAAAGTAATATCGAGACATGATTAGGTAAATTTAGCCAAATAAGTAATGTTAATGACACCCAGTCCATGAGATGGATTGGTCCTATTGGTTTAGACCACGTCATTATGTACTAATACTTATGATAACAAAGAAGTAGTGTAGTTCAGGCAAATAAAGAATAAAAGTTTCGGAACTACATACTACACCGGTTGTAAAATAGGCAGACCTCACATTTACAGTTTGCTTGAAAACTTTGCAGCTGCATTGTCTAAATTAGCAAATTGATTGATGGTGACTTCTACCTAAAGTGGTAGAAAACACACTTATTTAGGTGATGGATAGGACAGCTATAGGGGATATAGAGGAGGCTGTTATTTTTTTAATAGGTGTAATTTCACCAATATTCTCATAATTTATGGAAAGTAGATCAGTGCATTTAATTCTAATGCATATTTTGAAACTGTGTTGTCATGGGCCAAATTTTACCATGTTAGATTCTTCTACAGGTCCTTTAGCACACATAAGTTTCCAGGCTTCAGACTTGGCTAAGCAATAAGATTTAATCAACACGCTTTATTTGCCTTGCTGACTATCTTTTAAAAGTAATATCGAGACATGATTAGGTAAATTTAGCCAAATAAGTAATGTTAATGACACCCAGTCCATGAGATGGATTGGTCCTATTGGTTTAGACCACGTCATTATGTACTAATACCTATGAAAACAAAGATGTAGTGTTGTTCAGACAAATAAAGAATAAAAGTTTCGGAACTACATACTACATCGGTTGTAAAATAGGCAGACCTCACATTTACAGTTTGCTTGAAAACTTTGCAGCTGCATTGTCTAAATTAGCAAATTGATTGACGGTGACTTCTACCTTAAATAGTAGAAAACACACCTATTGTGGCGATGGATAGGACAGCTATAGGGGATATGGAGGAGGCTGTTATTTTTTTGATAGGTGTAATTTCACCAATTTGTTGATACTTTATGGAAAGTAAAATAGTGCATTTAATTCTAATGTATATTTTAAAACTGTGTTGTCATGGGCCAAATGTGGCCATGTTAGATTCTTCTATAGGTCCTATAGCATTCATAAGTTCTAAGGCTTCAGACTTGGCCCAGCTATTAAGATTCAATCAACATACTTTATTTGCCTTGCTGACTATCTTTTAAAAGTAATATTAAAACATGATCAGGTAAATGTAGCCAAATAAGTAATGTTAAGACACCCAGTTCAAGAGATGGATGATTCTTATTGGTTAAGACTACGTCATTATGTACTAATACTTATGAAAGCAAAGCAGTAGTGTAGTTCAGGCAAATAAAGAATGGAAGTTTCGTAACTACATATTACACTGGTGGTAACATAGGCAGACCTCACATGTACCGTTTGCATGAAAAACGTTCCAGCTACTTTGTCTAACTTAGGAAATTGATTGACGGTGATTTTTACATTAAGTGGTAGAAAACACACCTATTGTGGCGATGGATAGGACAGCTATAGGGGATATGGAGGAGGCTGTTATTTTTTTGATGGGTGTAATTTCACCAATTTGATGATAATTTATGGAAAGTAGATCAGTGCATTTAATTCAAATGCATATTTTAAAAACTGTGTTGTCATGGGCTAAATTTAACCATGTTAGATACTTCTACAGGTCGTTTAGCACACATAAGTTCCCAATCTTCAGACTTGACAAAGCTATTAAGATTCAATCAGCATGCTTCATTAGCTTTGTTGACTATCTTTTAAAAGTAATATTGAGTCATGATCAGGTAATTGTAGCCAAATAAGTAATGTTAATGACACCCAGTCCAAGAGATAGATGAGTCTTATTGGTTAAGACCATGTCATTATGAACTAATACTTATGAATACAATGCAGTAGTGTAGTTTAGGCAAATAAAGAATGGAAGTTTCGTAACTACATATCACACAGGTTATAATATAGGCAGACCTCACATGTACAGTTTGCTTGAAAAACTTTCCAGCTACTTTGTCTAACTTAGGAAATTGATTGACGGTGACTTCTACCTTAAGTGGTAGAAAACACACATATTGTGGCAATGGATAGGACAGATATAGAGGATATGAAGGAGGCTGTTACTTTTTTTGATAGGTGTAATTTCACCAATATGCTCGTAATTTATGGAAAGTAGATCAGTGCATTTAATTCTAATGCATACTTTGAAACTGTGTTGTAATGGTCCAAATTGGACCATGCTAGATTCTTCTACAGGTTCTTTAGCACAAGTTTCTAGGCTGTAGACTTGGCCCAGCTATTAAGATTCAATCAACATGCTTTATTTGCCTTGTTGACTATCTTTTAAAAGTAATATCGAGTCATTAATATGTAATTGTAGCCAAATAAGTAATGTTAATAACACCCAGTCCAAGAGATGTATGGGTCCTATTGGTTAAGACCACGTTTTTTTGTACAAACACTTATGAAAACAAAGAAGTAGTGTAGTTCAGGCAAATAAAGAATAAAAGTTTCGGAACTACATATTACGCTGGGTGTAAAATAAGCAGGCCTCACATGTACAGTTTGCTTGAAAAATTTCCAGCAGCTTTGTTTAACTTGGCAAATTGATTGACGGTGACTTCTACCTTAAGTGGTAGAAAACATACCTATTGTGGCAATGGATAGGACAGCTATAGGGGATATGGAGGAGGCTGTTATTTTTTTGATTGGTGTAATTTCACCAATTTGTTGATAATTTATGGAAAGTAGATCAGTGCATTTAATTCAAATGCATATTTTAAAAACTGTGTTGTCATGGGCTAAATTGGACCATGTTAGATTCTTCTACAGGTCGTTTAGCACACATAAGTTCCCAATCTTCAGACTTGGCAAAGCTATTAAGATTCAATCAACATGCTTCATTAGCCTTGTTGACTATGTTTTAAAAGTAATATCGAGTCATGATCAGGTAATTGTAGCCAAATAAGTAATGTTAATGACACCCAGTCCAAGAGATAGATGAGTCTTATTGGTTAAGATCATGTCATTATGAACTAATACTTATGAATACAAAGCAGTAGTGTAGTTTAGACAAATAAAGAATGAAAGTTTCGAAACTACATATTACACTGGTGGGAACATAGGCAGACCTCACATGTACAGTTTGCTTTAAAAAATTTCCAGCTACTTTGTCTAACTTAGCAAATTGATTGGCGGTGACTTCTACCTTAAGTGGTAGAAAACGCACCTATTGTGGTGATGGATAGGACAGCTTGGGGGATATGGAGGAGGCTGTTATTTTTTTGATAGGTGTAATTTCATCAATATGCTCATAATTTATGGAAAGTAGATCAGTGCATTTAATTCTAATGCATATTTTGAAACTGTGTTCTCATGGGCTAAATTTGACCATGTTAGATTCTTCTACAGGTCCTTTAGCACTCATAAGTTCCCAGGCTTCAGACTTGGCTAAGCAATAAGATTCAATCAACATGCTTTATTTTTCTTGCTGACTATCTATTTTAAAGTAATATCAAGACATGATTAGGTAAATTTAGCCAAATAAGTAATGTTAATGACACCCAGTCCATGAGACAGATTGGTAATATTGGTTTAGACCACATCATAATGTACTAATACTTATGAAAACAAAGAAGTAGTGTAGTTCAGGCAAATAAAGAATAAAAGTTTCGGAACCACATACTACACCGGTTGTAAAATAGGCAGACCTCACATTTACAGTTTGCTTGAAAACTTTGCAGCAGCTTTGTCTAACTTAGCAAATTGATTGACGGTGACTTCTACCTTAAGTGGTAGAAAACACACTTATTGAAGTGATGGATAGGACAGCTATAGGGGATATAGAGGAGGCTGTTATTTTTTTAATAGGTGTAATTTCACCAATATTCTCATAATTTATGGAAAGTAGATCAGTGCATTTAATTCTAATGCATATTTTGAAACTGTGTTGTCATGGGGTAAATTTGACCATGTTAGATTCTTCTACAGGTCCTTTAGCACACATAAGTTCCCAGGCTTCAGACTTGGCTAAGCAATAGGTTCAATCAAAACGCTTTATTTGCTTTGCTGACTATCTTTTAAATGTAATATCGAGACATGATTGAGTAAATTTAGCCAAATAAGTAATGATAATGACACCCAGTCCATGAGATGGATTGGTCCTATTAGTTAAGACCACGTCATTATGTACTAATACCTATGAAAACAAAGAAGTAATGTAGTTCAGGCAAATAAAGATTAAAAGTTTTGGAACTACATACTACACCGGTTGTAAAACAGGCAGACCTCACATTTACAGTTTGCTTGAAAACTTTCCAGCTGCTTTGTCTAAATTAGCAAATTAATTGACGGTGACTTCTACCTTAAGTGGTAAAAAACACACCTATTGTGGCAATAGATAGGACAGCTATAGGGGATATGAAGGAGGCTGTTATTTTTTTGATAGGAGAAATTTTATCAATTTGATCATAATTTATGGAAAGTAGATCAATGCATTTAATTCTAATGCATATTTTGAAACTGTGTTGTCATGGGCCAAATTTAACCATGTTAGATTCTTCTACAGGTCCTTTAGCACACATAAGTTCCCAGGCTTCAGACTTGGCTAAGCAATAAGATTTAATCAGCACGCTTTATTTGCCTTGCTGACTATCTTTTAAAAGTAATATCGAGACATGATTAGGTAAATTTAGCCAAATAAGTAATGTTAATGACACCCAGTCCAAGAGATGGATTGGTCCTATTGGTTAAGACCACGTCATTATGTACTAATACCTATGAAAACAAAGAAGTAGTGTAGTTCAGGCAAATAAAGAATAAAAGTTTCGGAACTACATATTACACCGGTTGTAAAATAGGCAGACCTCACATTTACAGTTTGCTTGAAAACTTTGCAGCTGCATTGTCTAAATTAGCAAATTGATTGACGGTGACTTCTACCTTAAGTAGTAGAAAACACACCTATTGTGGCGATGGATAAGACAGCTATAGGGGATATGGTGGAGGCTGTTATTTTTTTGATAGGTGTAATTTCACCAATTTGTTGATACTTTATGGAAAGTAGAATAGTGCAATTAATTCTAATGTATATTTTGAAACTGTGTTGTCATGGGCCAAATGTGACCATGTTAGATTCTTCTATAGGTCATATAGCACTCATAAAATCTCAGGCTTCAGACTTGGCCCAGCTATTAAGATTAAATCAACATACTTTATTTGCCTTGCTGACTATCTTTTAAAAGTAATATTAAAACATGATCAGGTAAATGTAGCCAAATAAGTAATGTTAAAGACACCCAGTTCAAGAGATGGATGATTCCTATTGGTTAAGACCAGGTAATTATGTACTAATACTTATGAAAGCAAAGCAGTAGTGTAGTTCAGGCAAATAAAGAATGGAAGTTTCATAACTACATATTACACTGGTGGTAACATAGGCAGACCTCACATGTACCGTTTGCTTGAAAAACGTTCCAGCTACTTTGTCTAACTTAGGAAATTGATTGACGGTGACTTCTACATTAAGTGGTAGAAAACACACCTATTGTGGCGATGGATAGGACAGCTATAGGAAATATGGAGGAGGCTGTTATTTTTTTGATGGGTGTAATTTCCCCAATTTGTTGATAATTTATGGAAAGTAGATCAGTGCATTTAATTCAAATGCATATTTTAAAAACTGTGTTGTCATGGGCCAAATTGGACCATGTTAGATTCTTCTACAGGTCGTTTAGCACACATAAGTTCCCAAGCTTCAGACTTGGCAAACTATTAAGATTCAATCAACATACTTTATTTGCCTTGCTGACTATCTTTAAAAGTAATATTGAGACATGATCAGGTAATTGTAGAAAAATAAAAAATGTTAATGACACCCAGTCCAAGAGATGGATGAGTCTTATTGGTTAAGACCAGGTCATTATGTACTAATACTTATGAAAACAAAGAAGTAGTGTAGTTCAGGCAAATAAAGAATAAAAGTTTCGGAACTACATATTACACTGGTGGTAACATAGGAAGACCTCACATGTACAGTTTGCTTGAAAAACGTTCTAGCTACTTTGTCTAATTAAGGAAATTGATTCACGGTGACTTCTACCTTAAGTGGTAGAAAACACACTTATAGAGGTGATGGATAGGACAGCTATAGGGGATATAGAGGAGGCTGTTATTTTTTTATCGGTGTAATCTCACCAAATTCTCATAATTTATGGAAAGTAGATCAGTGCATTTAATTCTAATGCATATTTTGAAACTGTGTTGTCATGGGCCAAATTTAACCATGTTAGATTCTTCTACAGGTCCTTTAGCACACATAAGTTCCCAGGCTTCAGACTTGGCTAAGCAATAAGATTTAATCAACACGCTTTATTTGCCTTGCTGACTATCTTTTAAAAGTAGTATTGAGACATGATTAGGTAAATTTAGCCAAATAAGTAATGTTAATGACACCCAGTCCAAGAGATGGATTGGTCCTATTGGTTAAGACCACGTCATTATGTACTAATACCTATGAAAACAAAGAAGTAGTGTAGTTCAGGCAAATAAAGAATAAAAGTTTCGGAACTACATACTACACCGGTTGTAAAATAGGCAGACCTCACATTTACAGTTTGCTTGAAAACTTTGCAGCTGCATTGTCTAAATTAGCAAATTGATTGACGGTGACTTCTACCTTAAGTAGTAGAAAACACACCTATTGTGGCGATGGATAAGACAGCTATAGGGGATATGGTGGAGGCTGTTATTTTTTTGATAGGTGTAATTTCACCAATTTGTTGATACTTTATGGAAAGTAGAATAGTGCATTTAATTCTAATGTATATTTTGAAACTGTGTTGTCATGGGTCAAATGTGACCATGTTAGATTCTTCTATAGGTCATATAGCACTCATAAAATCTCAGGCTTCAGACTTGGCCCAGCTATTAAGATTAAATCAACATACTTTATTTGCCTTGCTGACTATCTTTTAAAAGTAATATTAAAACATGATCAGGTAAATGTAGCCAAATAAGTAATGTTAAAGACACCCAGTTCAAGAGATGGATGATTCCTATTGGTTAAGACCAGGTCATTATGTACTAATACTTATGAAAGCAAAGCAGTAGTGTAGTTCAGGCAAATAAAGAATGGAAGTTTCATAACTACATATTACACTGGTGGTAACATAGGCAGACCTCACATGTACCGTTTGCTTGAAAAACGTTCCAGCTACTTTGTCTAACTTAGGAAATTGATTGACGGTGACTTCTACATTAAGTGGTAGAAAACACACCTATTGTGGCGATCGATAGGACAGCTATAGGGGATATGGAGGAGGCTGTTATTTTTTTGATGGGTGTAATTTCCCCAATTTGTTGATAATTTATGGAAAGTAGATCAGTGCATTTAATTCAAATGCATATTTTAAAAACTGTGTTGTCATGGGCCAAATTGGACCATGTTAGATTCTTCTACAGGTCGTTTAGCACACATAAGTTCCCAAGCTTCGGACTTGGCAAACTATTAAGATTCAATCAACATACTTTATTTGCCTTGCTGACTATCTTTAAAAGTAATATTGAGACATGATCAGGTAATTGTAGAAAAATAAATAATGTTAATGACACCCAGTCCAAGAGATGGATGAGTCTTATTGGTTAAGACCAGGTCATTATGTACTAATACTTATGAAAACAAAGAAGGAGTGTAGTTCAGGCAAATAAAGAATAAAAGTTTCGGAACTACATATTACACTGGTGGTAACATAGGAAGACCTCACATGTACAGTTTGCTTGAAAAACGTTCTAGCTACTTTGTCTAATTAAGGAAATTGATTCACGGTGACTTCTACCTTAAGTGGTAGAAAACACACTTATAGAGGTGATGGATAGGACAGCTATAGGGGATATAGAGGAGGCTGTTATTTTTTTAATAGGTGTAATTTCACCAATATTCTCATAATTTATGGAAAAGAGATCAGTGCATTTAATTCTAATGCATATTTTGAAACTGTGTTGTCATGGGCCAAATTTAACCATGTTAGATTCTTCTACAGGTCCTTTAGCACACATACAGTTAGGTCCAGAAATATTTGGACAGTGACACAAGTTTTGTTATTTTAGCTGTTTACAAAAACATGTTCAGAAATACAATTATATATATAATATGGGCTGAAAGTGCACACTCCCAGCTGCAATATGAGAGTTTTCACATCCAAATCGGAGAAAGGGTTTAGGAATCATAGCTCTGTAATGCATAGCCTCCTCTTTTTCAAGGGACCAAAAGTAATTGGACAAGGGACTCTAAGGGCTGCAATTAACTCTGAAGGCGTCTCCCTCATTAACCTGTAATCAATGAAGTAGTTAAAAGGTCTGGGGTTGATTACAGGTGTGTGGTTTTGCATTTGGAAGCTGTTGCTGTGACCAGACAACATGCGGTCTAAGGAACTCTCAATTGAGGTGAAGCAGAACATCCTGAGGCTGAATAAAAAGAAAAAATCCATCAGAGAGATAGCAGACATGCTTGGAGTAGCAAAATCAACAGTCAGGTACATTCTGAGAAAAAAGGAATTGACTGGTGAGCTTGGGAACTCAAAAAGGCCTGGGCGTCCACGGATGACAACAGTGGTGGATGATCGCCGCATACGTTCTTTGGTGAAGAAGAACCCGTTCACAACATCAACTGAAGTCCAGAACACTCTCAGTGAAGTAGGTGTATCTGTCTCTAAGTCAACAGTAAAGAGAAGACTCCATGAAAGTAAATACAAAGGGTTCACATCTAGATGCAAACCATTCATCAATTCCAAAAATAGACAGGCCAGAGTTAAATTTGCTGAAAAACACCTCATGAAGCCAGCTCAGTTCTGGAAAAGTATTCTATGGACAGATGAGACCAAGATCAACCTGTACCAGAATGATGGGAAGAAAAAAGTTTGGAGAGGAAAGGGAACGGCACATGATCCAAGGCACACCACATCCTCTGTAAAACATGGTGGAGGCAACGTGATGGCATGGGCATGCATGGCTTTCAATGGCACTGGGTCACTTGTCTTTATTGATGACATAACAGCAGACAAGAGTAGCCGGATGAATTCTGAAGTGTACCGGGATATACTTTCAGCCCAGATTCAGCCAAATGCCGCAAAGTTGATCGGACGGCGCTTCATAGTACAGATGGACAATGACCCCAAGCATACAGCCAAAGCTACCCAGGAGTTCATGAGTGCAAAAAAGTGGAACATTCTGCAATGTCCAAGTCAATCACCAGATCTTAACCCAATTAAGCATGCATTTCACTTGCTCAAATCCAGACTTAAGATGGAAAGACCCACAAACAAGCAAGACCTGAAGGCTGCGGATGTAAAGGCCTGGCAAAGCATTAAGAAGGAGGAAACCCAGCGTTTGGTGATGTCCATGGGTTCCAGACTTAAGGCAGTGATTGCCTCCAAAGGATTCGCAACAAAATCTTGAAAATAAAAATATTTTGTTTGGGTTTGGTTTATTTGTCCAATTACTTTTGACCTCCTAAAATGTGGAGTGTTTGTAAAGAAATGTGACAATTCCTACAATTTCTATCAGATATTTTTGTTCAAACCTTCAAATTAAACATTACAATCTGCACTTGAATTCTGTTGTTGAGGTTTCATTTCAAATCCAATGTGGTGGCATGCAGAGCCCAACTCGCGAAAATTGTGTCACTGTCCAAATATTTCTGGACCTAACTGTAAGTTCCCAGGCTTCAGACTTGGCTAAGCAATAAGATTTAATCAACACGCTTTATTTGCCTTGCTGACTATCTTTTAAAAGTAATATTGAGACATGATTAGGTAAATTTAGCCAAATAAGTAATGTTAATGACACCCAGTCCAAGAGATGGATTGGTCCTATTGGTTAAGACCACGTCATTATGTACTAATACCTATGAAAACAAAGAAGTAGTGTAGTTCAGGCAAATAAAAAATAAAAGTTTCGGAACTACATACTACACCGGTTGTAAAATAGGCAGACCTCACATTTACAGTTTGCTTGAAAACTTTGCAGCTGCATTTTCTAAATTAGCAAATTCATTGACGGTGACTTCTACCTTAAGTAGTAGAAAACACACCTATTGTGGCGATAAATAGGACAGCTATAGGGGATATGGAGGAGGCTGTTATTTTTTTGATAGGTGTAATTTCACCAATTTGTTGATACTTTATGGAAAGTAGAATAGTGCATTTAATTCTAATGTATATTTTGAAACTGTGTTGTCATGGGCCAAATGTGACCATGTTAGATTCTTCTATAGGTCATATAGCACTCATAAGTTCTCAGGCTTCAGACTTGGCCCAGCTATTAAGATTCAATTAACATACTTTATTTGCCTTGCTGACTATCTTTTAAAAGTAATATTAAAACATGATCAGGTAAATGTAGCCAAATAAGTAAAGTTAATGACACCCAGTTCAAGAGATGGATGATTCTTATTGGTTAAGACCACGTCATTATGTACTAATACTTATGAAAACAAAGAAGTAGTGTAGTTCAGGCAAATAAAGAATAAAAGTTTCGTAACTACATATTACACTGGTGGTAACATAGGCAGACCTCACATGTACCGTTTGCTTGAAAAACGTTCCAGCTACTTTGTCTAACTTAGGAAATTGATTGACGGTGACTTCTACCTTAAGTGGTAGAAAACACACCTATTGTGGCGACGGATAGGACAGCTATAGGGGATATGGAGGAGGCTGTTATTTTTTTGATGGGTGTAATTTCACCAATTTGTTGATAATTTATGGAAAGTAGATCAGTGCATTTAATTCAAATGCATATTTTAAAAACTGTGTTGTCATGGGCTAAATTGGACCATGTTAGATTCTTCTACAGGTCATTTAGCACACATAAGTTCCCAGGCTTAAGACTTGGCTAAGCAATAAGATTCAATCAAAACGCTTTATTTGCCTTGCTGACTATCTTTTAAAAGTAATATCGAGACATGATTAGGTAAATTTAGCCAAATAAGTAATGTTATTGACACCCAGTCCATGAGATGGATTGGTCCTATTGGTTTAGACCACGTCATTATGTACTAATACTTATGATAACAAAGAAGTGGTGTAGTTCAGGCAAATAAAGAATAAATGTTTCAGAACTACATACTACACCGGTTGTAAAATAGGGAGACCTCACATTTACAGTTTGCTTGAAAACTTTGCAACTGCATTGTCTAAATTAGCAAATTGATTGATGGTGACTTCTACCTTAAGTGGTAGAAAACACACTTATTGAGGTGATGGATAGGACAGCTATAGGGGATATAGAGGAGGCTGTTATTTTTTTAATAGGTGTAATTTCACCAATATTCTCATAATTTATGTAAAGTAGATCAGTCAATTTAATTCTAATGCATATTTTGATACTGTGTTGTCATGGGCCAAATTTAACCATGTTAGATTCTTCTACAGGTCCTTTACCACACATAAGTTCCCAGGCTTCAGATTTGGCTAAGCAATAAGATTTAATCAACACGCTTTATTTGCCTTGCTGAATATCTTTTAAAAGTAATATCGAGACATGATTAGGTAAATTTAGCCAAATAAGTAATGTTAATTACACCCAGTCCAAGAGATGGATTGGTCCTATTGGTTAAGACCACGTCATTATGTACTAATACCTATGAAAACAAAGAGGTAGTGTAGTTCAGGAAAATAAAGAATAAAAGTTTCGGAACTACATACTACACCTGTTGTAAAATAGGCAGACCTCACATTTACAGTTTGCTTGAAAACTTTGCAGCTGCATTGTCTAAATTAGCAAATTGATTGACAGTGACTTCTACCTTAAGTAGTAGAAAACACCCCTATTGTGGCGATGGATAGGACAGCTATAGGGGATATGGAGGAGGCTGTTATTTTTTTGATAGGTGTAATTTCACCAATTTGTTGATACTTTATGGAAAGTAGAATAGTGCATTTAATTCTAATGTATATTTTGAAACTGTGTTGTCATGGGCCAAATGTGACCATGTTAGATTCTTCTATAGGTCCTATAGCACTCATAAGTTCTCAGGCTTCAGACTTGGCCCAGCTATTAAGATTCAATCAACATACTTTATTTGAATTGCTGACTATCTTTTAAAAGTAATATTGAAACATGATGAGGTAAATGTAGCCAAATAAGTAATGTTAATGACACCCAGTTCAAGAGATGGATGATTCTTATTGGTTAAGAACACGTCATTATGTACTAATACTTATGAAAGCAAAGCAGTAGTGTAGTTCAGGCAAATAAAGAATGGAAGTTTCGTAACTACATATTACACTGGTGATAACATAGGCAGACCTCACATGTACCGTTTGCTTGAAAAACGTTCCAGCTACTTTGTCTAACTTAGGAAATTGATTGACGGTGACTTCTACATTAAGTGGTAGAAAACACACCTATTGTGGCGATGGATAGGACAGCTATAGGGGATATGGAGGAGGCTGTTATTTTTTTGATGGGTGTAATTTCCCCAATTTGTTGATAATTTATGGAAAGTAGATCAGTGCATTTAATTCTAATGCATATTTTGAAACTGTGTTGTCATGGGCCAAATTTGACCATGTTAGATTCTTCTACAGGTCCTTTAGCACACATAAGTTCCCAGGCTTTAGACTTGGCTAAGCAATAAGATTCAATCAAAACGCTTTTTTTGCCTTGCTGACTATCTTTTAAAAGTAATATCGAGACATGATTAGGTAAATTTAGCCAAATAAGTAATGTTAATGACACCCAGTCCATGAGATGGATTGATCCTATTGGTTAAGACCACGTCATTATGTACTAATACTTATGAAAACAAAGAAGTTGTATAGTTCAGGCAAATAAAGAATAAAAGTTCTGGAACCACATACTACACCGGCTGTAAAATAGGCAGACCTCACATTTACAGTTTGCTTGAAAACTTTCCAGCTGCATTGTCTAAATTAGCAAATTGATTGATGGTGACTTCAAACTTAATTAGTAGAAAACACACCTATTATTTGCAAAGGATAGGACAGCTATAGGGGATATGAAGGAGGCTGTTATTTTTTGGATGGGTGTAATTTCACCAATTTGTTGATAATGTATGGAAAGTAGATCAGTGCATTTAATTCAAATGCATATTTTAAAAACTGTGTTGTCATGGGCAAAATTGGACCATGTTAGATTCTTCTACAGGTGCTTTAGCACACATAAGTTCCCAAGCTTCAGACTTGGCAAACTATTAAGATTCAATCAACATACTTTATTTGCCTTGCTGACTATCTTTTAAAAGTAATATTGAGACATGATCAGGTAATTGTAGAAAAATAAATAATGTTAATGACACCCAGTCCAAGAGATGGATGAGTCTTATTGGTTAAGACCAGGTCATTATGTACTAATACTTATGAAAACAAAGAAGTAGTGTAGTTCAGGCAAATAAAGAATAAAAGTTTCGGAACTACATATTACACTGGTGGTAACATAGGCAGACCTCACATGTACAGTTTGCTTGAAAAACGTTCTAGCTACTTTGTCTAATTTAGGAAATTGATTGACGGTGACTTCTACCTTTAGTGGTAGAAAACACACCTATTGTGGCGATGGATAGGACAGCTATAAGGGATATGGAGGAGGCTGTTATTTTTTTGATGGGTGTAATTTCACCAATTTGTTGATAATTTATGGAAAGTAAATCAGTGCATTTAATTCAAATGCATATTTTAAAAACTGTGTTGTCATGGGCTAAATTGGACCATGTTAGATTCTTCTACAGATCATTTAGCACACATAAGTTCCCAGGCTTAAGACTTGGCTAAGCAATAAGATTCAATCAAAACGCTTTATTTGCCTTGCTGACTATCTTTTAAAAGTAATATCGAGACATGATTAGGTAAATTTAGCCAAATAAGTAATGTTAATGACACCCAGTCCATGAGATGGATTGGTCCTATTGGTTTAGACCACGTCATTATGTACTAATACTTATGATAACAAAGAAGTAGTGTAGTTCAGGCAAATAAAGAATAAAAGTTTCGGAACTACATACTACACCGGTTGTAAAATAGGCAGACCTCACATTTACAGTTTGCTTGAAAACTTTGCAGCTGCATTGTCTAAATTAGCAAATTGATTGATGGTGACTTCTACCTAAAGTGGTAGAAAACACACTTATTTAGGTGATGGATAGGACAGCTATAGGGGATATAGAGGAGGCTGTTATTTTTTTAATAGGTGTAATTTCACCAATATTCTCATAATTTATGGAAAGTAGATCAGTGCATTTAATTCTAATGCATATTTTGAAACTGTGTTGTCATGGGCCAAATTTGACCATGTTAGATTCTTCTACAGGTCCTTTAGCACACATAAGTTCCCAGGCTTTAGACTTGGCTAAGCAATAAGATTCAATCAAAACGCTTTTTTTGCCTTGCTGACTATCTTTTAAAAGTAATATCGAGACATGATTAGGTAAATTTAGCCAAATAAGTAATGTTAATGACACCCAGTCCATGAGATGGATTGATCCTATTGGTTAAGACCACGTCATTATGTACTAATACTTATGAAAACAAAGAAGTTGTATAGTTCAGGCAAATAAAGAATAAAAGTTCTGGAACCACATACTACACCGGTTGTAAAATAGGCAGACCTCACATTTACAGTTTGCTTGAAAACTTTCCAGCTGCATTGTCTAAATTAGCAAATTGATTGATGGTGACTTCAAACTTAATTAGTAGAAAACACACCTATTATTTGCAAAGGATAGGACAGCTATAGGGGATATGAAGGAGGCTGTTATTTTTTGGATGGGTGTAATTTCACCAATTTGTTGATAATGTATGGAAAGTAGATCAGTGCATTTAATTCAAATGCATATTTTAAAAACTGTGTTGTCATGGGCAAAATTGGACCATGTTAGATTCTTCTACAGGTGCTTTAGCACACATAAGTTCCCAAGCTTCAGACTTGGCAAACTATTAAGATTCAATCAACATACTTTATTTGCCTTGCTGACTATCTTTTAAAAGTAATATCGAGACATGATTAGGTAAATTTAGCCAAATAAGTAATGTTAATGACACCCAGTCCATGAGATGGATTGGTCCTATTGGTTTAGACCACGTCATTATGTACTAATACCTATGAAAACAAAGATGTAGTGTTGTTCAGACAAATAAAGAATAAAAGTTTCGGAACTACATACTACATCGGTTGTAAAATAGGCAGACCTCACATTTACAGTTTGCTTGAAAACTTTGCAGCTGCATTGTCTAAATTAGCAAATTGATTGACGGTGACTTCTACCTTAAATAGTAGAAAACACACCTATTGTGGCGATGGATAGGACAGCTATAGGGGATATGGAGGAGGCTGTTATTTTTTTGATAGGTGTAATTTCACCAATTTGTTGATACTTTATGGAAAGTAAAATAGTGCATTTAATTCTAATGTATATTTTAAAACTGTGTTGTCATGGGCCAAATGTGGCCATGTTAGATTCTTCTATAGGTCCTATAGCATTCATAAGTTCTAAGGCTTCAGACTTGGCCCAGCTATTAAGATTCAATCAACATACTTTATTTGCCTTGCTGACTATCTTTTAAAAGTAATATTAAAACATGATCAGGTAAATGTAGCCAAATAAGTAATGTTAATGACACCCAGTTCAAGAGATGGATGATTCTTATTGGTTAAGACTACGTCATTATGTACTAATACTTATGAAAGCAAAGCAGTAGTGTAGTTCAGGCAAATAAAGAATGGAAGTTTCGTAACTACATATTACACCGGTGGTAACATAGGCAGACCTCACATGTACCGTTTGCTTGAAAAACGTTCCAGCTACTTTGTCTAACTTAGGAAATTGATTGACGGTGATTTTTACATTAAGTGGTAGAAAACACACCTATTGTGGCGATGGATAGGACAGCTATAGGGGATATGGAGGAGGCTGTTATTTTTTTGATGGGTGTAATTTCACCAATTTGATGATAATTTATGGAAAGTAGATCAGTGCATTTAATTCAAATGCATATTTTAAAAACTGTGTTGTCATGGGCTAAATTTAACCATGTTAGATACTTCTACAGGTCGTTTAGCACACATAAGTTCCCAATCTTCAGACTTGACAAAGCTATTAAGATTCAATCAGCATGCTTCATTAGCTTTGTTGACTATCTTTTAAAAGTAATATTGAGTCATGATCAGGTAATTGTAGCCAAATAAGTAATGTTAATGACACCCAGTCCAAGAGATAGATGAGTCTTATTGGTTAAGACCATGTCATTATGAACTAATACTTATGAATACAATGCAGTAGTGTAGTTTAGGCAAATAAAGAATGGAAGTTTCGTAACTACATATCACACAGGTTATAATATAGGCAGACCTCACATGTACAGTTTGCTTGAAAAACTTTCCAGCTACTTTGTCTAACTTAGGAAATTGATTGACGGTGACTTCTACCTTAAGTGGTAGAAAACACACATATTGTGGCAATGGATAGGACAGATATAGAAGATATGAAGGAGGCTGTTACTTTTTTTGATAGGTGTAATTTCACCAATATGCTCGTAATTTATGGAAAGTAGATCAGTGCATTTAATTCTAATGCATACTTTGAAACTGTGTTGTAATGGTCCAAATTGGACCATGCTAGATTCTTCTACAGGTTCTTTAGCACAAGTTTCTAGGCTGTAGACTTGGCCCAGCTATTAAGATTCAATCAACATGCTTTATTTGCCTTGTTGACTATCTTTTAAAAGTAATATCGAGTCATTAATATGTAATTGTAGCCAAATAAGTAATGTTAATAACACCCAGTCCAAGAGATGTATGGGTCCTATTGGTTAAGACCACGTTTTTTTGTACAAACACTTATGAAAACAAAGAAGTAGTGTAGTTCAGGCAAATAAAGAATAAAAGTTTCGGAACTACATATTACGCTGGGTGTAAAATAAGCAGGCCTCACATGTACAGTTTGCTTGAAAAATTTCCAGCAGCTTTGTTTAACTTGGCAAATTGATTGACGGTGACTTCTACCTTAAGTGGTAGAAAACATACCTATTGTGGCAATGGATAGGACAGCTATAGGGGATATGGAGGAGGCTGTTATTTTTTTGATTGGTGTAATTTCACCAATTTGTTGATAATTTATGGAAAGTAGATCAGTGCATTTAATTCAAATGCATATTTTAAAAACTGTGTTGTCATGGGCTAAATTGGACCATGTTAGATTCTTCTACAGGTCGTTTAGCACACATAAGTTCCCAATCTTCAGACTTGGCAAAGCTATTAAGATTCAATCAACATGCTTCATTAGCCTTGTTGACTATGTTTTAAAAGTAATATCGAGTCATGATCAGGTAATTGTAGCCAAATAAGTAATGTTAATGACACCCAGTCCAAGAGATAGATGAGTCTTATTGGTTAAGATCATGTCATTATGAACTAATACTTATGAATACAAAGCAGTAGTGTAGTTTAGACAAATAAAGAATGAAAGTTTCGAAACTACATATTACACTGGTGGGAACATAGGCAGACCTCACATGTACAGTTTGCTTTAAAAAATTTCCAGCTACTTTGTCTAACTTAGCAAATTGATTGGCGGTGACTTCTACCTTAAGTGGTAGAAAACGCACCTATTGTGGTGATGGATAGGACAGCTTGGGGGATATGGAGGAGGCTGTTATTTTTTTGATAGGTGTAATTTCATCAATATGCTCATAATTTATGGAAAGTAGATCAGTGCATTTAATTCTAATGCATATTTTGAAACTGTGTTCTCATGGGCTAAATTTGACCATGTTAGATTCTTCTACAGGTCCTTTAGCACTCATAAGTTCCCAGGCTTCAGACTTGGCTAAGCAATAAGATTCAATCAACATGCTTTATTTTTCTTGCTGACTATCTATTTTAAAGTAATATCAAGACATGATTAGGTAAATTTAGCCAAATAAGTAATGTTAATGACACCCAGTCCATGAGACAGATTGGTAATATTGGTTTAGACCACATCATAATGTACTAATACTTATGAAAACAAAGAAGTAGTGTAGTTCAGGCAAATAAAGAATAAAAGTTTCGGAACCACATACTACACCGGTTGTAAAATAGGCAGACCTCACATTTACAGTTTGCTTGAAAACTTTGCAGCAGCTTTGTCTAACTTAGCAAATTGATTGACGGTGACTTCTACCTTAAGTGGTAGAAAACACACTTATTGAAGTGATGGATAGGACAGCTATAGGGGATATAGAGGAGGCTGTTATTTTTTTAATAGGTGTAATTTCACCAATATTCTCATAATTTATGGAAAGTAGATCAGTGCATTTAATTCTAATGCATATTTTGAAACTGTGTTGTCATGGGGTAAATTTGACCATGTTAGATTCTTCTACAGGTCCTTTAGCACACATAAGTTCCCAGGCTTCAGACTTGGCTAAGCAATAGGTTCAATCAAAACGCTTTATTTGCTTTGCTGACTATCTTTTAAATGTAATATCGAGACATGATTGAGTAAATTTAGCCAAATAAGTAATGATAATGACACCCAGTCCATGAGATGGATTGGTCCTATTAGTTAAGACCACGTCATTATGTACTAATACCTATGAAAACAAAGAAGTAATGTAGTTCAGGCAAATAAAGATTAAAAGTTTTGGAACTACATACTACACCGGTTGTAAAACAGGCAGACCTCACATTTACAGTTTGCTTGAAAACTTTCCAGCTGCTTTGTCTAAATTAGCAAATTAATTGACGGTGACTTCTACCTTAAGTGGTAAAAAACACACCTATTGTGGCAATAGATAGGACAGCTATAGGGGATATGAAGGAGGCTGTTATTTTTTTGATAGGAGAAATTTTATCAATTTGATCATAATTTATGGAAAGTAGATCAATGCATTTAATTCTAATGCATATTTTGAAACTGTGTTGTCATGGGCCAAATTTAACCATGTTAGATTCTTCTACAGGTCCTTTAGCACACATAAGTTCCCAGGCTTCAGACTTGGCTAAGCAATAAGATTTAATCAGCACGCTTTATTTGCCTTGCTGACTATCTTTTAAAAGTAATATCGAGACATGATTAGGTAAATTTAGCCAAATAAGTAATGTTAATGACACCCAGTCCAAGAGATGGATTGGTCC